>NC_047112.1:71332186-71652186 GCF_902500255.1 Thalassophryne amazonica
GAACGGCAGGATCTTGCACATGTGCACAATGTCCTGATGGCTGAGATTTAGAAACGAGAGGCACAACTGCACAATGCATAATAATTCTAGTGAAAAGAAAGCATATGCACATACACAGACACACACATCTATATATTAAAAGTGAAGTGGTCTGTATATGTACTGTATGTCTTTGTATGTATAACTTCGATCACAGAGAATTCTGGACTCACACCATTCCAGCAGGGGCGGTAAATCATCATCTATATATTAAAATCCAAGTGGCCTCTGTGTAAGTGTGTACAACTTCGATGACGGACAAACTGGGGAGAGCTGCCATTTGCCATTCTGTATATTTATGTATTTTGGGTCACGGATGAACGCAAAGAAAATGGAAGGTTGATAGGCCAGGCCACTCCAGGACCTTGAAATGCTTCTTATGGAGCTCCTCCTTAGTGGTCCTGGCTGTGTGTTTGGGGTCATTGTCATGTTGGAAGACCCAGCCATGACCCATCTTCAATGCTCTTACTGAGGGAAAGAGGTTGTTTGCCAAAATCTCGCAATACATGACCCCATCCATCCTCAATCCTTCAATATGGTGCAGTTGTCCTGTCCCCTCTGCAGAAGAGCACACCCAGAGTATGATGTTTCCACCCCCATGCTTCACGGTTGGGATGATTTTCTTGGGGTTGTTCTCATCCTCTAAACATGGTAAGTGGAGTTGATTCCAAAAAGCTCTATTTTGGTCTCATCTGACCACATGACCTTCTCCCATGCCTCCTCTGGATCATCCAGATGGTCACTGTTGAAGTTCAAACAGGCCTGCACATGTGCTGGCTTGAGCAGGGGGACCTTGCTGCCCTGCAGGATTTTAAACCATGACAGCATCATGTGTTACTAATGTAATCTTTGTGACTGTGGTCCCAGCTCTCTTCAGGTCATTGACCAGGTCCTCCTATGTAGTTCTGAGCTTTCTCAGAATCATCCTTACCCCACAAAGTGAGATCTTGCATGGAATCCCAGACCGAGGGAGATTGACAGTCATCTTGTGTTTCTTCCACTTTCTAATAAATAATCATAACAGTTGTTGTCTTCTACCAAGCTGCTTGCCGGTTGTCCTGTAGTCCATCCCAGTCTTGTGCAGGTCTACAGTTTTGTCCCTGGTGTCCTTAGACAGCTCTTTGGTCTTGGCTATGGTGGACAGGTTGGAGTGTGATTGATTGTGTGAACAGGTGTCTTTTATACAGGTAACAAGTTCAAAGTGCAATTAATACAGGTAAAGAGTGCAGAATAAGAGGGCTTCAAAGAAAAATTAACACGTCTGTGAGAGCCAGAATTCTTGCTGGTTGGTAGGGGGTCAAATACTTATTTTATGCAATAAAATGCAAATTAATTATTTAAAAATCATACAATGTGATTTTCTGGATTTTATTTAGATTCTGTCTCTCACAGTTGAAGTGTACCTACGATAAAAATTACAGACCTCGCCATTCTTTGTAGGTGGGAAAACCTGCAAAACTGACAGGGGGTCAAATACTTATTTTCCCCACTGTGTGTGTGTATATATATATATATATAAAATCTCGTTGAGATTAAAAATCTCTTTTCCAAGAGTGACCTGGCCAAGAGGGCAGCACAACAATATAACAACATGATCACAAAATATAACACAAATATATATAAACAACTATCAAACACAATAAATATATAAAAAGAAAAATGTGAACATCCGGCCAGTATAGAATACAGGTACAGTTTCTAAAATGACATCGTAAAAGTGTTTAAAAGTGGTCACATTGACCAAGCGAGTTTCCCTATTGATAACCTCATACTGGACTTAATCTCCTTGACAAAGTCAGATCAGTCTGTAAATTATTTCATGTGGAAGGAGAAGCATATTTAAAAAACTTTTCCCCAAGTCCTGTTCTCATTCTTGGGACCAAAATCTGCAGAATGGAATGAGAATGAAGGCTGTGGTGATTCTGGTTTCTACACGTGTAGATAGAGAGGTAAAGAGGGACAATGAAGAAGAATAGTTTGATACATAAAGATCATCCAATGTGAGAGTCTGCGTACACAGAGGGACGGCAAATTAGCAATCACATACAAAATACAATGATGTGTGCGATTTCCACAACCAGTAATAAAACACGAAGCGCAGTGGTACACAGAATCTAATGTCTAAAGATAGTGATCAGCACCATTCAAAAACAATAATTTACCATAATCCTGCAGAGGTACAAAAAGTTGCTGATATCAAGTACTCTCTTGTCTTGAAAGAGAAATTAGATTTGTTCCTAAAAAAAAAAAAATCTCAATTTGACCTTCCACTTGGAGAGATGTGTGCTTTCAATGAGAGGTTCTGATCAACATTTGTGCCTTTGTGTGTACATTCTGTTTTAGACAAGATTGAAAGACCAGCAACAGGTGCTGTCTTGGATGTTCTGCCATAAAACAACTACAAAATACTCTCAGTTGGCTTTGTGGTTTAAGTCCACTTGCGTGCAACCATGAGAATGGCCATTTCTCCCACTAAGTCTCAGCTAATAAGCCTTATGAGTAATGGAGCAACTAATGAGTCAGCGGGAGGCTGTGATTGGTGTACAATCAATCAGCAACAGGTTTCCACATCAGGCAGACTAATTAGCCTTATCCTGGGAGAGCAAAGAAACTTAAATTTAATGTGGAATGGATCCATTATGGAACAACACGTCAGTCAAGTAAATTAACCAAGCTGACATCATTCATTAAGATGACACAACACAGAGGCAGAAGCCAAAGGTAAAACTGACAACCATCTCAAATCAGTGAAAGATTCAACAAAACATTCTAATAACCAGTAAGTTGAGAGTATAACTCTCATTTCACTCATTCATCTTCAACTGTTTATCCGGGATCGGGTCACAGGGGAAACAGCTCCAGCGGGGGACCCCAAACTTCCCTGTCATGGGCCACATTGACCACCTCTGACTGGGGGATCCCGAGGTGTTCCCAGGCCAGTGTGGAGATATAATCTCTGCACCTAGTCCTGAGTCTTCCCTGGGGTCTCCTCCCAGATGGACGTGCCTGGAACACCTCCCTAGGGTGAGGTTACTGTGAAGGTGAGGTTGAAGGTGAGGTTGCTGTGAAGGTGAAGTTGAAGGAGAGGTTACAGTGACGGTGAGGTTACAGAGAAGATGAGGTTACAGTGAAGGTGAGGTTACAGAGAAGATGAGGTTACAGTGAAGGTGAGGTTACAGTGAAGGTGAGGTTGAAGGTGAGGTTACTATGAAGATGAGGTTACAGTGAAGGTGAGGTTACAGTGAAGATGAGGTTACAGTGAAGGTGAGGTTACAGTGAAGGTGAGGTTGAAGGTGAGGTTACTATGAAGATGAGGTTACAGTGAAGGTGAGGTTACAGTGAAGATGAGGTTAAAGTGAAGGTGAGGGTACAGTGAAGGTGAGGTTACTCTGAAGGTATGGTTACTAGTACTGAGCAAAACATCCAACAGAACAGTGATCTCAGTAACTTGCCACATTCATCTCAACATTCTCAATTTCACTGCCCGTGTCTCAGCCATGATACAGCTGTGCTCATCTTACTACTGTCTTACTATTATTACCTTTGACCTTTGCTTTTACCCTTCTGTCACACAATACTCCTGATGTTCTCGTCCAGTTACTTGACTGCAACCTGACGTTGTTCAGTATTTACTGTGCACAGTAAATGTACTTCATGTTTTTTGACTCTCTTCCAGCAGTAGATGATCTTACTTCATGTAAACAAGTGTACTGAACGTGATACGGAGCCACCGTCTCCTCTCCTTTGATCTCCACATTGATGTGCATGCGGATAGCCCCAGACACAGCAGATTTGTCTGTACGCTTGTCTGGAAAGAATGCAAGTAAAAACAGAATTATTGAGCCTCACCACTAAAAAAAGCTTCTCACCACAGAAATGATAACAGTTATAAGTGCAAAGTGAGATGAACCGGTAACAGTAAGATGGTTTGATTTCACGGTGATGAAAATCATTCAACTCACCCAAATTGTACCAGACGTCCATCTCTCCACTCAGAGTGCGAACCTCGATGATGGTCTGACCCAGGAAGTCATCTGACTCCCGTTTGAACTTCTGCTTCACACGAGACTTGATGTCATCGTCCTCGTCCCACACGCGCACCTTGATGCGGTCTGAAGAGTTGTGACACTCGCTACATGGACAGAACCAGGAGCTGTTGGAAAGCCTTTTTTAATCCTAATTATTCATTCAATATGATGAACCCAAAGCAGTAAGAGACAACACAGCTGGATAGACACTCAGGTCCATCAGTATTTGGCCAGTAACAATTTTTGTAATTTTGCTTCTGTGCACCACCACACCTGAAGAGAAATGAAACAATCAAGATGTGCTTGTAGTGTAGACTTTTAACTTTAATTCAAGGGATTAACAAAAATATATTTTGGAATAATGACAATTTTCATACACACTATGTGACCATTTCCACTGACACTGAATATGACATTTCCATATGACACTGAATATGTCTTGGCCTACATTTACACCACTCATTAAGAAATTCAAACAATATGACATTCAATGGTAAATCTGTCTGAATAGGCAGGTCTCGAAAACCAAATGACCATTCAAGATGGAAACTCCAGTGAGGAAAGTCACCAAGAAACCCATGACAACTATGAAGGAGTTCCAGGCCTCTGTGGCTGTGACTGGAGGAGCTGTGCTTATTACAGCTTCTGCTGATTGCTTCAGTATTTCTACATCTTCACAGTGGAGAGGAGCAGGGAAGGACTTTCATACAAAACAAGCAATTTTAGGGTAATGTCTCATGTGTCTTCTGGCAAACAGCAGCTGAAATTTCATGTCTTATTTTTAAGAAAATCCTTCCATAAACCGTATAACTGGCGATGCAACAGACAAAAGTCACAACCACAGAAGACTTTAACTTTTTCTGAACTATCATGGGTGTGTCTGTGGCTTCCCTCACTTGTGTCTTTCTTACACAGTTGTTTAGTTCTTGAGAACTGCCAACTCCAAATGAACATAGTGTTTGTTTTTCTTAATAGTATGACTCTTCGGCTGCTCCCTTGTTTTCACTTGGTGTCACCACAGCACATCCAATGTGGATCTGCATGTTGATTTGGCACAAGTTTTACACCGGATGCCCTTCCTGACACAACTCCACATTACATGGAGGGTGCATGGCAGGGGTGGGGTTTAAACCAGGAACCTTCCACACTGAAACCAAGTACAGTAACCACTTGGCCACCACTGCTGCTTGTTTGTTTTATTAAATGATTGAGGTAACTGAAATCCAAGACATATTCACTGACCTGAAATGTTTATGTATCCATCTCCAGATTTGTCCCCCCCAAAAAAAGACTGCAAAAGTGATGTTTTGTTTTTAAAATAATCCTTATAATTTGCCCGAATACTTATGGCCTCTGATGACAGAGGGGCTCCTATGTATAAGAATGTCCAGAATTTCTAAATGATTGATGTGATATTTTTGATAAACCCCTTAAATCAGAGGCGTCAAACTGATTAAGGGCCACGAGGGGGCAGGTTTTCTTTGTAACCACCCACTGCACCAGGTGATTTCACTGTTTAACATCACTTTGGACTGATGGAATCACGTTAATCAGTGAAATCATCTAGGGTCCGGTTTCATAAAGCAGTCTAATCATTTAAGTCTACTAAACTTGCTTAGTCAACTAAAGTTAGTCGCCCAACATTATCCATCTAGTCTCTGTTTCACATCGACAGCTAAACTTGTAGATGAGCAGTCTTACATCAGTCGACGATTTTCACGGGCATAAGCAGCCTTGCAAATGCCGTTGCCAAGAAAAGCTTCCAATACATGATAGTTTTGTTTACTTCTGGATTGGTCCGTCTGCTACAAACATGGCTGAGTCCACCGCAGCAGAGGAGAAGCGCTCCCAACCTAGGTGTCCATAACCATCTCCAGTGGATTATTCCAGTCCCGGTACACCCACTCTGGCCGCAAGTCTCTCTTTCCTTGGTATACGATAGCTTTTTTGAGGTAAGATCCTGAAGTTTTGTCGACTAAAATAAAATTAGCCTCCTCTGTACCAGGCTAAAAACTTTAGTCAGGTAACACGAAACTTTAACCGACTAAACACTGTGTGCAACAACTAACATCAAAAGATGAGTAGACTGAGTTTAGTCGACTAAACAAGATCAGACTGCTTTACGAAACTAGGCCCAGGTGGAGTGGGTGGATGTAAAGAAAACCTGCAGCCTTTTGGGCCTTTCTTTAATCAGTTTGATGCCTCTGATTTAAATTAAAACTCAAAATCTACACTACAAGTTCGTCATGATGCTTTCATTTCCACTCCAGAGTGGCGGCACACAGACGCAAAGTGACATAAATGTGTCATTGTTCAAATACTTTTAGACCTGATTGTGCCAAAATGACAACAAATTAAAATTCTGTTCTGGGAGGTCTTTACTCACAAGTTGAATGTCTCCTCCCAGACTGGGTTCAGGTTACCGTAGATAGTCTTGGTCCTCTTTTTGGTCTTGCCCACCTGAACTGTAACATAAGGATCACTGGATCCAGTTTTATCCTTTGCTTGTAGACCCTGTGCACACAACACTAGGAAGGAAGGAAACAGTCAGTGTGTGTGTGTGTGTGTGTGTGTGTGTGTGTGTGTGGATGCACAGATGTCCCTCTACTCCCCCGACCTTCTACTCTACTGCCCTACAAACAACACCTGAGCTGTCTTTAATGAAGGCCAGGTTGTGTCTTTTTATAGAAACATTACATGTGCCAGCTGCCTCCAGAGTTCCTCTGCGCTGTCTCACTCACTCTCTTACCTGTGATGCTGATCTTGGCCGACCATTTCGATGTTCCGTCAAGCACGCTTTGCTTGATCTGCTTCATCTGGGTAACATGCGTGGTCTTGATCACAGAGAACACCTCCTGAATGAGTTCAAAGATCTCGGGTTTGTTCCTCTCGCGGATCTTCATTCGATCCTTAAGAACCATGATGATGTTTTGCGTTCGGTCCTCTGCACCATGTTTGGAACTTTTCTCGGCTGCTCCTGATTAATGGGAAAGTAACAATGAGAAAGGAGCCGCTAGAACAGCACATAGTTGTTTCATACAAAACATATTTGTGACCATGTAGGAGAAAGTGCTCGGAAGTCACTGTTGGTCTGCTCACAGAATTTCCTGTTTGGCATGAAGACGCTGCTGATACGGTAAACTTTGCCGAGCCAACCACACCCTTTCAAATAATCCGCCGACTGAATTACTTACAGAAAAATAAACCATGCAAACAATGGAACTGGATTAGAATTGGAATAACCCTGTTGTGTCTGATGATTTGCAGATGTTCATGCTGGATTTTGCGGTTGCAAATAGCTGTTTTACAGGCGACGCTAAAATGGCAATTTGCGACTGTAAAATCCAGCATGAACATCCGCAAATCATCAGACACAACAGGGTTATTCCCTAATTGAGATTAATCTGTTTGTTTGTCTGTCAGAATATTTGTTTATATATTTGTGTGTTTTTGTCAAATATTGAAGGCAAGATCGACGCCTTGAGCTATGATCTTTAATCAGAAGTCAGAATCAAGGGGTGCAAGCTGACCTTTGGTGGTGGTGGCCACTGGCTGGACTAATCAGCAATCCAGACTACAGGGTCAAAGGGCTCAGGATCAAAGATCGGAGGCAAGGTCCATCTTATTGTTAGGAACCACACTAAAATTACAACTCTACCTTGATCCAGTAATGCTCCAAATTGCACTGATATACCTTTGTGTCCTTTTGAGACATTCTGCTGATAGTCAAATGAACAGACAGGCAGGAGGACAGCTTCTACCTCATGAACAACCCGGGATTTAAACTCAGAATTTGTGGCCAAGATGTCTGTGGATTGATGGATCGAAGGCAGAAACATTATCAGAGCAGAGAGGTGGATGACTACAAAAGACAAATGGTTTTTAATATCTTCTCAAGAGTGAGACGGGGAGGAAGCAGAAACAAATATTATGCTTGCCATTAATAATCCGAAATATGAGGAAAAACATACAAGATCCTTATTTCAAAGATCATAACATGTATATGTGCTTTGCTACAGGGACGACATCTGTCACTGCACTAAAATATACTCAAGATACAGACATCATGCTTACTGAGGATACGGATTGTTTAAGAAGTACTTCAGATCAGTGTTGCCACAGTTACTTTGAAAAGTTATTTTATTAGCAGCGCAGGGGATGAGTGGTTAGCACTGTTGCCTCACATCAAGAAGGTCATGGGTTTGATTTCCACCTGTGGCTTTTCTGTGTGGAGTTTGCGTGTTCTCCCTGTGTTTGCGTGAGTTCCCTCCGGGTGCTCCGGCTTCCTCCCACATCCAAAGACATGCAGGTTAGGTGGACTGGAAACATTATAATTGTCCAGGTCTCCCTTGCAAAAGAGGTCTCAATCTCAATGAAACTAACCTAGTTAAATTAAAATGAGTTACTTTATACAGTTACTTTATTAGCAGCTGCTGACAACTTGTAACTAATAAGTAATGTAAGTAATAGGGTAACTAGTAATCTAACTTGGTTACTCTTAAGATTGAGTAATCAGCAAAGTAACTAATCAGCAAAGTAACTGTTAGTTTGCTGAGCACTTAATCTTAAAAATAACCAAGTTAGATTACTAGTTACTTTTTTGTTACATTCAGCAGCTGCCACAAAGTTGTTTGCAGCTGCTAATGAAGAACCTGTATAAAGTGATTATAAAAAAAATGTAAAAAGTAATTAATAAAGTAACTTTTCAAAGTAATTGTGGCAGCACTGCTTCAGATAAAGGTGATGACACAGCAGCCCTACTCGATGTGCCTCTGGACCCACTGGACCATCACTAATCAGTGTGCTCTGTTTGAAAGGACAATGTTTGCAATATTACACACAAATACTCTTACGAGTTTTAGAATTAGAATTACTATCACTGGTTTTCACATAGTCAAAATCAGCAAATGGTTTTTAATATATTTATTTTCTGACACTTCCTGTTGAAGACTGGAATTTCAGAAATCTATTTTTTTGGATGATGATAGAAGCTGAAAGAGAACAAGTTGTCTGAATGAATGAGTTCTTACTTTGCAAACAGTCAGCGTTGAGGAGATCTTGGCACTTCTCATGGCATTTGACTCCACACTCAGTGCAGCGCATGCCTTGTCGGGCGATGCCCCACAGGAGCCCCTCACATTCGTAGCAGTATGTGGGAGTTGTGGCTGTCCACACCTCAAAATTGTGTGGCGTGGTGCAGGAGATGGGGTATATGAGGGCCTGCAGGGTCTTCTTATACACGTGGCTCTTCTACAAGCAAACAGAGAACAAACAGCGTGGTGTACTGTGGGGTGGTGCCACTGTGACTTCTGGCTGTCAGGTCGCACACTTTACAGCTTGATTTATAAATGAGCACTGACCAGTTCCTCATTGTGCAGGGTGCTGGATGTCAGGGCTGAGGTGATGCCTGCCTTCCTGGAGTTCTGAACCAATGACTGATTGACAGGAAAGATGACTTTGGTCAGATTATTATAAATCTCAGCTCAGCCTATGTGAGTGACAATGTAGTGTCCTTTCTGGCCAACACAGTGTTAAATGGTGACAAACTAGTGCTGTCTGAGTGATCAAAATGAGAAAACTATAAATTACCACATAGTGAAATGTTACTCACCATAGCCTGCAGCAGTGAAGGTTGGGGGGGGGGGGGGGGGGGGGGGGGGGGAGAGATGTTTATTATTAGAGAAAAACAAAGAAAGTATGAATATGTTTCAGGGAATCCTATCATATCTGTCTAGTCAGTAACCTGGAAAAATCTATCAGGTTTGTAAGTGTGTTTGCATATGTGAAAGAATGAGAAGAGGTGCAAGCAGTGCAAAACTTGGCAAAAATCAGTTTTACCACTGATTTTTGATGTCTTGCATTCCCAAAGACCTTTGCTTTGGTTTCATCTGTCCATAGAACATATCTCAGAAACACTGGGGCTTATCCTTAAAAGATTTTACAACCATTCCTTTTTTCCCCCTCCATTCTTTAAATACAGTGGTTCCGGAAAGTATTCACAGCGCTTCACATTTTCCACATTTTTATGTTACAGCCTTATTCCAAAATGCATGAGATTCTTTTTTTTTCTCATCAAAATTCTACACACAATACCCCATAATGACAATGTGAAAAAGTTTTTGTTTCAGATTTTTGCAAATTTATTAAAAAAACAAACAAACAAGTAAACAAAAAACTAAGAAATCACGTGTGCATAAGTATTCACAGCCTTTGCCATGAAGCTCATAATTGAGCTCAGGTGCCTCCTGTTTCCACTGATCACCTTTGAGATTTTCTACAGCTTAATTGCAGTCCACCTGGAGTAAATTCAGTTGATTGGACATGATTTGGAAAGACACACACCTGTCTACATATAAGGTCCCACAGTTGACAGTCAGAGCACAAACCAAGCATGAAGTCAAAGGAATTGTCTGTAGACATTTGAGACCTTTGTCTCGAGGCCCAAATCTGGAGAAGGGTACAGAAACATTTCTGCTGCTTTGAAGGTCCCATTGAGCACCATGACCTCCATCATCTGTAAATGGAAGAAGTTCAGATCCACCAAGAATCTTCCTAGAGCTAGCCACTCATCTAAACTGAGCTTTCGTGGGAGAAGAGCCTTAGTCAGGGAGGTGACCAAGAACCCGATGGTCACTCTGTCAGAGCTCCAGCATTCCTCTGTGGAGACAAGAGAAGCTTCCAGAAGGACAACCATCTCTGCAGCAATCCACCAATCAGGCCTGCATGTTAGAGTGGCCAGACAGAAGCCACTCCTTAATAAAAGCACATGGCAGCCCACCTGGAGTTTGCCAAAATGCACCTGAAGGACTATCTGACCATGAGAAACAAAATTCTCTGGTCTGATGAGACAAAGCTTGAACTCTTTGGAATCATGTTTGGGGGAAACTAGGCACCATCCCTACAATGAAGCATGGTGGTGGCAGCATCATGCTGTTTGAATGTTTTTCAGCAGCAAGAACTGAGAGACTAGTCAGGATTGAGGGAAAGATGAATGCAGCAAAGTACAGAGACATCCTGGATGAAAACCTGCTCCAGAGTGCTCTTCACCTCAGACTGGGGCGGCAGTTCATCTTTCAGCAGGACAATGACCCTAAGCACACAGCCAAGATATCAAAGGAGTGGATTCAGGACAACTCTGTGAATGTCCTTGGGTGGCCCAGGCAAAGCCCAGACCTGAATCCAATTGAACATCTCTGGAGAGATCTGAAAATGGCTGTGCACCGACGCTCCCCATTCAACCTGATGCAGCTTGAGAGGTGCTGCAAAGAGGAATGGGCCAAACTGCCCAAAGATAGGTGCACCAAGCTTGTGGCATCATATCCAAGAAGACTTGAGGCTGCCAAAGGTGCATCAACAAAGTATTAAGCAATGGCTGTGAATACTTATGTACATGCGATATCTAAGTTGTTTTTTTTTTATATATATAAATTTGCAAAAATTTCAAAAGAAATTTTTTTCATGTTGTCATTATGGGGTGTTGTGTGTAGAATTCTGAGGGGGAAAATTTATTTACTCCATATTGGAATAAGGCTGTAGCATAAAATGTTGAGAAAGTGAAGTGCTGTGAATAGTTTCCAGATGCACTGTATTGGTGTCTTCCTTGGTCTTCGTCAAATAAGCCCAACCTGATTTCATGTGTGGCATAAGGTACAGGCTGAACCCAACATTGCAGACAGCTCCAGGTCAGTCTGGAGCTGTCTGGAGTAAAGTTTCTCCGCAATCCACAGCAATATTTGCAAACCTCTCTCACTGAGTTTCTTTTAAGTGGCACATCCTGAAAATGCCTTTATAGTTTCATGACTGTGACAGTTCTTCTTAACATTATAAATTGTTGAAACAGGGATCCCATGAGCTTTGGGAACTGTAGCATTTGGAATTGTTATATTTTCTGATGGTCTCAGAGAGCTCTCTTGTCTTTGCTGATATTGGAAATAATTTGGAAATACTCTCAGCCTCTTTTATGCAATAAATATATTAATCATTGGTTAATTCACTTTGTGTCAGTACTGAGAATGAAGTACAAGCTAACCTTATTTTCTTTAAGAAACTAATTTATAGTCCTCATTGTGCACTAGTAACTGCACATATTTTGTGTATGTATTTTGTAGGCAGGCGTCTGTTACACTGGCTGCCATTACACATCTTCGTCTTACACATTACACGTCTTTCTGCAAACCTGAAGTGTGACGCTGGGTTTTCTGACAATATAAATGAGCAGCTGAAAATAAATGGGTTGGTTTAGCAAACAAAACACTAATATGGGTTTACTATTTACTTTTGTCACTCCAGGCAGCTCCCTCTCTTCCACTATGAACATTCCTTATGGTGCTCCACAGGGTTCAGTTTTAGGTTGTACTTTATTTTCTATTCATATGCCACAACTCTGTAAAACAGACTAAAACATGTGTCAATTCACTGCTATGCTGATGATACTGAAATATATCTTCCTCTAAACTGTGACTATCCAAAAGGTCTCTTCAAGATAGGGTAGTGTATAAATTGTGTTAACTATTCAATGTCAGAATGCTATCTTCACTGCAATGAAGAAAAATCCAAAATATTGTAGTCTGGTCCAGCTAAGCCTGCTTATTTTACTACAAATGGCCATAGAATTTTTTAAATGAATTATAAACGTGCTCAACAAATTTTAACACGTTATTTGATTGTGAGCTATGCTTTGATCATTTCATGACTGTTTTTTGTTACCAGCTTTTTGGCAGCTTTTGGCAAACATCAGTCCACAGAAGAAGTGTCTAACATCAGCAGCCTGATTTATTAAAGGTTGGTGTGTGTAAAAAGGTGCACAAGCACATAACACAAAAAAATGTGAATACTGATTTAGTAACGTGTGTACTGAGGATTGTATGTTTCAAATGCTTAAAATAGCACTGCATATTGTCCATTTAGCACATTTGCCTTCATACATATGTAATATGGGGTGTGTCCACCCAAATCCGAAATATTATGGTTGTGTTATACCCCAAAATATAATAGATGACGTTTGTAAAAACAACAAGAACAACCCTGTAATCTTTAAAGGAGTTTATGGGAAAGAAAACATAAAAGAACAGAACTGGACCCAGAACTGTAGCTGGAGATATGCCACAAATCAGAAAGATGAACTGGAATTAGAAGAATAGGTGGACAAGTAGGTGGAGAAGCATTGCAGAGCTGGAATGAATGAATGTGGTTGTTGTTTTATTACTATTACTGTTATGGTTATAATTGTTATTGATTATATTAAACTCTTATGTAGTACATTTGTATGCCCCTCAACAATCCCAATTCCTGTGAGGTCTTCATACTGTGCCTTCAAGACAAAGTACTGTGTGTTGATGACCAATATGTACCCACTCGTGGCATAGAGATGGTGGTAAGAGAGTCTTATAAAACTTTTGTTATACAGTACGAGGTCTATTAGATAAGAAACCGACACTTTTATTTTTTTTTAACTATATGGATTTGAATGACGTGCGATTACACCAATCATGCTTGATCCCTCGTGCGCATGCGTGAGTTTTTTCACGCGTGTCGGTGACGTCATTTCCCTGTGGGCAGGCCTTGAGTGAGATGTGGTTCAGCCCTCTCGGCTGAATTCCTTTGTTTCACACGCTGCTGAGACGGCGCGCGTTGCTTTATCAACATTTTTTCTGGACCTGTGAGGAATATCCGAGTGGACACTATTTGAGAAATTAAGCTGGTTTTTGGTGAAAGGTTTAATGGCTGATGAGACATTATGGGGTGTTTCTGTCGGTGTAAGGACTTCCCACAGAGCGGGACGTCGCGCAGCGCTTCTAGGCGCCGTCGTCGGCCTGTTTCGAGTTGAAAACATCCTAATTTAAGGCTTAATTCACCCAGGACGTCGTGAGAGAACAGAGAAGATTCAGAAGAGGCCGGCATGAGGACTTTATGCGGACATTCCTCTGTTTAAGGACATTTTTTAATGAAAGACGTGCACGCAAATTCGCCGAGTCGTTTCCGTGACGACTCGGCGAATCTGTGTGCGCCGCGACAGGAAAAACACCTCCGTGTTGAAAACCATTTGTAAAATTCAGGCGGCTTTTGATGGCTTTCAACAAGTGAGTAACTGAGAAATTGTTTAACAGCTTGGGCATGTTCCAACTTGCCCGTTAAGGTTTCCAACTGAGGTGTTTTTCCTGTCGCGACCCCCCGCGGTCGGGTCCGGCCTGACATGCGACTCTGCCCGCACGTTCTTTCATTACAAAATGTCTGTTAACAATGGAATGTCCGAATAAACTCCTCATGCCGACTTCTTCTGAAAGTTCTCTGTTCTCTGACGACTTACTGGGTCAACAGAGCCTGAAATGTGGAAGTTTTCAACTTGAAACGGCAAGACGCTGCCGCCTCGAAGCGCAGATCGCCGTCAGGCGCTGTGGGCCGTCCTTACGGCGACACTACCAGACCAAAATCTCTCATCAGCCTTTAAAATTTTTACCGAAAACCAGCTGAATTTATCGAATGATGTCCACTCAGTTGTGCCTTACAGTTTTGAAAAAATTTTGATCAAACAAAGCAACAGTCTCTGAGCCATTCCTAAACAATGAAAAAAATCAACAAGAGGGTGGGCCACTCCTCACTCAAAGACTGCCCACAGGCGAATGACGTAACCGACAGGCGTGAAAAAACTCTCGCATGCCCACGAGGGTTCAAGCATGTCTGATGTAATCACACGATTCAAATCCATATGGTTTTTGAAAAAAATAATAAGGTCGGATACTTTTCTAATACACCTCGTATGTCAGCAGTGAGCAGACATCAGTGTCAGTCAGGAGAAAAAAATAAAAAAAATAAAGAAACATCTGGCCCTGCCAGTCAGCCTGGCGGCTCAACCTGTCACATGAACAGTGGGACAATCCATCATTTTAAAACAAAGCAGATGTAGTGCCACAGACAGGGAGTGGAATAAAAAAGATCAATGAAGCAAAATATAAAGCAAAATGAAAGGGATGCACAGAGAAACAAGAATAAAATGAGCTGCTGCGTGATGATAATGGGAGCGTGGAGACACCTGAAGGCAGCAGCAGGAGAGTAGAAAGAGATTCCTGCAGAAACTCACCAGGTCTCTGACGAGAGGCATCGCTTTTCTCTTCCTGAGATCCGGCATGCTGTCAATGCTGTACAGAGCCCCGCCCATCCTGCACACAGAACACATGCTTGATTCAGTACATGCTACAATATCTTTTATATCATACATACAGAAGTTCATTTTAAACTACATTAAGTTGGATGTGATTATATCAAATTAATAGCATACCTACAGCATCAATAATAAAACTTATTTTTCTTCTCTTTATTATGATTATGATTATTATCATCATAATAATTATTATTAGCGTGAGAAAGTATTTTCATTGATGGTTCAGTTATCCTGCTAACACACCAAGAGACACTATCAAGTGGATACATATCTTCATCTTTCTCATATGGCATTTCCTCCTCATCCTCTTACTTGTACCCCCCTTCCTCTCCATATATATCTAAAGGTGAAAATATCATTTCCTTGGCTGAGATAAGGACTAGGCTGTAAAACCTGAAATATTACTGCAACTTTTGAGAAAACTGATTACCTCAAAACATATTTTGATTTAATAAAATAATGTCAGTGAATTAAAATAATGAGCAAAACAGCTCTACACTGAAAAAGTTAACAACTGTTGGACCATTTGAAAAAATGCTTCACTTGGTGACAAGTAAATGAATTGGGTTTAATTAAGATAAAGCAGTGGAATAAATATTACTTGTTAACTTGATGCGTTTGTCCGTTACCAGCTGAAGTAATTGTTTTAAGCTGGTTTGTTAATAATTTAAGCATTTCTCTTTGACAAGCAGACACAGTTCTGGATTGATTCCACGACCTTCTGGATTGTGCACAGCCTGCTGTAGAATTAAACAACGACAAAGAAAACAGTTATTTAGAAGCATTTTTCTAAAACATACTCACGTATGTCAAAGTGCCTCTGTGGAAAAAAAAACACTAAAACCTCAAACTGCTCCAATCAGAACGAGCTCGTGCACAGTGATGCCACACCCACATTTCTAAGTATTATGTGTGCTTTTAAACAGTCAAGTTCACTGATAATAACATATCTGCCCTTGTGTCCAGAGAATGTGTCATTTTCCTGCTGTTTTTCACAGGGCTAAGAATCAAATATTGACCTCTAACCTTGATATTTAACAAATCAAAGCAAAAAAAAAAAAACCTTTTCCTGTCTTAGGACCAATGTGAGCATTATCAACATCACGTTCAATGTTCTACTGATATCTTGCTAACATTGATGCAAACATTGTTACAAAGAGACCAAAGTGATCAAATTAAATGATGATTGTGACTGAATGAAACGTACTTGAAAGTATTAAGTTCCACAATGTAAATAGAATTATTACTATTTACTTAAATTTTTTTGCAACACTAATAAGTTAAGTTCATTTTACTTCATTTAAATAATTACTGCAATATATTTTGTGACACTGTGTGCGTTGCAGTAAGTTTTTTACAGCGAGCATTCAGAGGTTTTGTCCCTGGTGTTTTTGGTGAGTTCACACAGTCAGTGATTGTGATAAAAACCCATATTACTTTGACTTACCCTGCAGATAAAAGCAGGGAGGCGATGCCAACACTCTCTCCTCGTGCCTGTGAAGAAACAGATAGATGAAAGGCTGCTGAAGGCTGGAAAATGAGAATTACAGCAGATTATAATTTTATAAATTGAGCTTTCTAGCATCTTTCATAGTTGGAGCTAAAAACTTGAGAGGTGCTGTACACTGTTGCTCAGTAAGACTACAAACAGATGGATGTCCGTGTAATAAAGTATCTTATTTAAGTATCTAAGAGTAGAATGGGAGGCAGAGCCTTCAGCTTTCAGGCTCCTCTCCTGTGGAACCAGCTCCCAATTCAGATCAGGGAGACAGACACCCTCTCTACTTTTAAGATTAGGCTTAAAACTTTCCTTTTCGCTAAGGCTTATAGTTAGGGCTGGATCGGGTGACCCTGGACCATCCCTTGGTTATGCTGCTTTAGACGTAGATTGTGGGGGGTTCCCATGATGCACTGTTTCTTTCTCTTTTTGCTCCGTATGCATCACTCTGCATTTAATCATTAGTGATCGATCTCTGCCCCCCTTCACGGCATGTCTTTTTCCTGTTTTTTTTCCCTCAGCCCCAACCAGTCTCAGCAGAAGACTGCCCCTCCCTGAGCCTGGTTCTGCTGGAGGTTTCTTCCTGTTAAAAGGGAGTTTTTCCTTCCCACTGTTGCCAAGTGCTTGCTCATAGGGGGTCGTTTTGACCGTTGGGGTTTTTCATAATTATTGTATGGCCTTGCCTTACAATATGGAGCGCCTTGGGGCAACTGTTTGTTGTGATTTGGCGCTATATAAGAAAAAAGTTGATTGATTGATTGATTGATTATTTTATCCTCTTTTTTACTGAAAGACATGTTCTTTGTCCACTTGCCAGTTTGTCTAAAGCCCCACAGCACTGATTCATGAGACTAATGCACAGAAAAAAAAAGCCCTGATGGTCTGAGCTGAGGCACAACCGCACAACGGTCTGTGTAAGCGATAATATATGAACACACTGCTGGCCACACCCACCTGAGAAGCTGCTCCGCCCACGGGTAATCAGAACGGACAACATGCAAATTGCTACAAGGACGGTAAATAACTGAAAAGAAAATAATGACATGGCAAAACGAGGCGAGTGCAAACAGGCAGTTAAACAGTATAATTCACATCTGTTACTATAAACTGTGAGAAATGCTGCAGCCGGCTAAAAACATGCTGGCCAAAAACAAACAAACAAAAACAAACAAAGAAAATGTGAGACATGCAGGGACTGTTGTCACAAGTATCAACTCAAATAGTACAGCAGAGTGACAGAAATATTACGTTACCCATTCTTATGAGTACAGATATGAACAAAAGCAGACGTGCACAGACCTCTTGTAGCTGCAGTCGAACTCTGCTGAACAGTCGAAGCCAGTTGGCTTTGGCTCTGGCATAGCCAGGTTCCATTTCTCTCTTCTGGAAGCTGATAGAATGTTCAAAAAAAAAAAAAAAATTGTACTTCAAAACTGTTATTTCTTGTGATTTATGAAGGCACGATGGACAGTGACCATAAAAAGTCTTCTGGGGGAAAAAAAGCTTTCTTCTAAAAATGGTTTAAATTGTGCTATTTTAATTTTCTGTAAAAGAAATTAACCCTCAAGCAACCAAGCTATTTTAGTGGGGTCATTTATGATCCCATTGACTTTATATTGGAATACGTCTATATAAATGATTGTTTTAGGGTTCTTCATATTTATTTACACTCCCTAGTTGTCCATCATTTAATGTAGTAAGGTATGGCATATGATATTTATTTTACCAAAAAAGTAGGCAAAAAACACACAATTACCTTGCCTGTTACATCATGTAAAATGTACGTTATCTTTATTTCTTTGCATTTTTTTCTTTGCATCAAAAATAAAAACAATACATCATGAAAAATAAAGTTTTGTTGAGTACAATATGTATTACACTGTGGTAGGTCTGACATCTCAGAGGTACGATCTCCACTGTCTGATGCTCACTCGTCTCCATCAATGGAGCTATTTTCATCCTCACTCTGGACATCAGGAATCAGTCTCAATGTTAGCCAGTCAACCGGCCCGGCTATGAATTGGGCCGGATACTGGCCTCCATTTTGGAGTGAGATTTCCCACTCCCAAATGTCCAATAGGAGGGCAGCGATCACGCCCCATCAAAGTGAGCCTGATGTCAGCGTCTCGGCCACCAACCAATCACAGGCTAGGAGAGAAGCCAGTATCTGGCCCACTTCAGGGCTGGTTGTCAGGCTATCTCAATGCTTGTGCAGCTGTAAATCTTGCTATTCTATATCTGTTGGCTTCCGTGCTAAACAATTCAATTCAATTTTCAATTTCAATTTAAATTTACTCA
The DNA here is from genome assembly GCF_902500255.1 of Thalassophryne amazonica. Lineage (NCBI taxonomy): Eukaryota > Metazoa > Chordata > Actinopteri > Batrachoidiformes > Batrachoididae > Thalassophryne > Thalassophryne amazonica. Next base: position 71,351,208 of record NC_047112.1, read on the forward strand.
TTTATATAGCACCATCTCACAGCAAAGTCGCATCAAGGTGCTTCACGCAACACATAATTTATAGCAGCACAAAGTGAATTAAAATTGAAAAGAGCACAGTAAAAAGGTAAAACATAGTAGAATAAGAATAAATTAACGATAAGACAGTCTAAAAAAGTGGGTCTTCAATCTTGATTTAAAAGTCTCCACCATGTCGGACTGCCTTATAGCTGCAGGTAGATTGTTCCAGAGAGCAGGGCCACAGTAAGAGAAAGCTCTATACCCCACAGACTTATTCACCCTTGGAACACACAGAAGTCTTGCGCCTTGCGAACACAAGGACCACGCTGGTACGTAGGGCTTGACCAAGTCTGCCAGGTAGGAGAAAGCCAGTCTATGAACAATTTTATAGACCAGCAACAGGACTTTAAAATACGATCTGGCAGAAACCGGAAGCCAATGAAGGGACACCAGAATGGGTGTAATGTGGTCAAACTTTCTACTTTGTGTCAAAAGCCTGGCAGCAGCATTCTGCACTAACTGAAGACCCCTAATGCTGGACTGCGGCAGACCAGAAAATAAAGCATTGCAGTAATCCAATCTGGAAGCGATGAATGCATGTATCACAGTCTCAGCATCAGCCATAGACAGGATGGGATGAATCTTCGCTATATTTCGCAGATGGAAGAAGTCCTCGTAATATCTCTAATGTGGAGGTCAAAGGACAACGTAGGATCAAAAAGTACCCTAAGATTCCTCACTTTGTCCGTATGATGTATAACACACGAACACAAACTAAGCACCAGTTGGTCAAATTGATGCTGATGTCTGGCTCGACCAAGAATAATAATTTATTATTGTAATTTGCCAACTCTTGGCTTTTGCTGTGGACTGTTCATGTCACACATGAAAAATAGACACTCGTCCTAATTTCTAGCGAGGTGTGGCTAACATGTTCTGCTGAAATGAATATCAACATGTTCCACAGGCACCAAACACCTGTAATTCATCTGATGTGTTTCAGGCCTTACAACTTTCTGGTTAGGATTAGAGAGACTGTGCATGGAATAATCTTTGGTACAATGGAGCAGATCTCTGCCTCATTATATGTAAATTCTGAGTTTGTTAGTGCAGCAAAGGGCTAACTGCCAATGACCACATTAGTATCCTGTTTGCTAGTCTGTTGGTTTCATGCTGAGAATTAGTGTTTTTTGTGCTCTTAGCTCCAGGTGATTGATTCTGTTCTCTCTGTTTCTGTTTCAGGTGATATTGCTGGGAACCTTGATGATGGAAGAACTCCATCCTGTTCATTGAACCCCTATTTGAGGACACAGCTGAGCTACGCCTGCAATTTTTCCATCCTGGATGATGACATAGACAATAACAATGATCTGTAATGGCACTTTTGTTTTGTTTCTGCTTTGTGTCTTTGATAATTCTTTGTTGTACTTTGTTTATTTGATCTGTCCTAAGCAGTGGGTCACCCCCCTGAGTCTGGTCTGCTTGAGGTTTCTTCATCAAGAAAGCACCGGCACAAGTTTTTCCTCACCACTGTTGCCTGTGTGTTTGCTCAGCGGAGTTGGTGAGGTTAAATCTTATCCTTGTGAAACACCTTGGAATGACTTGTGTTGTGATTTATATATATATTTATATATACAGTGCAGCAGATAAGTGAAACAATCATGCAAATGGTGATAAAAGCATCAAATTCGGCAGAAATACTCCTTAGACACTCCTCTTTTGAAAAAACCGATTGGCCACTTGACTTTTCAACTGGTGGTCAGGTAGGGTAATTTAGATCATGTTGGATAAAAGGAAATCAAAAATTGTAATCTACAGAAAACACATTAATGAAAGGAGTGACTGTTGGAGCTGATAGGAAATAGTTCACCTTGGAACAGGAAGTTCTTCTGTTTTCTCTGCAGGAGCTGCAGGGACTTTCTCCTCTGTCGGAGGCTGTTCAGGGGGTCGAGGTTCTTCCAATGGTATCTCCAATTTAGCCTCGGGCTCTAGTGGCTGAGTATCTGGAGCAGGAAGCTGTGATGTAGTTGTGGGAGTGGATGTAGTGGTGGTGGCCAGATCAGCCTGAGTGGGTGCAAACCGAGGCTTTGGTGACTCTGCGCTGACTGGGGTTAACATGTTATCTTGTGTGGCTGGAGTGAGACCCGCAACTGCACTGACAGCCTGATCATGTGGCGCACGCTGCTGGTGCATCGACGGCTGCTTCTCTAGAGGAGGCCTCGTGGAGGAGACTCCATCAGCAGGAGGCATGAGTGTGAGGGCAGCAGGGCTGGTGGGTGTGGGGGTGTAGGGCGGCTCCTGGTCTTCACTGAGTGCACCATCAAGTGGATACCTATCTTCATCTTCCTCATATGGCATTTCCTCCTCATCCTCATACTTGTACCCCCCTTCCTCTCCATATATATCTCCGTCCTCCTCACCATACAGTGCCCCCTCCTCTCCTCCATCTTTGAGGTAGCCCCCTTCATCGCTGTAGATGCCCTGCTGCTCCTCCGCATCCCAGCCTGGGGAATCCTCTTTTCCGTAGCTGACAGAGGAGTGGCAGGAGTGGTAGGACTCGTTTTCATCATAGAACTCAGATCCTCGCAGGCTCTCGCCATCCTCGGGAACAAACTCCTCACTGAGCTGAGAGCTGCCTTGACTCAGCTCAGCTGACGAGGCGTAGCGGCTGTCTGTGGGACTGGATGAAAGGGGGGATACAGACAGGAGTTAATAAATATATCTCCAGTAAAGTCAAAGAGCACTGTGGCTCCCAAGCTTGAACGATTAGGAGTTTTTTTCTTTTTTTTTTCTTAAAGGGGTCATATTGGAGAACATCTGGATTTACCAACAGTTTTTACAGCTGCATATAATTGGGATTTTATGCTAAACATCCTCATACTGTAGTCCCACAATCAGTTTTTGCATGTAGAAATTCTCCTGTTATACTCAAAATTTTGACAAGAAATAAGTCATTTTAAACTTCTGTGACATGCAATCAAAGTTCATATGTGGGTGTGGCCTCTGTGTGACAAGCTTAAACAGTGTCTGGGAAGAAAAAAAAGGAGATGCTGCCTCTCATTTTAAAGCAATGGGTAGAAAACCGCGTAATTAGTCCATGAGCCCGGAGCCAATTTGGACCAAACAACACTTACAATCCAGCCTCAGTATACCATCATCGACAAACGCAAATGAATGACAACCTTTTGAGGCTGGCATCTAGTGCCAGATATGGCTCAATTAAAGATTACTCAAGGGTAAAAACCAGTACCAGTAGTCATGGGGTGTGAGGTAGGGTGCACCCTGGACAGGACCCGTCTGTCGCAGGGCCACATACATACAGACCTAAAGACTTTAATCTTCATTTTCCAGCAAAAAGTGTCAGAATGACCAATCACCTCTATCCAGCACCCTCATGACTCCAGAAGTTCTTTCCAGGCATCTCTCTGCCTCAAAGGTCAATGACCCAGAGACATGAATAAGTGGACAGATGCGCAAATGGCCAAGTGAGTCCAAGATGTCACTGAGTCATAGTCTTTTGTCTTTTGACCAAAAGGAATAGGCAAAGTAAAATCAACATCCACTGGATTCTACTGCACATGATGTAGGTTACCATATTATGTGCCTTACATTTCTTAAAAATCATAAAAGGCGTGACTATGATTTCAGATCCTTGTACAAAACAGAATTGGCTTTTGACACCATTTTTACCCCCTGAACTCAAGAGTTTTGATTTGGAGACAGTACAAAGTGTCTCCTTTTTGGAATCTTCATGATGAGAGACAAATGATGTGGTGTAGTTTCAACACAACATGTACAATTTTCAGCTTTGATTCCTGTGTATTAATTAACTAACTCCACCGTGTTACTGCTGCCACTCTGGGAATGCTTATCATACATTTTCTTGTGCAGGTCATTGTACACTGAGACTGGACTCTAACTGCTGTTTGGTCACCTTTGGTGGTACTGAAAACCTGCTTGGCTTATGGACTAAATTTATTAAAAACTTGAAAACATGCTTTTTAAGAAGCAGCACATCAGTGTCATGTAATAGGTTTGGCTACGAGCTCTACAGTATATGACCCCTTTAAGGAGCATGTGTTCCAAGGAGGGAGAGAGCTATCCAACAGAGAGAAAAAAAAAAAGAATAGTAAATTTAAACCAACAAATCAGGAAATTCAGAGCAGGGAGCAGTGATGCATGTATGTAACTGCATTTTAGTAATGGGGAAAGCTACACACAAAGGCACACTTTCGCTGCAAATAGATACAAGCATTTTTCTAAAACCCAATCAAATTACAGAAATTCAGCCTAGAGAGGTCAAGGAGAATTCATTTGGTTGGACAGAAACGACATCTAAAAATAAAGAGAATAATATATATTCACAATGGCAAATGTGTCTCTGAGACTAAAGATGCACCGTGAGTCAGGAGAGACTCTGACAACACAGACACACTTTGCAAACTCTTGGTTTTGGGTTTGTTTGTTTTTTTTGTTTGTTTTTGTTTGTTTTTTCAGTCTTTATTCATTACAGCCATGTTGGATCAGTAATGCATGAAGTATAGGAGAGAACTCAATGGCTTTGGGCTGTGAGCCAGAGGATGAATGAATACACAAACACTCATTCACACCTCAGTTCTTTTATTTTCCATCAGCGATCTCACACCTGTGACTCAAACACAAAGATGTTTGCATAATGTTTAATTCCAAATGTCTGCCTCTAGTACGGAATGAAAAAGGCAGACAAATGACAATGACTGACAGCTGTCTTGGCCTTGCACTAGAAGCCCTCCAGCAGCCATAAAAAAGCCTAAACAACAGTGCTTTGATTTTTTTTTTTTTAAATACGACATAAAAAACCTCCTCAGGCATTATTATGTAGAATTGCTTATTTTTAATTTAATCTCACAGTGAAAACAAATTTCTACAATATGACTTAAAATTGTCACAGTACCCCGCCCAACCCAATCTCAGTGCATTTTGTGATGGCATCATGAAAACTACTTTAACCTATTGTTTTGTGCAAAATAAATTTGTGCTCCTGTCACAAAAAGTGCCATATTTTTGTGACGGAAGCACTAAATGCTGGGTGATTCAGGGGGGAGTCTGTGGGGGTTATGGTTAGGGTTAAGGGATGGGAGAGGGTTAGAAATAGTAAAATAAAAAATAAAAAATAAAAAAAAACGTGGGGCGTAGGGCTGACCCCTCGTCACACCCTATGACTGCTGGGATAGGCTCCAGCCCCCCTGTGACCCTTGATTGGAGTAAGCAGGTATAGAAAATGAATGTAGAAATTTGCTTTCACTGTGACATTAAAGAGTAATTTTTGTTTTAAACTGCTCTACGGCCTGTGTTGTTGTTGAGGGTGCAGGTTTCTGGAAGACTTTGGACACCACTGGTTTAGGTGCTCAATTACCAGCTATGTGAAGACAGAGGAAGACGGGGCTCTTCTTGAACTCTCACTCCCAGGATGAAGCAGTAATAGTAGACTGTCATGAAAACTAACAAACAGGTCTTTACACAACCCTTCCACAACCAACCAACCAACCAATAATTAACGCCTCTGCGTCAGACTGTCACAGATCAGGCACACATACAAGCGTTTAAAGATGAACATGGCGCATTAGGTGTTAATTCTTCAGGAGCACAGTAAAGATACAGATGCAGGTCCAGATGCTTTCAAGAACAATACATAATATACATAGAGAGAGGGTAAGAGCGCATGCATGCAAGCACACCGAGCGAGGAGGACGGGACAAGTCCACCACTGACGTCACAGCGAGACGGAGTCACAGGCCGGAGCAGGAGGAAGAGGAAGAGGAGGAGGAGGAGGAGAGGAAGTACAGAGACCCACCTATCGGAGAGTGAATGCCTACTGTCTAGAGAATACTGACGACTGGTGCGCCGGCTTGACCCTGAGCCTGAGTCGATATCGCTGCGCCCGTTGGTGGCCGAGTCTAAACTATCATAGCGTCTGGTAGGAGGGGGAGGGAGGGAGGGAGGAGGGGAGAGGTAGGAGAGGAGCATCAGTGCAAATCTTTTACCAGAAAGCTCTAACCAACCTGAGCCTGTGTTCTGAACCGCTAAGCACTTGGTGTATTTTAACCAGTGGCGGGTAGTAAAGTAACTCTCATGACATAAGTAATAAAGTTATGTTTTCACCTCCAACAATGAAGTTGGAGGAGGTGATGTTATTGCCCCTGACTGTCTGTTTGTTTGTTAGGAACAGCCTGGAACTCACGATTTTTCCTATATTTGTTATGAAATTTTTACTGAAGATTCATATCCTGATAGGCAAGAACTGATTTAATTTTCAAGGTCATAGGTCAAAATCTTGGAAAAATCCCTATCTTTAACATTAAACAAATTTTCAAAAATTCATAACTCTGCCAAAAAAGGATCAAATTTCTTTCATATTTGAGAGTGTTATGCATTTAAACTCAACATTGAAAACCCCATTTAATGTGTATTTTACATTATACCTTAATAAAACGTGCCCCAATCACTCTCATATTTGAACGTGAAGTACAGACTGGCAGTCACTATCACCTGACAAAGTTTGATCTGGATCTGATCGTGTATTGTGGATTTTGTGGACATTTGAATTTAATACTGAAAAGCCCATCTGGTGTACATTTTGCATTATATCTCAAACAAAAGTGCCTCAGTCACTCTCATTTGTGACAATGAGGTGCAAAATGACACTCTCAATGAACAGACTAAGTTCGGTCCGTATTGCGGATTTAATGGATGTTTGATTCTTTTTAACATTGAAAAGCCCTTGTATATACATTTTGTATTATATTTTAGTTTATAAAAAGTCACTACTAACAGGACTTTGACCTTGACATTTTTTTCCAAGATAAAAATTTGTGGAATTGTAAACTAGTGCTTGTGGAAGTGTGCGTTCTACGAGTGCTGTGCTCTAGTTTTTTTTTTTTGTTTTTTTTTTTTTTTTAGGAACAAGTACTTTTCACACTGCTTTTTAAAAACTGTATTTGTACTCATGCCTGAGTCCTTTTTTGAGAAAACATTCTGCTTTTTATGCCTATCAGTGGGTAAATGAGCAGTTTTTTTGTTCCAAAAACTGAATGAACAAACAAAAAACACATTTTGCAACCTGTTTTAATTATTCTGAAACAAGTACAAAGTACACGAGTGTTGCACTTCATACCGCCAAGTGTTGAGTCAACGTCCATAAACCCAGTTTCATAAGTGACGGAAATGTGGGGGGGGGGGAGCTTCCTTAGATTATAGAATTTACACAAGACAACTGCAACATCCCAGAACTGAGTTTGAAGAAAGTAACTTGTACTTTGAGTAATTTAGTAACAAAGTACTTTTTTACTTGAGTCTGTTACTCAAACAGAAATGTTCACATTTATTGAGTCATTGTTTATGAAAGTAATTATATTTTTATTTAGTATAGATTTTCAGTACTCTACCCACCACTGATTTGAACAGAATCTAACCAAATAAAAGGGTCAACGGTGTCCCTCAAATGACTTCTGATAGGCACATATGACACAGACATGTTCAAATATACTTTTTTTCTGAGGTCACATGCACACTCACACAGAAAAAGCCAGCTTTATATACACCTTGTATACAAGACGTGTGCAGCCCAGCACTCTTGTATACTGTGACGTTATTCTCTGTAGGAGGAGAGCACAGCCGGTCGTGTCACCGTGCACAACACAGTGAACGAAAAACACCAGCTGAGCTCTTTGTGCATCAGGGTAGATGTTTTTATGGATATACACACTCCCAACAGGTGCACAGTCAAGATTTCATCCATACACGGTATATCGACTGGACAAAGCCTCTGTGACGTCACCCACAGGTTTCATGAAGAACTCCGCTGAAGCTCACAAAGTGCAGCTCTCAATGTCACCATCCTGACTTTGCTTACTGCCACATTACGTCCTGGCCAACCCATGAATGGGTAAAAACGCATTATGTAGGAAGGACTGTTCATGACCTGGGTGGGACAAATGAAGCCTAAACAAGCCCCCATCTCCGAGTTTCCCAACAAGCTAAAGTTAACAGGTTAACATTGGTTTGAGTGTTTATTAAGGGATATGTCTGCAGTCTGGGCAGGACTTTTTATGCCAGGTGGCTTGGGTGCAGGTATTGAAAATCATGACTGGCTTATTACCTCATCAGTAACCACAGAGTGACAAGGGAGCTCTCTTGGGATGAGTTCATCAGTGAAATTACTTGCTGGAGTCAGTGGCTGTAAAGAAAACTCTTGGCCCTTTCTGGACACTACCATCTCACATGGTCTATGAGTACAATCAACCACATAACAAGCCATATTATCACAGATATTTGTAATAAAATGCTCAGAAATGACAGACACAGTTGAACCAGATTAGCTAGCAGCACTGTTAGCGGTCACACTGCATGTCACTCAAAGCAACACCACCCATAATTATTCATAACTTTATGGTTTAAAATATTTTAAACTGATGAGTTATTCAGAACATTTCACACCTCCGTGTACTTATCATGAAGGGAGAAACTAGGTATGGAGACCAAAAATACTTTGTGTACCATGCTGTAAACAGGTTTATTACTCCTCTAAAATGGACATTTTAACATCAGCTTCTATGGCATTACACTTCTTTTTGGAGCCAACCTCAAGTGGCCATAAAGAACTGCAAGATTTGGTCAATTCCCCATTTGCTTCACTTAACGTGACAGGAGGGTGGGGCTCGAGTAGTATGATACCTGCATGTTCGACATTACGTTTGGCACATCTGCTGCTTATCTTTGTTGTCACACTTTGACTGTGCCCACTTTTGTTAATCGGACGGGGACACACAAGCAAAAAAGAAGCACGTGATCTACCTCATGGTTCGGTGGTCGTAGTCCAGTTCATGGACATCGTCGCTGTACGAGTGCCGGTAGTGCTGGTGCCTCATGGGGTACTGGTGCATGGAAGCATTGGGTTGGGAGGTGGTGTAGTAGGGAGGGGGAATGCTGTTACTGGTCTCACTGCGGTAGTCGCTGTCCCTGTCATCCACAGCACTGTCTGGATCTTCATCTGTACACACGTCAAGTGAAAGAATGTGCACAGTAAGCAGGTGAAACAAAAAGAAGGTAATTTTTTAAGTGATGTTTGCTGAGGCATTAGACAGGATGTCATTTAAACCGAGAAGCAGAACTAAGAAACTGACAAACTTGTTTCAAACTCTAAATTCAAACCCACACATATGTTGAGTGAATCAGAGAGAGAGGAAAACACTGTTTCAGTGTCATTCATACAAAATTGTTCTGCAGGGTTGTGTGGATATGTGACCGTACTATAACTTTCAAATTGATGGTTTACTTCTGAGCTAGAAGTTTGCTTTGTGTTGATGCTCCTTCTCTCAGAGACCCCATTCACTGTGTATCTGGCTGAACTTTGTCCCTTGTTCGATTTCTTTTGCAATTCAATCCTTTCCAGTGGGTTGTGTGGAGGTATGACCAGTAGGGTAGTCCAAAAAAAACAAAAACAAACAAACTTCAGCTTCTTCAAGATGCTTCTTAATTTTTTTGGTTCCTTTCAGGGTAAAAAATTAATTGGGTGAAATTTCATGAGATTTGAAAAATATTAACCACTACCGCCCAGCCCCTGTTTTTTTCAGGTCGCATTTTCAGGCATTCAAGGACCCTCAGAGTGGGAGGATGACCCATCATTCCAGTCATCACAGCAGGTCCTGGACACTAATGATAATGTTATTTAAGTTATTTGTTCATTGCTTGTACCCATTCACTCCAGTCAAGAGTCACAGGGGAGCTGGAGCCTATCCCAGCAGTCACAGGGTGAGAGGGTACAAACTGGTCAAGACACAGGGCCACATACAGACAGACAAACTTACTCACTCCTATGGTCAAGTTAAAGTTTCCAATTCTCCTAACCTACATCTCTTTGGAAGTGGGAGGAAACGGAAGCACCTGGAACCCACACAAACACGGGGAGAACACGCAAACTCCACACAGAAAGGACCAGGTAAGAAGTGATTCCAGGACTTTCTTGCTGTGAGGCAACAGTGCTAACCACTAATCCACCGTGCTGCCCAGAAACAAACAACACTTATTCGAGTTTACTACTGTTAATAAGAAAAGAACAGTTTACTTCTCTGGTTTAGTAGATTTTTCTGTACAGGAGTAACATCTGTCTCACTTACAACCACACCTGCTCCTAATCCATCACAATACACCTTCCACTTTATCCTGTTCATATGCTCTTTTACTGTAATTTGTAGGTGTTGCGTTGTAGAAACTTTCTATGCCAGGCGCAGCAACAGCATTTATAGTTGACCTTTAGTTTGTAAAAAGAAATCAGTGACTTCTCTTATATTTTTGTCAAGACTTCTTCAACAAAGTCTTCATCAAATAACTGAACCAGTCTTTTTGTTTCTGTTCCAGACACTCAAAAAACAAAAAACTGAAATATCTACAGTATTTGTTTCATTTGTATGAAATTAAACTCAAATTAAAGCTCCCTGGCTGTAGTGTTTGTTTGTTTGTTTGTTTTTTGTCGACTCTAACATGCAGAGACAGACAGCTACAAAACAAACATTGTAAATGACCACACATTACAGCAAACACTGAGTTACAGGTCATTCACACCTGCCCATGAAACAAACTTACTTTGTTGATCTCCCCAAAGACTCCAGTTACCTGCGTGAGAGAAATGGTTGCAAAACAACAAAATTAGGTTTGAATAATAAACACATCAACAGGTTTAAACCCATGGAAAGATTATTTATAAATCTGTCACTTTGACAAAGGAAGAATTTCTGTCTTCATTTGATCCTGACTGCATCTTGGAGATTTCTTGGCAGGATCTTTGTGCCGAGTTCATGACAGCATGTTGCCGGTCTATGGGCACTTTCTGCCCGTACATCAGGAACAGTCATGATTCAGTAAGATGCCGTCATGAACTCGTCAAGACCGGAGACAGTTTCTGATAATGCATCACGATGTACCGCAGCATGGCACCCAATGTCAGTAAGATATCAAGGGGACACACTGTTTTACAGTTTGGTGTGCATTGTGTTAAACATGAAAGTGGAAACCCCTCTTACACCTACAGATTGTTAACACAGAGCACAGGAAGGCACATAAGGTTCCACAAGTTCTGTTAGATAAGAGGCAACATTTCTGCTCACTAGTTTTGTTGGCAACAGAATTTCTCTCAAAATCTGGTCATAGATGCACAGGGTTTATATCAGCATGATGTGGTTACATTTGCTTGTGTGGTTCAACTTCCAGCAGCTCCATTCTGAACCATATTAAGACTTCCTATGCTAGTGCATAGAAGGGCAGAAAATCAAACATGTCTGCCCACTCCTCAGCCATCATTACAAAGGCATGCACAGTAGTGTGTGTGTGTGTGTGTGTGTGTGTGTGTGTGTGTGTGTGTGTGTGTGTGTGTGTGTGTGTGTGTGTGTGTGTGTGTGTGAGTGCCTGTCAGTTCCCATTTGCTACACATCTAATACCCAAACGTCATTGTTGTGTCCAGACAGGCCTGTTTGCACGATTTGTCACATCATCAGTCCCACTGAGAATAATCATGTTCGCAGAGAGGCTGGAGGATGGAGCAAGTACAAACAGGATAAACCAAAACAACAGACAGAGAACAAAGTGAGGCAGTGACACTCACAGCACTGGGTAGATGGTGCATGAAGAGGTTGCTCCTGTTCTTCTTGATCAGCATACTAAATAGAGACAAAGAGAGAAAGAACAAGATTCACTGCTTCTGTCGGATGACAGTATTGACTCCTGTCACTTCTGGCAGCAACAGAGTGAAACAAAGATGGAAAATGGCGAAAGCTACAGTGCACAAGAAAGGTAAAAAAAAAAAAAAAACAGGGACATGTCTGGGGGAGGATTTAATGAACTTACATCTTGGTCTCTCATGGCATTTAGTTGTTCAAGTTTCTTGGCCCAGTACCTGGCCTCTTCTTCAGGAATGTCTGCAGGACACAAGAAGCATTAACCTGATATTCTATTAAATAATTATTGTACAATTAAATATCAAATATTACAAAATTAGGCACGTCCAGCTGGGAGGAGACACTGGGGAAGACCCAGGACTAGGTGGAGAGATTATATTTCCACACTAGCCTGGGAATGTCTCAGGTTCACCCAGTCAGAGGTGGTTAATGTGGTCTGGGGAAAAGGAAGTTTTCCCTGCTGGAGCTGTTGCCCCGCGACCAGATAAGTGATTGAAGATTAAGATATAACAGAATTAGAAACATGCGAGAGATGCTGTGGTGGTCACCAGACCTCAACTTTGCAAATGAAAGAAACTGACAAGTTTTTTCAAACTATATGAAAATTCTAAATCAAACACATATACAATAAAGAGAGAGAGAGAGAGCAAGAGAGAGAGAGAGAGAGAGAGAGAGAGAGAGAGAGAGAGAGAGAAGAAGAAGAAGAAGAAGAAGTGTCTTCTTCAGCTACATTCATACAAAACCACCTTCAACCATTTGGAAAATAACAGTTTATTTCTCTTATTTAGCTCATTTCTCTCTCAGAACCCATTTAATCCCACATCACTCACTCTCTTTTTCTTTCACAGCTGAATTCATACAAAATCCTTTCCATGGGGTTGTGTGGAGTTCTGACCATGTTCTGTCACTGTTAGAACAGAAATGTTTACTTGGAATATTTTGTAAATGTCTGTGCTGGAACAGTTCTCTGTCTCACTGGCACCATTCAATCTGTACCTCTCATCTGTCTCTATCACTTACAACCATACCTGCTCCTAATGTCCATCATCCATACAGCTAACGTGTTTTTCAACTGATCTGCTACATCGAAGGTCACCAGGTTTTAATGAGTTTGTCCTTCTTATATTCACTAGATGCATCTTAAAGGGTACATGTCTAGACTTCTCCAAAGTTTAGAGAAAACAAGCACCACATATGTCAGCAAGTAAAGAGTTGCTCGTAACTAATGAGGTGTGCATTCAGGAACAAATGGAAAGCGTGTGTGTGTTGTGAGTTCCTCAGGCCCTCAACATCCTCAGGATGTTGTTGCACCACTGAACACTGTCAATTCCACTTTGTTTCTCCATGTAGTTGTCATCAGATTGATGTTCTCAATGACATGAAGAACAAATGCACAGGCGTTCACTGTGAGGGGGTTCACAGTCTACAGTTCTATGCAATCATAACCCTTCTCCAAACTGATAAACTTCTTCCTGAGCTACTACCATGCAAATGCTGCGTGAGTTGTTCCTTGTGGTTATAAAACCACCCCCCCCCCCACCCCCCGCAGTGTCTCCTCAGTGTTGTCCCTCCACTTTTTTCCAGACTATTAATGATTATTTGAACCTTCTACAGTGAATTCCTAAACATCACCCTTCTCTGCTCTAACATAAACTATAAAATACAAAAAGCAAAGTCCAGTTATGATGTAGCACCAAACAAACCTAATGGCAGTTCAAAGCGGGTGTCAAGCAGCAGTCTGTGAAAGTCGGGTCTTTTGTCCCACAGATCTCATTCTCAGCCATGATGACATTGGATCCAGAGTCAACCACTCACCTGGACCCTCCTGGAAAAAAACAGAAGAACAGAAGCAATTGACCAAGCCCGTGTTTGGACGACTGGAGTTAGTCTCTGAGGAACAACTATAATGCTGTGCAAGGTTTAAGACTGAAATCAACACTAAATTTAACTGACATTTTGCTGCTCCAGTTGTTGCTGTGTAGAATAACAGTTACCGCCTTAAAACCAGAGCAGCCTATCAATGTTTCTCAACCAAGTGACAATATATTGTCAGAAATTTTACCTTCTCCTGAACAACATGAAACCAACCACATTTAAAATTCACCAAAGGTCACTCCTACGTTAAACTGGATCTTTGTTCATTTTCATTGTTGCAACTTCTGGGGGTACTTTAAATTTTAAAGTCCTTTTCTGTAATTTACCAGTGGACTGATAGAGGATTTGATGTATGGATCAGTAGCCTGTCCAGCTTTTGTTTATTCATGTCAACGGGCACACATAAAGTGTGGGTAAAATTACGACTCTGGATGTTTGACATGTCATTAGATAAAAGAGAAATGCGAAAGTTGATTGTCTTTAATATTTACACAAATAAATGTCTCCCCTAAAATTCATTTTACAAAGTTGACAAGGCGCTGGAACGTCTTTTGAGTATCAAGAACCAACGGACCATCTCAATGACTCTGATGGTGTTGAATCTGAAGAGGTTTTCTCAGATGATGCACAGAGTAAATTAAACTTTGTTTCACAGTATTGCTTTGCTTGGTTCTTATTTTAGGATTTTAACATTTTTTAATCATATAAATTGAATCATTGGTAATGTTTTATAGGTTGTACGTAGTGAATTATGAGATGAGTTTCTAGAGATTTTATTTTTTGGCCACTGTGTGATTTGGGCTTGTTACTGCGTTATAGTTACTGTGGTTTTCTGCAGTTACTGTTTTGTAGATGCTGTTTTACAGAATTACTGCTTTATTTCTCTTTTTGTAATAATATGTTCAAAAGTAATGCATCTTTACTTAACTATACAAGAGCAAGTTAAAAGTGGATGAAGATATACAGTATTTGTGATACATGAAGACACACAACACCCACTGATATAGACTGAGCACTTATTCACTCCAACAAAGTGTAAAAATGTATCATAATCTGTAAACTGTAAGTGTTTAGATCTTTTATATCAAATTATTTCATGCTGCTGCTGTGCAACTGTCCATAAATTCTTACAGTCTTTGAAAAATGAAAGGTGACACACAGACACATACATGCTGCAAACAATTTCAATGAAGCAATAGTAGAAAGCCTGAAACAGCTGGACCATTAGAATTAAAAATAAAATAATAATAATAATAATGAAAACAAGGAAATCTCAATCAAACCCATGTCTAAATTTAATCATTGCATTTATCTAAACTGCAGTACTGGTGTGCTTGTGCGTCATGCCCAGCCAATTAAATACAGGACATGTGGAGATCAGAGACACAGAGACAGGCAGCGTACCTCATTGGACTGCCGTATGCTGCGGAGGGGGATCCACAACGTGCCCACCATGGTGTCCCAGATCAGCCCTTTATTCCACACCTCCACTGCCAGACCCAGATCCAGGCGGTTTATTTCACTGCACCACAAAAATAAGGTGGATTAAGAGACAAAATGAAGGGAAGACCAAAGAACATCTGAGAATGTGACGTGTGAGTGGAGACAGGGTTGTTTCAGGCCATGTCAGAGTTCAGCAAAAATACAGTCTGTGTCATATCATCAGGAGCTGTTTTTAGATCCAGCGCTGGATATGCGCTGTGATTCAACCTGCTGAGGGAAATGAGTCATTCAGCATGAAGATGGGAGGAGGAAACAGTCATCATTCAAACTCAGTCTATCAAATAAGAGGGACCACAGATAGAACAAATGCACAAACTGTATCATTTTTTAAAGATGAAACTTGAGCCCCTCTCACACAGCAGGCATGCGTTTGGCGTGTTAGTGGCACAAATTGGTGTGCTATACTCGCAGACACTCATCGCCACTACCGCGTGTGACCACTGCTTGTGTGTGCGGCATTCAGTGGCATTTAATGTAGCAAAGAAAACCTGGCTGTCAAGTTTATCTGTTTTTTTTTCCTCCTTAATCATGGCTTTAGAGATTCTGAACAACAGGATACTTTCCAGCCTTTCACACAGATGGGATGCACGTGGCATGCAAAGGGCAACCACGTGACAAGTGAAAGAGTGTTTTCAACACAGCCATGCCCTGACGAGTGCTGACAGCTGTGTGGCATTGTGTGACGTGTTTGTGGCAGATGGGTGGTGAGTGCTACACATGTATGTTCAAACACCACAAACACTCCTTCCGTGTGTGAAGGGCTTCATACGTTTACCCTGAAACAAAATTCATGACAGCATGAGCATAATGTGAATATATTAAACCAGACTGGAAGCTATTATCTTAGTAAGCGTCTCTGATCATTAAAAGCTGCCTTGAAGATATTCAGTTTAGAAAAAGGTTTGCTGCAGTAGTGAATAGGTGTAATATTGTTTTATTGTTACTGTTTGCTGTATTGTTCATGTGTGAAGAAAATCACCTATGAGGTTGATATAAGGTTCACCAAAGGACAAAGTGATTTGATTTTTAGAAAAATGTATTAAAAGTCAAGATCACAGCTCATGTCTGGGAGCATGCACTGGTGCTGCACACTGATGCATGAACCACACCACAGAACTGCCTTTGGTCCTGGATGGCACCCACCCAGGCAGACAACGGTTCATCCCCACATTTCGAAAGCAGCCATCTATCTGCCACTGCCAGGTGAAAAGTGGGCATGCTGTTGGCATTCACCAGTCACTGGGGTTCTCATCACCGAGGCACCTGTGCTGGATCGTGCAAAGAGAATGAGTCACATGGCAAAATGTCATAGCTGATGTTCCCTCACAAGTGAAACCCTTCAATGCATTCAGTGTGGAGGTGGAATTACATCAAAGATTGGCTTTGAACTCTTTCTTATTTGCAATGGTGATGGATAGGATTGACGGATGAGATCAGACAGGAGTCTCCGTGGACTATGATGTTTCTAGATGACACTGTGATCTGTAGTGACAATTTGAGACAAACCTCTAGAGGTGGCAATATGCTCTGGAGAGAAGAGGAATGAAAGTCAGCAAGAGCAAGACTGAGTACTGAATGAGAGGAAGCCCAGTGGAAAAGTGTGGTTATAAGAGAGGTGGTTCAAGCAGATAAGTCCTAAATGCTTGGGGTCAAACTCTCTAAAGTAATGGAGAGTGTGGTACAGACGTGAAGTAGAGGGTGCAGGCAGGGTGGAGTGGGTGGGGAAAGGTGGCAGGAATGATTTGTGAAAGGATATTCACAAGAGTGAAAGGGATAGTCCACAGGACAGTAATGGCACCAGTTATGAGGACGGACAGAATTAGGAATTAGCATATCAGAGGGACAGCACAGGTAGAATGGCTTGGAGACAAAGTCAGAGAGGTGAGATTCAGATGGTTTGGACATGTCCAGAGGAGGGACCAACGGTATCAAGGAAGAAAGATGCTGAGGATGGAGCCATCAGACAGGAGGAGAAGAAGGAGGCCAAAGCGGAGGTTTATGGATGTTCTGAGGGAAGATATGCAGGTGGTTGGTGTGACAGAGGAAGGATATGCAGGTGGTTGGTGTGACAGAGGAAGATGCAGAGGGCAGGTGTGAGACAGAAATAGATGATCTGCTGTGGCGCCCCCAAATGGGAGCATCCAAAGAGATCCTGATCTCAGCAACATGCTGGGCCAGGTCAGACTACTGAAGGTTTTTAATCTGTTTTATCTGGACCTCAGTGCATCCGGCAGGTTCTCTCGATGAGGAGACGCGCAGAGTGAGGAAATCTGATGTCATGCTTGGAGACCACGGCAAACCTGCTCAAATCCTGCGTCACCCCGTGGCACTATATGCATTGAAACTGGGGAAAATCATTCTGCTAAATGCAGCTCTCTGTGTTGCCAGTGGAAATGTAATGTAATCTGTCCATCAGAGCCCCAAACCCATGTAAGATTGGGGCTTACACAATTTTGACAAGCTCAAAAATATTTAAATACATAACTAATTGCTTTTTGCTTACCATCATGGTGTGACTCCTCCTTAACTGTCATGCACTCTGTATATGTGCTGTGATGTAGTTGCAGTGAACCTTCTTTTTCTGTTATAGGTTGGAGCATGTGATCAGTATTTGCAATGTGCGGGTTGTTGCACGTCTTGATGTATTCCAGTGTCGCAGACCAAACGGTCCCCCCCCCCCAAAAAAAAACCTCTAGTAAGTCCCTTTGGCTGCTCCTTGTTTGCACTCGGGGTCGCCACAGCAAATCCAGGTGGATCTGCATGTTGAATTGGCACAGGTTGTTACACGGATGCCTTCCTGACGCAACTCACATTACATGGAGAAATGTGGCAAGGTGGGGATTTGAACCCGGAACCTTCTGCACTGAAACCAAGCGCATTAACCACTTGGCCAACAACCTCTTAAATCATTCTAAAGTCAGTTTTAAGCAGAAACAAGGCAGTAATCAGTGACGCTTTGAAATGACGGCGGCGCAGTGAACGCAACAGCTAGCAGCTCATGTAGCCGGGGCACTCTGATCGCTTCCCCGTCTTTCTGATGAAAAAATGATGAATATATGCGGAAATGATTGTTGTACAAAACTTCAGATATCTGTTGCTGAGGATAGACTGACTGATGGAGGCAGTTTGACGCAGAAACGACGTGATAATCGGTGAACCACGGCTAATGACGCATGTGCAGTGAAGGCAGGGCAACCGATTTTCAGGGGAGGACCGTTTCGGTCTGCTACCACCGGCAAGTACTTTTTTAGTTCAATGTTATTATGTACACCAAATTAAATCCTCTCCTGTTTTTGTCACCAAAGCTCCAGCTATGGGGGGAGAAAAAATGTGTTTCGTGATCATATACACCAGAGTTAGAAAAGTGACGTGTTTCAATTAGCTATTTCTTTTATTTCATTATTATGTTTGGTGGTACATTCATTTGTTCATTTTCTACTGCTCATCTGGGTCCGGGTCACAGTGGCAAACAGACCAAGCAGCTCATCCCACACTTACCTATCCTCAACCAAATCCAGTAACTCTTCCTGGGGAAATGTAATCCCTCAAGTGTGTCCTGGGTCATCCCCAGGGCCTCCTGCCAGTTGGAGTAGGCCCTCCAGCAGACCCTTTATGATGGACACACATATGAATGGACTCACCTCACCTGGATTAGGGAAACAGGGGGCTACTCCTGGTGCCAGGCCCGAGGGGACGGGGGCTCGCAGGTTCACAGGCGCCTGGTGACAGGGTCTACAACTATGGAAATATGTCGGGCTCAGCTCCCCCCCCCCCCCACCCCCCAAAAAACAAAACAAAACACAGTGTCACCTCACGCGGGGAGTGTGTAAAGGGTCTGGTGTGCTGTTTTACGGGCAGTTGACCGGGGCAAATGCCAGCTGACTGATACTCGGTTATTATGTTACTATGGGAAATAGCTAAGAGATGTTTTATGAAAGAAGAAAAAGAAGAAGCCAAAAAAGTGAGGGAAAGTGAGGGCCCAAAATAAAAGGGAAATGTTTGGTTCTTGTCAGTAAAGGCCTTTAATCTGTTATGTGTAGTGGCATATTTCTGCTTGGATCAACAGGACTGAAACCCAGATGGAAAAAAACCTTTCAGATTTTGGGTCTGATCTCTGCTGAAGCAGCACCAATGTCACAGGTGTTATATCATCTGCTCGCTCTTCAACAGAAGGATAACGTCACTGCTTCCCTGTGACGCACAGCACCTGTGCACTACACTGCAACCACTGTAGTGAAACATCTATTCACCAACACGCGTGCCAGCAGTGAAGACATACACAAATCAGTCTAAGTGAGACCTGAATGACGTCACACTCACAACTCACTTTGAAGCAGCATCTACAGTAATCAACATATGCAGAAGATTCACAGCTCCAGAACCTCTTGACTTTATATCTATTAGGTTGTGATGAGGAGGAGAGAGTGCAGGCTGAATGTGAAGTACAGGAGAGGAAGTGTCTGAAATAGAGGACAAGGCCGAACGTGTTCTAGTGAACAGAATCCTGATGAGCAAGAAGAGCCCAAGTGACTCAGAAGCTCAAAGAAGGATTACGGGCTCCATCTTCTATCTGGTGCAAAGCACTGCACACTAGTTTCCCCCAACACAGCATCAGTGCCCACATCCTCTAAGTCATGATACCACAAATGTTTGTGTTGGTCTGAAGCTGGAGGGTGGTTCAGTGGACACCAGAAAGCTTCTGTGCCTTTAGCCAGTCTCCCATTGCCAGGGTTGGAAGGTTACTTTAAAAATGTATTCTGATACAGTTACTAGTTACCTGTTGAAAAATGTAGTCAGTAACGTAATCCAAGTACCATAATATTACAGTAATGTAATTGATTACTTTCAATTACTTCTGGATTACTCCAATATCAAATATGCGGATACAGACAAAAGAAACTAAATAGAAATAGTCTCGATCACATAGTACAGTTTATTAAGCAAAAATAAAACTGTTTCTTTACATGGCATGCTCTGTTTTACTTCACATATGAATTAAGAGCACCACAATATTGTTTTTAAACACACCCAGTGTTCATCTGCTAAATTTTCAACAAAAAATGGCAAGCAAATGAAGGATAATGAAAACTCAGGCGTGTGCAGATGAATTTGTAATTAAAAGTGGCTTGCAGAACACTATACAAAACAAAAAAGTCTACTACTTGTTCAGTAAACATAAAATTATCTTACTTTAGTCTTTCACACAGCATTCGCACCATGTTTAACATATCAGTCCACTTATTGAACTTTCAAAATAAGAACAACAGCATAATGAAACCATTAAGTAAATACTGTCAGTAAGGAGGTGTGATCGCCATTTTAATTCTGGGCGAGTTAGTGATTTGCGTGCATAGAAGTTCAAGAAACAGGTGGAATATGCTGGAAAGCTGCACATGTTGGCAAAGCCACAAACAGAGGAACAAGGGAGACAATATTTCCTTCCATAAGTAAGTGGTTTTGGTTCTTCTTGTCACTTTGTCCATGATATTTGGATGATAAACAGCTGTATGTTTCCTGCCGTACCTGTGTCGCCCGATGACACGGACCATTAACTCTTCACTTATGTCTAGTTGATATATTCCACTGCTAGACCAATGTCTAGTTAAAATACTTGTCGTTAGTGATTAAAATTGTTCGACAAGACTGGGGATTTTTTTTTAATTTGCACCTTAAAATAATGAGATTATATTGACCCGCGCTGTGCCGCTCACAGTCAAACCCACACATAGAGATGTGTATCCACACCACTGACTTCATGAATGAAAATCAGTCAATAAAGGATAATTGTGTAAAAATATAATATATATAAATGTATTGTAATGGTTTTAGGAGCCGCGCTGCACTGAACAGCAGCAGCAGGACGCCTCAGCTCAGCAGCTTGAACAGCGCAGATCCGTGTAACTTTCAACACTAATATTTGGGAATGTGTGTGTGTCCGAGTAAGTTTAATACTTTCCTGACATAATTTAATGTAATTTAATTTTACTGGCTCGATATCCAGGTCAAAATGGCATTTTAACACATATTTTGCGAGCATTTGTCTGAGTGTGTTCAGTCACGAATCTCCATTGAAAATGCATTAACATCTGGGTACTTCATCAATAGTTTGCCCGGTTAGGAGACGTCATGTCGCTGTCCATGAAGGGACGTTTTTGTTTCAAAGAAAAAAAAATATTATATACAGATAATGCATTAAAATTGTAATCCTGCAAACTATCCCCATTTTTACTAAATACACCTGTAATCTGAATACATCTTTTTTCTGTAACTGTAGCGGAATACAGTTACCTTTTTTTTTGTATCCTAATTATGTAACACAGTTACATGTATTCCGTTACTCCCCAAGCCTGCCCATTGCAGAGTTTTGTTACATGATTGTGTACGGACATGCTCTCTGGGTCTGATATAGGCTGTTAAAAAAAAGTGTTGTAGAACAATGTGAGCAATTGGGAAAGTTTTAAACTTTTTTTTTATATATATATTATAATGATGGGATAAACTGTAATCCAAAAAAACCTGAATAATCAGATTTAACTGGTACAGATCGGGGGTACACCCATGTGAAAACAGGTGAAAGTGGACAATCGGGTACAGCATGCAGAAATCAGAGGAGAAGCCTACGTCTGATCTTCATCCACACCATGAAACACATGTTGCACTTAAACAGAAGTCATCTTTGATATTTGAACAGAGGAATTTTAGCCTTTTGGAAAAGAGTGGGAAAACACAGGAGTAATGTTTTGTGCACATGCTGGCACATGCGCAAAAAAGGGTTTAAACTCTGGTCTGGTCTAAACTCCGCCCCAGTACAAAATGCACAATGGTCAGACAGCCTCATACGGTGTGTCCACAGTGCGTGTGTATGCGACACCCACGTGCAGTCACAATGGTGGACTATGTTATTTTTTTGGTATTGATATTAAAAGGGCAAATTGCAATATTGGTAGTTGGCTGTGATATGTGATGTGTAGTACTCAGGTATGCCACATGGTGGAGTATACAGAGGTGAGCTGCCGTAAAAGGCTGCTGAATGTGAACACAACCAACAGGATGTTCCGTAAAGATATTTACAGCTTTCCTGTTTTTTCAACAGAATTGTTCTGTCAATCACAGCTTCCTGTTCCACCAATAAAAACAACAGATTGTTTTATTTAAATTTCTTAACAGAGTGTTTAAAGGAGCAAAATAAGACCTAGTACAGAACCTTGGTGCACACCACAGGACAGACAAGTGGGAGAGGACGAACGTTTGTGAGAGCAGTAAGGTAGCTACCACAGTGGTGTTGAGCAAGAATTGTTCACCCACGTCCTAGGTCTCTCCATCAGGACACGATGATCCTAATCTGAAGAACAAAATATTCTCCCACATCAGTGTACATGAGGAAATCACTGGAGAACAGCATGCTCATTTAAGGGCATCTGAAAAAAACAAAGCTGAAATCGATCAAGAATATGACGTTCTTCCAAACCTACTGCTCACTGCTTAGCAACCAGTTCCAGTATGATGGAATTAAACTAATTATGAAGGCCTTCAAATTCACACACGCATGTTTAACCACAATGAAACATCCTGTTTGAAATATAAAGCAAGAAATGACTAAAAACGACCTTCCAGCTGTTCACCCAAAACCAGAGTAATTGTTGCAGTTGTTCCAAAATGAATAAATGTGAAAAGGTTCACCATGAACACAGGAGCTCCTTAAAGGAGGAAGATTAAAAGAAGGGATGAAGATAAGTGAAAAGGCTTACTGGGCCCAGTTTCGTAAAGCACTCTAATCTTGTTTATTCGAATAAACTCACTTAGTTGACTAATTTTTTTGACGTTAGTCGTTGCACAAAGCGCTTAGTCGGTTAAAGTTTTGCGTTACTCGACTAAAGTTTTAGCCTGGTACAGAGGAGGCTAATCTTATTTTAGCCAATAAAACTTCAGTGTTTTACCTCAAAACACGGTAGCTTCCACCACTTGATGGAACACGGATGAGCACCCCTACATGGCTCATATTCCTCCAAAAGGAGAGATTCCTCTGCTTTTGGCCACGGTTGTAGCAGACAACTATCATGATGTGTTTAGCCACTGGGCGTCGCAGTTATGCTAAGAAGCATTGTGTGTACAAAAAGGCTTGACGAAAGTGTACAAGAAGAACTGCTAGGCTAGGAGCTAAGCATGTTTTTGAAGTTCGTATGTGTCCGTAAATGTTAATAAAGCCAGTTAATGAAACAAAGGGTAGATAGTTCATGACAACAACCAACCCGGAAGTAAACAAAACTCTCATGCATTGGAGGCGTTTCTTGACTACGGCACTCACCAGGCCGTTATGCCTGGGAAAACCGTCAACTAACGTAAGATGGCTAATCTAGAAGTTTAGCCGTCTATGTGAAACAGGGATTAGACGGAAAATGTTGAGCGACTAATCGTATTCGACTAAAGCCCCTTTCACACCGGGGCTGCTTCGAGTTGCTTTGTGTGGCGTCATGACGATGCAGGAATGTCTGCGTCAGGTGCGCGAAGCAGGGGGCAGAGAGGAGGTGAGAACGCAGCCTGTAGGTTCTATGCACAGAGAAATCAGAGTACACAGTTTGGCTCACTCTGATTTCTCTTCTAGTTTATATTTGTTCTTGTGCTGAGCTGCAGGTCTGCACTCAGAGTTCTGTTATAGTTTATCTTTCCTCCTTTGACCACGAGATGACGAACCGTCTGTGAGTAAATGTGGAGATGTCTGAGTTGTACTTGATGTGGACATGTCCTGTCTCTGGCAATCAGTTTGTGAGCAGGACTTATGTCCTTTTTGTCCTTTATTTAACACAATGATGACAGAGTTTGAGCGGAGAACAAGGAACTAACTGCCTGCAACCAGCCAGTTTTTTTTCTTTGAATTGTTCACATGTGCGCGCGCGAACGAATCGTCCGTGAGTGGACTGGAGATGTCTGGACTTTTTACTGGATGTAGACATGTCCTGTCTCTGGCAATCAGTCTGTGAGCAGGACTTTTATGGACTTTATTTAAACACATCTGTGAGAGAAGAGCAAGGAGCTGCAGCAGCTGTAATCAGCATTTTTTTTTTTCTGTGCTCTTTTTGAGCGTGTAGTTTCACTGCATTGTGTACACGGTATAAAAACAATCCTCCGTGATTTATACTTCGGGAACAATGGAACACAGCAGGAATCATACATTGGCGTCGGGTAACGTTGTATTGTGAGGGTGGGGCTTCCAGTCACGTTGAGTACCATCGCTTTGCTCTAACTTGCGCTGAAACCACTTAATTTCTGCGTCGAGCACAGGACACAAAAAATGAAACATGTTTAATTTTTGACGTCCGATGTGCTTCTTCCTTTGCATCCCTTGCGTTGTTGTGGCATTGAGCTACATCGTCTCGGCACTGGGTTGCTTCCACATGGCGTCGTCATGACGACGCAACTCGAACTGGACCCGGTGTGAAAGGGGCTTAAGTAAGTTTAGTGGACTGAAAGATTAGATGGCTTTATGAAACTGTGCAAACTGTAGAAGAGCAATGGAGAGAAAGAGCCGCTGAGATAAAGGAGGAGGAGAAGAAAGAAGATCACTCACAACATGAAGTCCTGCTCCCAGCATGGCTGACTGCCACGCACAGCAATGGTTGTGCTCTTAACATTCTGCACCTTCAGCGTCACGTAGGTGTTAAATTTCTCTGTAAAAGCACAACACAGATGTCATCTATTGTGATTAATGGCCTTGTTCAGTAAAAAGACGTCAGACGTGGATGGATCATCACAGCTCCCAACTCACCCTGAGGTCCATCAAGCTTGGCTTTCTTCACTGCAAACAAATGAAGAAAATACAGTCAAAAATAATACATTAATAAGCAGAAACACAATCTGTCACATGAAATGTAACGATCTCAAATTCATACGGATGACACCATTTCAGTGAGCCTGCTGCCTCCACAGGATTTTCACAGTGTTTCAGAACTACGTATCTTTACATGCAGAACATGTGGATGAAAGTGTGGATGGCTGGTGACTGACAGGAACCTGACATTTTAGAAATGGGAGGAGAAGTCTGGGACTTAATACTCTTTTGGGCAGAATGTCAGAATCTCAAAATGAAAGGCTGCATCCTCTCAGCAGGAGAGGATGGCTTCTCTCAGTCACTCAATGGTGGACTAAAAGTAAATGGACTACATTTATATAGTGCTTTTCCATCTGCATCAGATGTTCAAAGCACTTTACACATCAATGCCTCACATTCACCCCGATGTCAGGCTGCTGCCATGCAAGGTACTCACTACACACTGGGAGCAACTAGGGAATTAAGGACCTTGCCCAAGGGCCCTTAGTGATTTTCCAGTCAGGCTGGGATTTGAAACAAGGATCCTCTGGTCTCAAGCCCAACACTTAACCACTAGACCATCACCTCCCCTCAATTAGACCATCACCTCCCCTCAACTAGACCATCACCTCCCCTCGCTAAAAGGAGCGAGTTTGCACAGGTGAGAGGAAAGTGACGGCTACATGCCTGGTCTTTTCTGAACGATGCACGTGTCTGCACACCTGCATGTTTAACCACAGGAAGTGATGATAAAACACAGAGCAGTAATGCTCTGTGTATAACTCGAAAAATTAGTAGAGTGGCTGACAACTCCTACATACAGGAACTTGACTTTTAATTCCAAATGCGTGGTCAAGATTCGGACCATCACCTTTGAGGAGGTGATGGTCTAGTGCAGGGGTGCCCAAGTTCAGTCCTCGAGATCTACCTTCCTGACACTCTTAGTTGTCTCCCTGTTCCAACACACCTGAAGCCAATGAAAGGCTCATTAAAAGCCTACCAACGAGTCTTTCATTGGATTCAGGTGTGTCGGAACAGGGAGACAACTAAGAGTGTCAGGAAAGGAGATCTCGAGGACCAAACTTGGGCACCCCTGGTCTAGTGGTTAAGGCTTTGGCTTGAGACCAGACAATCCTTGGTTCAAATCCCAGCCTGACTGGAAAATCATTAAGGGCTCTTGGGCAAGGTCTTTAATCCCCTATTGCTCCCGGTGTGTAGTGAGTACCTTGTATGGCAGCACCCTGACATCAGGGTGAATGTGAGGCATTATTTGTAAAGTGCTTTGAGTGTCTGATGCAGATGGAAAAACACTATATAAACACAGTCCGTTTTATTACCGTCACAGAAAAATTCTCATTTTTCTTTTGTTATTGGAGTTTATTTTATTTAGCGCTTTGATTCTTGGTAAGGTTCTATATAAATAGTCATTATAATTAGTATTATTAAGAACAAAATTGTGACTTTTTGGTATATGAGTCGCACCAGAGTACAAGTCGCAGGGCTTCACAAAGTAGTACAAAAACAAAACACAAATAAGACTTATACGCTGGAAAATACGGTATTTCCTCACATCTGATTAGATCATACACACAAGATAAACATCTGTGTTGTGTCAAATTTCCAAGTATGCACAGAGATTTGAGATATAAAATATGATAGAGATTATTATTGGGTGTTTATGTGCATAATAAAGATTACAAAATTACGTATTTTGTTATTTTTTGATTAATATTTTAACAATCAAAAAAGAATGTTTTTGTTCATCTGGCCAGCAACAAAGAAATAATATTGAGTCTTCTTCCTCTCCTACTCTTGGCTGCTCTCATTAGGGGGCGCCACAGTAGAGCATCCATTTCCATGTCACAATCCTCTGTCACACCAACCACCTGCATGTCCTCCCTCAGCACATCCATACACCTCCTCTTTGTCCTCCCTCTTCTCCTCCTACCTGGTGGCTCCATCCTCATCATCCTTCTCCCTATATACCCTGGGTCCCTCCTCTGCACATGTCCAAACCATCTCAGTCACGCCTCTCTGACTTTGTCTCCAAACCATCCAACCTGAGCTGTCCCTCTGATATGTTCATTCCTAATCCTGTCCATCCTCGTCACTCCCAAAGAGAATCACATCTTCAGCTCCGCTTCCTGTCTTTTTGTTAGTGCCACCGTCTCTAAGCCGTCCAACATGGATGGTCTCACTACTGTCTTGTAGACTTTGCCCTTCACTCTTGCAGATATTCTTCGGTCACAAATCACTCCTGCCACCTTTCTCCACCCACTCCACCCTGCCTACACTCTCTTCTTCACCTCTGTACCACATTCCCCATTCCTTTGGATAGTTGACCGAAACTATTTAAACTCATCTGCCTGAAGCACCTCTACTCCTTGTAACCACACTATTCTGCTGGGCTTCCTCTCATTCAGACACTCCATCTTGCTCCTACTGACTTTCAGTCTCCTTCTCTCCATATCTCCACCTCTCCAGGCTCATCTCAGCCAGCTCTCTATACATACTACAGATCACGTCATCTGCGAACATCATAGTCCATGGAGACTCATGTTTGATCTCATCCACCTGTCCATCACCACTGTGAACATGAAAGCGCTTACAGTCAATCCTTGATATAAACCCACCTCCACCTTGAATGCATCTGCCATTCCTACTGTGCATCTCATAGCTGTCACACTGTCCTTGTACATGTCCTGCACTACCCAGAGTACTCCAGACATCCTCATACAATACCACAACTCTTCTCTGGCACCCTGTCACAAGCTTTCTCTAAATCCACAAATGCACAATGTAACTCCTACTGACCATCTCTTTACTTCTACACCAGTACTCTTAGAGCAAACATTGCATCTGTAGTGCTCTTTCTTGGCCTGAATGTTATGTGTCGGACGCAGCCCGGAGAACCGACCAGCGTTTGAAGGACCCAGTATAAAATAAGCAGAGCACGGTACAAAGGATAACAGAGTTTAATGAACATAACAGTGCTGTGAAAAATATAAAAGTGCGCGGTCTGGCGTGGTGGATTGCGGTGCGCTCCCAGCAGCGCTAACGGCCGGGAGCCAGAACTGGTTCGGACCCAAGGACCCCGCCGACACCCCCCAGGTGGCCGCGCCAAACCGAGTCTGTGAAAGAAGGAATCATTATGTGAGTCGACACTCAACACACAGAGAGACCACTCAAAGGTGCACAAACAGCAAACACTTCCTGGCTTAATTACTAATCAGCTTCCCACCCTGCAGGCATGGAACATCCAGTTCACAAACTCACTGCAGCGGAAGCTGATTTAAATGACCAACATACAGCTCAATATAATAAGGTGTGAGGGACACCACATTTACTGACTGTATAAATGTTAGTCACAAAATCTAACGTACCTCAGGAAATGTGCTGACGAGCGTGAGACCTCACCCTCTCCTCTTTCACAGACCATGCATCAAACCTGGACGTTCTCTGCATCCACTGATGATGAGATGGCTCCCGAGACGACGATCTCACCCGTCTGGTCACAAGGTCGAGTCTCTGGCAAATACACACTGTGTACTCCAGTCTTAAATGCCACCATGTTCCAAT
This sequence comes from Thalassophryne amazonica, assembly GCF_902500255.1. Lineage (NCBI taxonomy): Eukaryota > Metazoa > Chordata > Actinopteri > Batrachoidiformes > Batrachoididae > Thalassophryne > Thalassophryne amazonica. The sequence continues at coordinate 71,379,678 of NC_047112.1, forward strand.
CCATGTAGATGCACCACAGCTGTGAGTCCTGACGAGCCGCAGGTGATCAGGGTGAGGTCCTGATAAACTCAGCTACACAGCCACTCAGTCCCAAATGCAAGCCACCTGGAAGGAAAAACAAAAGACAGAAACAAAAAGGCAGCCAGGCCCCCCAGCCATACAACACTGAAACCATATTGCTGCTCACAGATGTTCACCTGTTTTCTAAGCCTAACTTCTACGTCTTCATACGAGGTCTGTTAGAAAAGTAACGGACCTTTTATTTTTTGCAAAAACTATATGGATTTGAATCATGTGTGATTGCATCAGCCAAGCTTGAACCTTCGTGCACATGCATGAGTTTTTTCACGCCTGTCGGTTGTGTCATTCGCCTGTGAGCATGCCTTGTGGGAGGAGTGGTCCAACCCCCTCGTCGGATTTTCATTGTCAGGAAATGGCTGATCGACTGCCGCTTTGCTTCATCAAAATCTTTTCAGAAAGTGTGCGAGACAGCCAAGTGGAAACCATTTGGAAAATTCAGATGGCTTTCGGTGAAGATCTTATGGGGATCACACAGATTAAGGACAATTACAACTGGATTAAGACAGCCCACAGCGGCGGATGGCACGCCGCGCACTGAGCGGCGATCGACAGGCTAAAACGACCAGATCATTTCCAAAGTGAACACTTTGTTGATCCGGGACGTCGTCTGACTACCAGAGAAATGGCAAGACAGCTGGACATAGCACTTTTTCGGCACATTCCACTGTTACAGGAGTTTTTGTAATGGAAAGAGGAGCGGAGAAATTCGCCACGGAGCCGCTCATGGCGCGGGACGAAAGCACCTCTGTGTTGGTCTCACAGGACAAGCCCTAACATGCCCAGCTCTGCACCATTCAGAAAATTCAGACGGCTTTCGGTGGCTTTTCAGTTGTGTGACTATCCGAGAAATTGTGGACAGCTGGACATGCCACAACATGTCCTGTGAGGCTTCATCATGGCGTTGCTTTCTGTTCTGTGCCCTGCGCCTCCGTCCCGATGCACGAATTTCTCCGCACGTCTTTTCATGACAAAAACTCCTGTAACAGTGGAATGTGCTGAAAAAGTGCTATGTCCAGCTGTCTTGCCATTTCTCTGGTAGTCAGATGACGTCCCGGATCAACAAAGCGTTCACTTTGGAAATGATCTGGTCATTTGAGCCTGTCGATGGCCCGCTCGGTGCGCGGCGCGCCATCCGCCGCTGTGGGCCGTCTTTAATCCAGTTGTAATTGTCCTTAATCTGTGTGATCCCCATAAGATCTTCACCGAAAGCCATCTGAATTTTTCCAAATGGTTTCCACTTGGCTGTCTCTCACACTTTCTGAAAAAAATGTTGATAAAGCAAAGCGGCAGTCGATCAGCCAATTTCCTGACAATGAAAATCCGACGAGGGGGCTGGACCACTCCTCCCACAAGGCGTGCTCACAGGCAAATGACGCAACCGACAGGCGTGAAAAAACTCACGCATGCGCACGAAGGTTCAAGCTTGGCTGATGCAATCACACATGATTCAAATCCTATAGTTTTTTGCAAAAAATGTTTTTAAGGTTTCCCTTGTTGGTGAATGTACTCAGGGTAAGAGAATAACATTTTTAATGCATTTAACTTCATGGTATTGTTGTGTGTGGGCCGCCAGAAGAGGAGGTACTGCTGGCCCACCACCAGAAGGCGCCCTGCCTGAAGTGCAGGCTTCGAGAGGGCGCTGCCGCCATGGACACAGCGGGGGTGACAGCTGTCCACTCATTACCTCTTGAAAGCTGTCACCCATCTACTCAACGTCCTGTCACTCCATAAAGACCAGACGTCATCTCCACCTCGTTGCCGAAGATATCATACTTCATTGGAGGTAATATCCTAAGCCATTGTGATTGCAATATTTGTATATTGTGAGTGTTTGCAGGAGTACTGGTACCTCCGTCGGTGAAAGCTGAGAGAGCGTTGAAGGCACTCTTTTCCCCGAGGAATCTACAGTACTCTGCAGTTATTGAGTGAGAGGTGGAGGTGGCATTCCCACCGCTGTGTTACTGGGTGTACACACACCCACACTTGACTGTCTTTGTTCTCGCCAGCAGTACCAAGATCCGACAGTCGGGACGGTGATCACCTGGGAATTCGGGACAGGGCGCCCTCTGGTGGTGGGCCAGCAGTACCTCCTCTTCTGGCGGCCCCACACAACAGGTATCCGAATAATGTGTGTGTTCATTCCATGTCGGTTTCACTGTGCTTCCAACTGGCTATGTTTACATGCCATTAATATTCGGGATAAGGTCAATATTCCAGTTTCTGAATCATTAGGAATAACCGTTTACATGCTTAAGCAGACAGAGTTACTCCTGTATACATGGTCATTGGTATCATTTGAAATATCCCCATCTAAACAGTGACGCACGTCTTCCATCAGTGCTTGATTTGGTCTGGCGTTCATGCAAATCCTGCTTCGGGGACTTTTTGACCAATTTCTGTAAATGTTGCTATCGCTGTACTTTCTACTGTCAATAAAAGACATTATATTCATGTCTTTCCGTACTAATGAAGTACTTGATTTCCTCCTCGCTCCAAAAGTGTGGTGCTGTGCTGCTGTATCTGGATTTCCCCATACTTGTTTACCTCTGCTTCTGTGGTGTCCGGTGGGTTGCACGCGCCGCATACAAGTAGTTGCCGTACTCAAAAGACCAAGATTCCTTGCGGATAGGACATGTCTAGAACACAAAATAATGTTCCTTTCTATGGGGATATTCCGATGCGCGTCTTATGACCTGATATTCGGGTTAGAAAAGGAGTAACCCAGGGGTCATATTCGGGTTTTTAAAAACCAGAATATGAGCATATTCGGATTTTTGCGGGTGTTTACGTGGCCATGCGCAACCGGGTTATTGCTAATATTCCGGTTATGAAAGGGTTATGAAAAGGTTATTGGCTGCATGTAACGTAGTCACTGAATAAAGTTTAAAACTTACATAAAGTTGTTGTTTGTCTTAGTACAAATTAAGGATAGAGATATAATGCACTGAATGGTTCAGACGAGATACATTTTTCTGCCCTTCATATGTAGTGCCTGAGGTATTTGAGACTTTGATATTCAGAGTAGACTTACAGTGATTTTGTTTTCCTGTTCACAGGCGGTGGCCCACAGTGTTTGATGCTTTTAATAGTAACAAAATTCTAAAGTTATCCATTTACGCTACAATGTGATGTACTGTAGTTTGCAGAAACCCAAATTAATTTAGTCAAAGATTCAAAGAATGCACCGTTGAATCTATATAACCATTGTGGCAAACCGGCTTTCAAAAATACCATCATCCTGAGAAAATGTGCATCAGTTAAATATCACTGCCATTCGTACAGTAGTGTTCAGAATAATAGTAGTGCTATGTGCCTAAAAAGTTTAATCCAGGTTTTGAGTATATTTCTTATTGTTACATGGGAAACAAGGTACCAGTAGATTCAGTAGATTCTCACAAATCCACAAGACCAAGCATTCATGATATGCACACTCTTAAGGCTATGAAATTGGGCTATTTGTAAAAAAAAAAATGTAGAAAAGGGGGTGTTCACAACAATAGTAGTGAGTTCATCAATTCTGTGGAACAAACAGGTGTAAATCAGGTGTCCCCTATTTAAGGATGAAGCCAGCACCTGTTGAACATGCTTTTCTCTTGAAAACTGAGGAAAATGGGACATTCAAGACACTGTTCAGAAGAACAGATAGTTTGATTAAAAAGTTGATTGGAGAGGGGAAAACTTATACGCAGGTGCAAAAAATTATAGGCTGTTCATCTACAATGATCTCCAATGCTTTAAAATGGAAAAAAAAAAAAAAAAAAACAGACGCGTGGAAGAAAACGGAAAACAACCATCAAAATGGATAGAAGAATAACCAGAATGGCAAAGGCTCACCCACTGATCAGCTCCAGGATGATCAAAGACAGTCTGGAGTTACCTGTAAGTGCTGTGACAGTTAGAAGACGCCTGTGTGAAGCTAATTTATTTGCAAGAATCCCCCGCAAAGTCCCTCTGTTAAATAAAAGACATGTGCAGAAGAGGTTACAATTTGTCAAAGAACCATCAACTGGCCTAAAGAGAAATGGAGGAATATTTTTGGACTGATGAGAGTAAAATTGTTATTTTTGGGTCCAAGGGCTGCAGACAGTTTTGTGAGACGACCTCCAACTCTGAATTCAAGCCACAGTTCACAGTGAAGACCACAGCCGGCGCCACGAGGGGGTGTTTGGGGCGACGCCCCCCTCACGTCATCAACCTCGCCCCCTCGGATGTTAGAGTTATCAAAAAAATAAAAAAGAAAGAAAAGAAATACTGGAAAATATAGCAAAATATCAGTTATTCAATAATATCACGTATTTAACAAATAAAGCAAATTAATTAACTAAAGTAATTAATTTTAAAACAAACGGATATGGCGTGTGTCTGTGTTCAAGGGATTTGATAGGTTGAGGGTTGCGCTTGTCAGTGCGGCAAAGGGCGGTGCGTTTCCAACGCGGCGTGACGTCAGACGCGTCGCTTTGGAAGCGGCAAGGAGAGATTGCTACTCACACTCTCAACCTGAATACAGTTCAGCGATCACCATCTGAATTTGCGTCACCTGAACCACAAAAAAACCTTGAATAAAAAACAGCAGTAGAACGATTCTCCCATCACTCTGTTGGGAGAAGCTTTTTCAGCTACTTTTCGGAGTGACACCGGACCGAGGGGAGGACTGACGTCTTGGTGGGATATCGATCGAACCGCGACAGCGGGTCAACCTGCACGGAGAAGCCGGCCTTCAGGCATCATCACTGGGCAGAGCGATCCAGGCCACCGGGGTGATGTAGCAAACCCACTCAGTCCGAAATCTCCCACTTTTTGGATATATGCAAAGTCCCAGTTTGCCCAACGGAGTTTAGTTCTGCAGCTTTACTGAGGTGAGAATAATGTAAAAATAAAACGTGACGTTTACTGAATTGTGAAGGTTTAATGATCGGCTAACATTAGCTTAGCCTTTTAGCACAGTTGATCTGAGTGAACACTTTTAATTTGTAAATGGTTCAGTCTTTTTTATTTTTACCAAATAAAGCTACAGCTTTTTTCAGACACCACAAAAGCTCAGCTTTAAGTAACTTATTTTTTCGGGCGTTTTTTCCATCGTTTTTTTTTTTGGGGGGGGGGCGGTCCCCCCCCCCCTTTTTTTTATGTATAACTGTTTAGTGTTTCATTATATTTAAAGAAATATTTTTATTTGTCCCAATCAGGAACATTTGCTGTGCAGACAACCAAACTTCCATTGATGAGTTGAACACCGCGAAGTCCAGTCAAAAGAAAACATCTCTGCTTTTCAGCAACACCACCAGAGTTAAAAACTGCAGAAGAGACCTTCATCTGGTCTCGAGAATCCAGCATAACATCACCTGCTTCTAAATAAAAGGCTCTTTCAACAGCAACTATTTTTTTATTTTTAAAAAAGCTGTTTCATTTTATATTTTAACAATAAATGAACGGATCATTAAAAATGTCCACGAATCAAAGTCAAAAGACATTTGCACAAGTAGAAGCTCTCCACTTATTGTGCTCAAATTCATATTTTAGAAATGACTCTGTCCTGATAACATTAAAGGCAATTACATATTTTGACGAAATTACAAGTTTAAATGACTATAAAAAAAATTCATCATGAGGTTTATGTCACAGAAATCCTACTTTACAATCACATGCAGTCATTGTTAAATTATTTCCTTTTGCATTCATAATAAACATTTGTATTTATTTAGTGTTTGTTTTTCTGGTTGAAATGAGATATAAATAATCTACCAGACTTATACAAGGTTCCATGTTATTTTGTCTAAAAATAAATGTCTGAGGTTCCTTATGTTAAACAAGAAATTAACTAATATGAAATAACAGGTGGTTTTAATTTACAGATGAAAGGTTTCTAAAGAACCATTTATTGATTTATTTAGCTATTTTAATTACAAGTGTTCTAAACCTTTTTTTAAACAGTAATCAGAAATTTTGAGGTAACAAACAACAACAACAAAAAACATTTCCAATGATTTTTCTTCAGAAAACTGCTCTCTAAATGAGCAGTCCTGTCACACGTTAATGTTTTGTACAGATCAGTGGTTTCTGCCCCAATCAGATTGGTCCAATCCATTTTGTACAGATCAGTGGTTTCTGCACCAATCGGATTGGTCCGATCCATTTTGTACAGATCAGTGGTTTCTGCCACGAGTCTTCCGTGTTTTGGCCCGATGCATCGTTCCTATTGGACAACACGAGGGTACGTCACAGCTCAGAGTGTCGAAAGTTGGCGCACCTCATCTCGACAGAACACCGGCTCTGTGTTGTATGCAGGAGATCACTTGACTGAGGTTCTTTACGTTCAAATAATAATTAAAAAAATACTGTCATCACTCTTTACTCTTAGTCAGTCTCTTGCAATGGTGTAGCCTAAATACACGAGCTTTCCAGGAGCGCACCTAATTCATTACGCACGCTCAGAGGCACGTCTCCTCCAGTGCGCACTTTTTTTGGGGGGGGTGGAGCGACCCCGCCCCCTGTGATAAACTCACTGACCCCTTAATATTTTTTTTCTGGCGCCGGGTCTGGTGAAGACAGTGAAGCATGGTGGTGCAAGCATCATGATATGGGCATGTTTCTCCTACTATGGTGTTGGACCTATATATCGCATACCAGGTATCATGGATCAGTTTGGATATGTCAAAATACTTGAAGAGGTCATGTTGCCTTATGCTGAAGAGGACATGCCCTTGAAATGGGTGTTTCAACAAGACAATGACCCCAAGCACACTAGTAAACGAGCAAAATTTTGGTTCCAAACCAACAAAATTAATGCCTCGCAGATGTGAAGAAATCATGAAAAACTGTGGTTATACATCTAAATACTAGTTTAGTGATTCACAGGATTACTAAAAAAGCAGTTTGAACATAATAGTTTTGAGTTTGTAGCGTCAACAGCAGATGCTACTATTATTGTGAACACCCCCTTTTCTACTTTTTTTACTAATAGCCCAATTTCATAGCCTTAAGAGTGTGCATATCATGAATACTTGGTCTTGTTGGATTTGTGAGAATCTACTGAATCTACTGGTACCTTGTTTCCCATGTAACAATAAGAAATATACTCAAAACCTGGATTAATCTTTTTAGTCACATAGCACTACTATTCTGAACACTACTGTAAGTGATGTGCTTCTCAACTCAAAGCTTTTCTTCCATGAAGCCCGACAGGGAAGAAAGATTCTTTTCCACGTAAGCACTGAATTCACAGGCTTTTTATTTCATTGAATTACAGGTGAACCTCAGCTCCTTCTTCATGCATGACTACCCATTCTCACTCTCTCTCTTTCTGTCTGTGACAGATTTTCACTCACTCACTCTGCCATGTGGCGAGTGTGCATGTCTGCTCCCTTTCTAGCTTTCTCTCGTGCTCCATTAATCTCTGTGTGCTGCCGGATGCAGGCTGAGAGAGCTACATCCCCAAAACTAAAAATAACCACTTCACTGTGACAGGGGCGGGCGGGGGTGCAAGGAAGGGTGTGTGTGTGTGGGGGCACTTACAGCTCACAGGAATAAGACTAAAAACCAACTGCTGCAGATGCACAAGAGAAAGAGTGAAGGGGAGGTGGGGGAAAATAGTGTTACATATTCTGTACAAAAACCTCAACAGAGGTGGTAACAAGGAGCAGCTCGGACAGCAGTGACAGGAGCTTGTTTTCTCCTTTGTTGCAGAGGAGCTTGGCAAATAAATTCACTCATATTCCTGGGTATCTGAAAAAAAGGAGTTTACATTTGAGAGCAACGATACTGAGTGTATCAGTAAATCCAAATGAAGATTAAAGAGAAAATTGGTGTAAAGAGTGAGAGGTAATTTCAGCCTCGTCAGATTAAAAGTCACATACCAGCAGTACCTGAGGAATACTGTAGAATGAACAATAAACCAATAATAATAAGGCACCCAGAGAGCACATCACTATGCCAAGGCCCAGCAGTCCCCTTTAAATAAAGACCCAAATGAAATGCCAATCCCAAGTCCACTAGAAGGCATCACCCTTTTCCGAAAACGGCATTTTTGTTAACTACAGCGAGATCGTCATCTCTCACAACAGTGTAGTGTGACACGAAGCACCAGGACACTAAATTCTTGGACAATGTTCCCGCAAAGGTATCATTCATTCATTTTCTGACACTTATTCAGGTCCAGGTTGCTGTGGCAGTGCACCACGCAGGTCATCCCACACTTCCCTATCTTCAGCCAAGTCCTCTCACTCTTCCAGGGGAATCCTGAGGTGTTCCCAAGCTAGCTGGGAAAAATAATCCCCCCAGTTTGTCTTGGGTCTTCCCGCGGCCTCCTCCCAGTTGGATGAGCCTCGAAGACCTCCCTAGAGAGACGACCAGGGGGCATTCAAAGGTATCAACATTGCCAAAAACCTGTGTCAAGTGTTCTCAGAAATCCATAAGCTCTTCCACGGCTTCTCTTGATCTCAAAGGATCAGGACTCAGATACATGAATACCACTGCTGTGGGAGTATCTCTGCTGCCTTCCATTGGAGGGTGACATGTGTTGTGAGAGGAGAGGAGGAGGGAAGCCTCATCTCTGGAAAATAACAAACCAGAGGAGATCACTCTTTGGCAGGGAGCAACCAGTACGGTGTTGAGGGCTTGTCTACTGCACAGTGGCATCAAGGTCAAAATCTGAGGATGGCTCCTGTGGTGCGCACCTGGAGCATCCTTTCTCTTAACAAGGATAAACAATGTCCACACAGCAAACTGAGAAAAACAAAGTACTTTTATTTTTATTTTTATTTTTACTGCCACTACCCCAATCATTATTGCAGTACTTTGAATATGACAGGGCCACAGAAGGATCTATTTCTGCAATGAAGCATCTAAACACAAAGAAACATCACGCCCACCAACACAATTACAATAAATAAATATTTGCAATATTTGCAAATGCGTATAAATGAGTAAAATGTGTGACCACTTTTCACTGCCAATAATACATAATACATTTTTAGGATACAAATGTTTTAAAAGAGGAGCCCCGAAATTTATTAGAAAATCAGTCTTATACTTAATCAAGTTTGCACATTCATTTACTGAACGATCACTGACCACCTTTCCTGCTTTGCTATGTATCAGACAGTAAAGTTACAAAGAACACTTTATTTGTTAAATCAAAGTTTTACCGTGATAAATGATTTGTTTCTTTAACTGAAGAAAACAATCCATCACATTTGATTATTTGTTTATTTGGAAATAGGAACATATGGACATCTACAGTTTGATTTTGCATTGACACACTGATGTTTTTTTTTTGTTGTTGTTGTATTTGTTCAAAATGAATATCTGGATGTCTTTTCATTTTTTAAAGATATTTGCCCAACAATGTTTCTTATGGATCAAACTCACTGGTTGATCTAAATATGCTTGTGCAACTTCCATGGGACAACTTCAAATCCTGCATCAACATTATTGCATGGTGTTTGCACACATCTCTGAGTACAAAATAATACAACTATAATCCACCAGCTAAGGTTCAGGTTATACATAACATCTGCAGTCACTGTATGGTCATAAACGTTTTTGAAATTATATATATTATATATATATATATATATATATATATATATATATATACCCAACATTTAACAGAGTAATGAGAAAAAGGTGGTTGCTATGCCAACAAGCCTCAGGACACAAAGGTTGGTAAGGTGTGTGAAGCACTTTGGGGCAGCTTGTTGTGATTTGGCGCTATACTCGTATAAAGGAAAATAAATTGAAACCGAAATTGAAAGGGACCACTACAGAGTCTCAGTCTTGACATCATGGAGTTGGTGCCAACAACATGCCAGCCTCTCAAACACAATTTCCCAAAACCTAAAGAAGGCATAGTAAGGAAGTCACTATTCCATGTTTTCTATCCTTTATAAAAATCAGAGGCCATATTCATCAGTGGTTCACAATATTAAATCAATCCAATGTGCATAGTTTTAAACATGGTGCCACTTACTAACTGAGGAAATAAGATAATGAAAATTGCACAGCAAACATAAATACTGAGCAAATAAATACTTTGATTTAAATGAACAGAATTCTTCACATGTACTGATTGTAATATGGATATGTCATGGACATAAATGAGCAAAGCTCTTCAGCATCTCACCATGTCATTTAGGTCCTTCAGACTTTTTTCAGTAAATGCCTCTGGGGAGCATTAGCATGACTAAAACCCTTCTACCCCCCCCTCCTCCCACCTACAGCCACTTTAACCCCCTGCCATTTTATGCATTTTCCTTTATTTGTGTCTCACATGCCTGGAAGGTCCTCACCATCTCATTTATGTCCTACACAGTTTATTTTTCAGTAAATGCTTCTTTGGAGCATTAGTGTGGCTTAAAAACTTCATGCAATTTACACACTAAATAGTCACTGACTGACCTCATGTTGCTGTCAAGGTGTGCACTGCCTCTCACTTTAGCATTTCCGGATTCAATATCGACTCAACATTTAGCATTTGTTGTGTGGGGCCGCTGAAGAGGAGGTACTGCTGGCCCACCACCACCAGAGGGCACCCTGCCTGGAGTGCGGGCTCCAGGTACCAGAGGGCGATGCCACCTCACAGGAGCAGCCGGGGTGACAGCTGTCACCTACGACAGCTGTTACCAATCATCTGATCCGCAGCGGTATATCTGCAAGACGTCATCTCCACTTCTTTGCCGAGATATCACTCTACCAAGGAGGTAACATTCTCAGCTGACTGTGTTTATGACAGGAATATCTGTTGCTTGTTGTGTGTTGGACAGCAGATAATCTGTTTCTTTTTTCGACGAGAGGTGGAGGTGGTTTTCCCACCATACGTGTTGCTGGGTGCACACGCACCCACATCTAACTGTTTTTGTTCCTCGCCAGCAGTACCAGATCCGACAAGCGGAGGCAGTGGCCACCTGGGTGTTCGGGACTTGGCGGCTCCAGTATTCCCCGGGGTTCGGTGGCGGAGGAAATCGTGTGGCTCCGGTTCTGCTTTGGACGGACGTCTCTTATCTTCGAAACCTGCCCACGTGACACATTTTTTGTGAATTGACTACTTGTCTATAATTGTAATTCGCCGTGTTGGTTGTACTTCTTCACAACAGTAAAGTGTTATTATTTGACTTCCTCCATTGTCCGTTCATTTGCGCCCCTGTTGTGGGTCCGTGTTCCTACACATTCACAACAGGATATCTCGGCCAACGTCATGGACCCCGAGGGGCGTCAACTGGCTGTTGAACGGCCAATGGAAGAAACAGGGCGCACAGGCGTCTGCAGGAGGAATGATCGGTGAGTTGCAGCGAATCCTCACCGCCTTTACGGCTCGGTTGGATCTAATGACCGGCAGAACGTCCTCCTTAACCGCAGGGTGGAGGCTCTCGCCGTCAGGTGGAAAGCGCGCCCTCAGGGCGCTGCTGCGGCTCTCCCTCCTGTCGATCCTGTGCGCAACGTTGACATTCCACAGGTCGTTCAACGACCCCTCCCACCTTCCCCTGAAGCATACATAAGCCCTCCAGAGCCGTACGGGGGTTGTGTGGAGACGTGCGCGGACTTTCTTATGCAGTGTTCGCTCGTCTTCGCACAACGTCCCGTCATGTACGCGACTGATGCTAGCAGGTAGCTTATGTTATAACTCTGCTTCGCGGTGAGGCACGCGCTTGGGCTACAGCACTCTGGGAGCAAAATTCACGGCTCCTTCAGGACATATGATGGGTTTGTGAGGGAGTTCAGAACAGTGTTCAATCACCCAAATAGAGGAGAGACCGCTTCAGCCTTGCTGCTGTCAATGAGGACAGGGGCGCCGGAGCGCAGCTGCTTATGCAGTCGACTTCCGCATCGTGGCGGCGAGATCCGGCTGGAATAGCACTGCCCTCCGTGCCGCCTCGTAAACGGACTGTCGTTGGTCCTGAAGGAGCACCTGGTGGCTAAGGACGAACCGCGGGATTTAGACGGGCTTATTGATCTGGTTATACGATTAGACAATCGGTTAGAAGAACGCCGTCGGGAACGAGACGAAGGGTGTGGCCGGGCACGCGCCGTCCCTCTCCCTTCCGGTTCCAACCAAGCTCCGCCCTCCCCACGCTCCACGGCCTCTACGCTCCGTGTGGTTACAGCTCCCCCTGCTGATGAAGCTATGGACACGAGCAGGGCCACATTTAGACCACCGGATAAACAGAGGAGGCTGGTCCGCGGAGCGTGCTTTGTTTGTGGCTCGATAGAGCATCAAGTGAGGGACTGCCCCGAGCGGTTAAACACCAACGCCCGCCCCTAGAAACTGGGCTAGGGGTGGGCCAAGACATTCACGTGGGACACACCCTATTGCCACACGACTCCCGGTTACAATCCTTTATGAGGATTTAACCCTTCAGGCCCCAGCACTGGTGGACACGGGCTCTGAAGGGAATTTGCTAGACAGCAAATGGGCCAGGGAGGCAGGGCTCCCTCTGGTGGCACTTACTTCACCTGTGCAAGTACGGGCACTAGATGGCTCCCTACTCCCTTTAATCACACATAAGACACCTCCAGTAACTCTGGTGGTGTCAGGGAACCACCGGGAGGAGATCGAGTTTTTTTGTGACTCCTGCCACCTCCCGGGTGATTCTAGGGTTCCCCTGGATGTTAAAACACAATCCCTGGATCGATTGGCCGTCCGGGGGTAGTGGTTCAATGGAGCGAGACCTGCCATCGGTATGTTTAGGTTCCTCGGTTCCTCTCCGGTTCCCAGGCTAAGGAGGAGGTCAGAGTCCCGCCCAATCTCGGGACAGTGCCGGTGGAGTACCATGACCTTGTGGACGTGTTCAGCAAGGATCTGGCGCTCACCCTTCCCCCGCACCGCCCGTACGATTGTGCCATTGAATTTGGTTCCAGGCGTTGAGTTCCCGTCCAGCAGGCTGTACACCTCTCACGACCTGAGCGTGAATCAATGGAGACCTACATCCGGGACCCTCTAGCTGCCGGGTTGATCCGAATTCCACCTCCCCGATGGTGCAGGTTTCTTTTTTGTGGGGAAAAAGATGGCGGACTACGTCCATGCATTGATTACAGGGAGCTGAACGAAATCACGGTTTGTAACCGATACCCATTGCCCTTGTTGGATTCCGTGTTCACGCCCCTGCGTGGAGCCCAAATGTTCACTAAGCTAGATCTTAGAAATGCGTATCACCTGGTTCGGATCCGGAAGGGAGACGAGTGGAAGACGGCATTTATTTAGGTCATTTTGAGTACCTGGTCATGCCGTTCGGTCTTACAAACGCCCCCGCGACGTTCCAAGCATTGGTTAATGATGTCTTGCGGGATTTCCTGCACCGATTCGTCTTCGTATATCTGGACGATATACTCATCTTTCTCCGGATCCTGAGACACATGTCCGGCATGTACGTCAGGTCCTGCAGCGGTTGTTGGAGAACCGGCTGTTTGTGAAGGGCGAGAAGTGCGAGTTCCACCGCACTTCTTTGTCCTTCCTGGGGTTTATCATCTCCCCTAACTCCGTCGCTCCTGATCCGGCCAAGGTCGCGGCGGTGAGAGACTGGCCCCAACCCACCAAGCCCTAGGAAGCTGCAAACAGTTCCTCGGCTTTGCTAATTTCTACAGGAGGTCATTAAGGGCTACAGTCAGGTAGTTAGCCCCCTGACAGCCCTGACCTCACCAAAAGTCCCCTTCACCTGGTCGGATCATTGCGATGCCGCGTTCAAGGAGTTGAAACGGCGCTTCTCGTCTGCACCCGTTCTGGTGCAGCCCGATCCTAGTCGCCAGTTAGTGGTTGAAGTGGACGCCTCGGACTCAGGGATAGGAGCTGTGCTTTCCCAGAGCGGGAGGACCGATAAGGTCCTTCACCCGTGTGCCTATTTTTCCCGCAGGTTGACCCCGGCCGAACGGAACTATGACGTCGGCAATCGAGAACTCCTTGCGGTGAAAGAGGCTCTTGAAGAGTGGAGACATCTGTTGGAGGGAACGTCCGTGCCATTCAAGGTTTTCACTGACCACTGGAACCTGGAGTATATCAGGACCACCAAGCGGCTGAACCCCAGGCAAGCCCGCTGGTCACTGTTCTTCGGCCGTTTTGACTTCCGGATCACCTACCGTCCCGGGACCAAAAACCAGAGATCGGATGCCTTGTCCCGGGTACATGAAGATGAAGTCAAAGCGGAGTTGTCGGATCCACCGGAACCCATCATCCCGGAGTCCACTATCGTGGCCACCCTCACCTGGGACATAGAGAGAACCGTCCGGGAGGCCCTGGCACGAAGCCCGGACCCCGGAACTGGGCCGAAGAACAGACTCTACGTCCCACCAGAGGCTAGGGCTGCAGTCCTGGACTTCTGTCACGGCTCCACGCTCTCCTGTCTCCAGGGGTGCGAAGAAACGTGGCAGTTGTCCGGCAGCGCTTCTGGTGGGCGTCCCTAGAGGCCGACGTCCGGGATTATATCCAGGCCTGCACCACCTGCGCCAGGGGCAAGTCTGATCATCGCAGGGCTTCGGAACTGCTCCAGCCGCTACCCGTGCCTCATCGCCCCTGGTCCACATCGGCCTGGATTTTTGTCACGGGCATCCCACCGTCCCAGGGCAACACCACCATCCTCACGATAGTGGACCGATTCTCCAAGGCGGCCCACTTCGTGGCCCTCCCGAAGCTCCCGACTGCCCAGGAGACAGCGGACCTCCTGGTCCACCACGTCGTTCCGGCTGCATGGGATTCCAAACAGACATCGTCTCCGATCGCGGTCCCAGTTCTCCTCGCAAGTCTGGAGGAGCTTCTGCCGGGAACTGGGGGCCACGGTAAGTCTCTCATCGGGTATCATCCCAGACCAACGGGCAAGCAGAACGGGCCAATCAGGAGGTGGAACAGGCCCTGCGTTGCGTGACGGCCGCACACCCCGGCGGCCTGGAGTACCCATTTGGCCTGGATCGAGTATGCCCATAACAGCAGGTGTCGTCAGCCACGGCCTCTTCCCCTTTTGAGGTGTGTCTGGGGTACCAGCCTCCTTTGTTTCCGGTGGTTGAGGGAGAGGTCGGTGTGCCCTCGGTCCAGGCCCACCTGCGGAGTGCCGTTCGGGTGTGGCGTGCCGCCCCTTCTGCTTTGCTGAGGGCCCGGATGAGGACGGAAAGCCATGCAGACCGTCGGCGGACCCCGGCCCCTACGTATCGGCCAGGGCAGGAAGTGTGGTTGTCAACAAAGGACATTCCCCTCCAAGTGGTCTCCCCTAAACTGCAGGATCGGTACATCGGTCCATTTAAAATCCTCAAGGTCATCAGTCCAGCCGCGGTGAGGCTTCAGCTTCCGGCCTCACTGCGGATCCATCCCGTTTTCCATGTGTCCCGGATTAAGCCACATCACACCTCACCCCTCTGTACTCCGGGTCCGGCACCACCTCCTGCCCGGATCATCGATGGCGAGCCGGCTTGGACTGTGCGCCGGCTCTTGGATGTCCGAAGGATGGGCCGGGGCTTCCAGTATTTGGTGGACTGGGAGGGGTACGGCCCCGAAGAACGCTCCTGGGTGAAGAGGAGCTTCATCCTGGACCCGGCCCTCCTGACCGATTTCTACCGCCGCCACCCGGACAAGCCTGGTCGGGCGCCAGGAGGCGCCCGTTGAGGGGGGGGGGTCCTGTTGTTGGGGCCGCTGAAGAGGAGGTACTGCTGGCCCACCACCACCAGAGGGCACCCTGCCTGGAGTGCGGGCTCCAGGTACCAGAGGGCGCTGCCACCTCACAGGAGCAGCTGGGGTGACAGCTGTCACCTACGACAGCTGTTACCAATCATCTGATCCGCAGCGGTATATCTGCAAGACGTCATCTCCACTTCTTTGCCGAGATATCGCTCTACCAAGGAGGTAACATTCTCAGCTGACTGTGTTTATGACAGGAATATCTGTTGCTTGTGTGTGTTTGGACAGCAGATAATCTGTTTCTTTTTTCGACGAGAGGTGGAGGTGGTATTCTCACCATACGTGTTGCTGGGTGCACACGCACCCACATCTAACTGTTTTGTTCCTCGCCAGCAGTACCAGATCAGACAAGCGGAGGCAGTGGCCCCTGGGTGTTCGGGACTTGGCGGCTCCAGTATTCCCGGGGTTCGGTGGCGGAGGAAATCGTGTGGCTCCGGTTCTGCTTTGGACGGACGTCTCTTATCTTCGAGCCTGCCCACGTGACACATTTTTTTGTGAATTGACTACTTGTCTATAATTGTAATTCGCCGTGTTGGTTGTGCTTCTTCACAACAGTAAAGGTTATTATTTGACTTCCTCCATTGTCCGTTCATTTTTGCGCCCCTGTTGTGGGTCCGTGTTCCTACACTTTCACAACAGCATTTCTTGTTTCACTGTCAACTGTCCACTGAATTCCTGCAAGAACTCCTCTTCCTCTTTTAATTTTTTTTTTTTATTGAGACAAACAAAAAGTTACCCAAAAACCTTACAGAGGATAAACATAGCAGTGTAAAATCAACATAATGAAAAACAGGTTAATATCCTCTGCTGTAGCTTCAGGAATTGTTCAACATTGGACATTTCCTGTTTCACTGTGGGCTCAAAATTAGGCACTTCCTGTTTCAATGTCAACTTGCCACTGATTTCCAGCAAGATATCGTTTATTCTCAATCCAAGAAGTGTTGATCCAGGAAGTGTTCAACATTGGACATTTCCTGTTTCACTGTGGGCTCAAAATTAGGCACTTCCTGTTTCAGTGTCAACTTGACACTGAATTCCTGTGAGATATCTTTTATTCTCATCCAAGAAGTGTTCCATCAAAGTCCTATTCATTGAAGAAAAAAAGATCTCTGCAGTGAATGATTTTTCTTACCACTAAAATTTGCTTACAGGACTCTAAACGTATCATGATGTCAGTCACTGTCCTTACTGAAATGAATTCTGGGAGCTTTTCTTCAATGTGGCGCCAATAAATTACAGTATAGTGTGCAATATCACTTGAACGCTGAATCAATCAAAATTGCATCATCTCAAAATAATAATAATTATATTATGTTGACAGTTAGCATTTCCTCTTCAGAACATAGAAACAAATAAAAAATAAAAAATCTTTCTCTAGAATATGTAAAAAGGAAAACCCTGAGGTATAACCTCAAGGTAAAAATACATTTCAAAAAATCAGTCCAAGTATGCATAGAACTTCTATTTCATAATTTTTACAGACAGTTTTTTTGAGTCATCGAGATGATACAAGGACATTGACACTGACTATCGCTTGTA
Organism: Thalassophryne amazonica; assembly: GCF_902500255.1. NCBI lineage: Eukaryota > Metazoa > Chordata > Actinopteri > Batrachoidiformes > Batrachoididae > Thalassophryne > Thalassophryne amazonica. Next base: position 71,396,944 of record NC_047112.1, read on the forward strand.
TTTAATTTAAATCCATCAGTCATAAGCAGAAATAGTATGGAACTGTATGGTAATTTTGTTTAGAGAAGGATAACGTCAAAAACAGAGACTGTAAATGAAATCGGCAAAATTTGGACTGCTCCATCCAAAGAGTGGGTTTGTTCTTTGTGCAGCATGACCACAAAAAGACAGAGAAATGTTGTGTCTGTAAAGAAGAAAGGGGCGGGGCATGCAACAGCATCTTTGCCATTGAAAGAATTATATTATACAGCTTCTGTGCGAGCTAAAGTACTGCACCAAGCATGTTACGTGCATTATCAACTTCTGCAACCAAAATATCACACAGACACTGAGGTGTTGCATCCTAAAATATTCTACTTTCAGGTCTCGCTCATTTGCTTTCTCAAAAACCAATAACAACAAAACCTGTTTAGTGCATGTTCCTTTATACAGAATGGAGCTGAAGCTGGCCACAACCCGACTTTGGAGAGATAGCATTTCTCTGTCTCCTCCCACAGACTGAGTGGGCATGTCTAACAGAACAACACGGGTCCCTTCCATGACAATGTTACAGAAGTCCAAAACAAGCTTTTTCAAGCTTAAATTATTTCAATATGGGAGTTCAATCTTGCACTTGTGTGACATGTGAGACTTTAAGGATGTTTAACATGAAACCTCAATTATGTTTGACTGTAAATAGTCATGAAAAACTCATCTCATCACGTTTTAAGATGTTTTATGGGTCATGTCGTCCATGAGCCCACAACAAATTAATTACACATTATTTATACATTATTTATTTAGACACAAAACACCATCAGGGGTTAACCAGCTAATTAATATAACAACACAAGACAATCTGAACACTTGTTCTGTGAAACTCGGCTGCTCATCGGCGTTCACTGGTAAGCACTCAGTGGGCACCAGTGCTGGGCAGCAGCTGGATAATCGCCATTTTAAAAGGTTTATTTACATTTATGAAGTAAATTTGCACGTTTACCTCCATAAATATCTTGTACATACTGCTGGCCACTTCTAATGAGATTTTCACCTGTTCAGTGGCAACAAGAAGCAGTTATCTGAGTGTTCCTAATTGCCCATGCCATTATATCAATTAGCCAAGTACCTTGTGATAGTATTTGCATTCCATTTGCAATCAATGAGACACTGATTTTTTTTTTTTTTTTTTTGGCCTGAATGAAACGATGACCCCCCTAAAACATGTAAAACTGGAGCCTTGGTTTTAAAATCCAGGAACTCCCCTTTAAGGCTGACTCACATATCTGGCCCCAGACAATCTGGATATTCAAGATAGCAAGTAATAATTTATCTTCACAATTTCACCAGCATCAGTTAAAATCAAGATACTTTCAGACACACACTGAATGGTCAATGTAAGAATGTTACATCGATCACGTGGTTTTAACACATTTCACATGGGAGGAAACGCTGTAGCACACGCCCTTTAAAAAAAAAAAAAAATTACTCTGGATGATCAGCGCATAAAAATGGACGACGGCTTGGGGCGGGGGGTGCGCATGAATCACAGCTCCCCACACTGCTGGGACATCTGAGTGGATCACATCCTCTTACACTACGTTGACAGCAGCTATCACAGTACACACACACTCCACATATCGATCCGTCTGTACCAGCCAGCCTTTAACAATCGGATCTGATCAAGTCAGTCGGGAGAAAAAAGAACTAAAACCTCCTCGAGTAAAACAGCAACTGCTGGTAACGAGCCTCACATACAAACACAGAAGAGTTCACGCACAGATGTGTGTGCACTTAAACAGTAATTTAATCACGAATCAGAAAGAATAATGGGATTCGATGGCCGGGTTAGAACTGTCAGCAGGAACCAAATGGAAGCTCCTGTAGATTTAAGCTTCACGCGCACCAGATCACCGGAGTACTCAAAGTCATTTTGAGATGGAAATCGCAGTTTGTGCTTACCTCCAACACAACAGCAATGACATTTCTTTCGGAGTTTATTAATCGGGTCCAGGTGGCAAGCAGTGAAGCCGTGCAGCCTGAGGATGGATGGATGGGCGGTGCTGGAGGTTGATGCGCGCGCCGTCGCCAGCTGGACCACGTTCGGCCTAAAGCACAGTTCGACCCAAATCAAAGTGTTCACACACACAAACATTGACCGCCGTGTCTCGAGCCTCTCAGTCTTCCGCTGCAGCGTGTGTGTATCAGTTCTCTCTTCTTCCTCACCAGCGCTCAGCCATCTTGTTCGGCTTCAGCACCACCGCTGCGCGGACAGCTCCCCCAGTGACGTCACAGAGAGGCAGACTCCTCCAAACTCACGATTCTGCTCCATGAACGCGCCCACTTAGCCGATTATAAACAGGCGTCCCCAGATACAAACACGCACATCTGCCTCCAGCCTGCAGGTTTTCATCACTACCTGATCACTTCTGCTGATTTTTACTCACGACTTCTTCCATTCAGTGAGAACGAGTGAAATCAACTGCAAGCCATCGGTGAAAACATCCAGACTGCTCGCACACTGGGGATGCCAAAATACATTTAAACTATTCAGATATGAAAAGCTTATGAACAGTCAAAACTAATAAGTGCATCATCACTCACTTTAAACCTACACAATATTCTAGACGGTCCCCTGCAATTTAAACGAAAATCAGATGATAATTAAGTTTTATCATGAATGTTTTATCTGAGTTATCATCATGTACTGTTTTCTTATAGTGGGCAGTAGATTTCCAAAATGCTGTGTGTGTGTGTGTGTGTGTATAAAGGTTGGGCATTTCATATTTCATGTACTGTTTACCCATTGATTAAGGAGGAAAAAACTAATCTGAATTTCTATTAAAATTCTAATGTGCAAACTTTTGTAAAGTAGATTTTGCAATAGAACTCTGCACTACTTTTGGAAGACAAATACCGCCATCTACTGGAACAAAACAGCACTCACATCTTTAACCCACAAGCGACCAAACTATTTTAGCAACTATATGGTAGGATAATTACAGCATCAAATATAGAACTGTGACTAGCAAATATGCCAGTACTTTAACACAAATCTCAACGAACCCACCAGTCATACGTTGTGACAATCACGAGCTATTTTCATCCTCACTTTGGGCATCAAGACTCAGTCTCAATGCTTATACAGCTGTAAATCATCTTTTAAATCCAGGTCTGTTGGCTTCCCTGCTAAACAGTCAAATATAATAACTAGAGTTGGCAAATTACAATACCACCTGAAGCTATAATGTTGAAAATCTCATAGCTCTTTGGATTATAATTGCCACATGAATCAGCTGATATTTGCAATAATTCTATGAACAAATGCAGGACAAATAGATTGACAAATTCATGGTAGGAAATGTTTTTACGATGAAAATCAGAAAAATTGTGCACAAAAATATATATATATATATCTATATATATATATATATATATAAAATATATATATGCCTGGGGTCATAAGTGACCCCACTCGGTCACTTGAGGGTTAAGGAAAATCAATTAACCACATAGAGGACTGTGCAAAAGCTCTAGGCATCCCTGAGTTATTTATAATTAAAGTAGTATTTGATGCCCCTCCTGCCGCCCCATTTTTTTTATTAGCATGTCAAAAAAGGTTTTCATAATTTTTATTGTTCTTATGATGCATTAAACGTGCCTAAAGCATTTGCACAGTGCTGTAGTTTATAATGCCTGAGTTACACCTACTCATGGAGATCCAATTTATGCTTCACTGTTTGTTAGTGTGTATGCCAGTCATTTAATCTCCATAACTATTAAACAGCAAAATAGTTTTCTTAACAGAATAGTTTTATGAACATTGAAAAAAAAAATCTAATATGAATAGACAGCACAAATACAGACTACACCAAAAACATGCAACATTGCTCTTCCAATTTCCAACGCACATTTTATATGTACAGCATTTATCTCCTAGCCTGCTTCCAGTTTTGAGGATTTTACACTATACTAACACCATCCCCCACACACTAAACGCCAAATGAGATTTATTGTAAACTCATGTTCAGGCTTGATATGGGCCAATACGTACTACGTAACAGAAACAAGCCAAATCCGCATAAAGCAATTCACGATGTAAAACGCAAATTACACTTACAGAAATTTACTGCAATGCTAAAAGAGGTCATATTATCCACATTTACAGTAAGCTAAAATTAATAATGTTGCTAATGAAGAATATTACAGTTTATAAACAAAACATACCCCAAAGAAACCAAAACTACATCCAAAATGAAAAATCTACAACAAAAGAAAAGCAAATGTTACACGCTCATTCTCCCTTCAAAGAGCGCACCCTCCCTCTGCTTCACACCAGCTGTGTGCACATACAAACCGAGGTCAGAGTTATCTCATACAACAAGCAGGAGTCGAGATACATTTGTCTGTGACAGTCAGAAATAAAACAATTTTTTAAAACGCTGACGCAGGTCCATGATTTGTTTCCATTATAAGCCTTCACGTGCACAGATGAAAGAATTTGTGACTTTGGGGATATTTAACATCAAAGTCAAACTACATGAGAAGCTGAGTAAAAACTGCCTTTGAATAATACGACCCCTTTATCTAATGAACCATCTAAAACTAAGTCACATTTACAAATACAAACAAGAGTACAAATACACATTCATATAGAAGAATGCAACGTTAACGACATGTGGACTCTGATGCGTCTACAGTATGGTATTCACTGTCCAGGGTGTCAGCACACTCTGCTGAATGTCTGATATTTCCCACTTGACACAGGAATAAAGGCATCGCTGAATTAGGACTTCTTATAACTTCTCACTAAAATGGAATAAAAGTAATAAAATGACACCATTAACAGAATGCATACATACATACATACAAATATGCAGACAAATGTCATGGTTGTCAGATTTGGTCCATATGAATCAAGCTATACCACTGAAGACAAATGCTGAAAATAGTCTAATTTCAGTATAAAAAAAAGAAGAAAAGTTTTTGGTTTTCATGTGGGAATACAGGCAGAGACTATAATACCCGCTTCTTAGCCCTCTGCAGTCGGGCCATTATAATGAATATGTTTTACTGTACCATATACTGTTAACATACAGTATATGGTGTCCGTTTCCTTCCAATGTTGAGAACCATAAAACAGCACAGTGTGGAGTAAACAAAGATTCAACAATGACGAACAGATCTGGTCCAAGGACAGACGAACACGTAGTTTCACTACAGGTGGCATCAGTGGCAAACTAGAAGTTTAATTCACGTTTTATATTTCTGTGTCATTTCCATGGTTTGTAGAGACAAAGAGTTGGGGGGGGGGGTTAACCAGTTACCTGTCAATATGAGACAGGACATCTCGTAGCTGTGTGAGCAGAGCACGGTGCTTAAGAGGGTTGTCCTCCAGGAAACCATTCAGACGACTCAGGTACAAGTCAGGTTTCCAAGAGATGCAGTCTCACCCGTATCTGTCAAGACAAACATTTGAAATAAATAAAACCAGGTAGACTGGTCATTTAACAAAGCCAACATTAGAGATAGTTATATTAAAATACTACAAGTAAGCATGCCAAATAACACAGATGCAATTTACACGTTTCATTCAAGTTTTCTTATTGTTCTATAATGCTGACTGCTAACCTGGCAGAGGGACAGATGACAGACTGTTGACCAATGGTGCTTAATGGCCAGTAAGTGTTTGTGAAGAGCCTGGGTACGCAGCTCGTCCTGCCCTAGTTCTGCCTCTAGGCGCTCTTTAGCATTGTGCATGTCCTTTATGTGCCTCTGCAGCATCGTGTTCTGCTCTTCAAACTCAATGTTGGCCTTACGGAGACGTCGGAGCTCAGCCTCTCGAGCTGAAAACGGACAAATAGAAAACATTGGTTTGGTGACAGAATATACTTGTGTATTACATAATAAACAAGGACAACTTGAACAGGACTGGAGTAACTCACACTGTGTGTGAGCTGAAGTTAGAGAGAGAACTGTGGCAACAGTCAGTAACAACACACAATAGTCAAGTCAAACCATGAGCATGCACTGGTCCTACACCCACCACACCACGGAATCACCTTGCAGATAAAGGCAACCACCCAGACAGACAACCATATATAGAAAGTAAAGGCACCTTGACACTTGCACGAATTTGATCCCTGCACTGACACGCAATCTTGAATGCCATTGAGTAAGCTCATCTTAAACTGTGCACGTCTGTGACAGTGTACCACAAAAATTTTGAAGTGTTCAAAATTTCTGGCATGGATTAATTTCGTACCATTTGCGTGAACGAGTTGTGAATGTTGCACAACCTATTCGAAAACACTGTGTGTCACTGCGCACAGAACATCTGAACCTGAAATTAGATTATGACCGTATGTTACATATATAATAAACATAATTTTACAGATACATTATCTAGCTCATAAGAAGAAATGAAAATGCACCTAATCCATTACAACCAGTGGTGGGCACTGTTCAGCTAATCCAATAACCGATATTTATCTAAGCTAATGTTTTTGCTAGTGGATTAGCTTTTCAGATAACTTTTAAAACCATCATCGGACCATTTATCATTTTTTTCTGGTAAAGTGAGCAAAGTTTAATGGTCAAAAACGTTTGGAAACCCTAAAATCAAACATTTTAATCCCTGTCACGTGTAGATCAGTGGTTTTTGGCAGACTGGCTGTCGCTTGCTGATGATGTTATCATTAAGCGCAAAACATGATTGGCCGGTTGACGCAGGGAGCACTGTGGGTAGTGTAGTTCAGCTTCACTGTGAGCATCACAGTGTTATCACCTGCTCGACACTAAAACAAAATGTACTAATTTCAACATTATTTCATTTTATTTCTTTGTGGCATGGGATAATTTATCCGCCAAGACTTGGTGGGAGAGAGGAGCTCTCACGGTGCACCTGTGTACATGGACTTTTCTTCACCATTTAGATAAGCAGGATGCTTTATATGGATTATTTCTTCAGATGAACCCCACTGAAACTAACAGGTAAGAATTTATATTTACTATGTGCATTTTACTCTCCCAATCAATGCATTAATGGACGTATTTTGGTTCTTTAAGCTGCAGGATTCAAAGCATGTGAAAAAAGCGGCAGCATTTAGCTCGTAAATGACGGTGTATCTAATACCGAGAAACTGACTTCTAATACTATATATATATATATATATATATATATATATATTCAGTTATCTGATTGGTTATCGAAGATAACTTTTTGGTTAGCTGTGCCCACCACTGATTACATCATATATTATAAATAATTACCTTTGAGACAAGATTCCAAATGCGTTCTCCACCACACGATGAGCACAAGACAGCCTGCAGCTGTAGATAATTTCTCTGTGATTCTGGGTGATTCTGGGAGTGATGAGAGATCACCCACGTTCTGACAGCAAATGCGTCATTGGCTAAAAAATGAAGCGGGATGCATTTGCACAGCAAACTGCGTAACAGTGCGGGAACCAAATTCATGCAAGGTTCAAGGTGCCTTTACTATCCATCTGCCACAGCTAAGTGAAATGTGGGCATCCAATGGGCCTTCTCCATCCACTGAGGTCCTCAACACTGAGGCGCATGTGTGCTGCAACACATACAGTGGGGTATAAAGTATTTAGTCAGTCCCTGATTGTGCAAGTTCTCCTACTTAGAAAGATGAGAGAGGTCTGTAATTTTCAACATGGGTACACTTCAACTGTGAGAGACAAAATGAAAAAAAAAATATCCAGGAAATCACATTGTAGGATTTTAAAATAATTTATTTGTAAATTATGGTGGAAAATAAGTATTTGGTCAATAACAAAAATTCATCTCAATACTTTGTAACATAATCTTTGTTGGCAATGACAGAGGTCAAAAGTTTCCTGTAAGTCTTCACCAGGTTTGCACACACTGGAGCTGGTATTTTGGCCCATTCCTCCATGCAGATCTCCTCTAGAGCAGTGATGTTTTGGGGCCGTCACTGGGCAACACAGACTTTCAACTCCCTCCACAAATTTTCTATGGGGTTGAGGTCTGGAGACTGGCTAGGCCACTCCAGGACCTTGAAATGCTTTTTAACGGAGCCACTCCTTCATTGCCTGAGTGGTGTGTTTGGGATTATTGTCATGGCTGGAAGACCCAGCCATGTTGCATCTTCAATGCTCTCACTGATGGAAGGAGGTCTTGGCTTAAAATCTCATGATACATGGCCCCATTCATTATTCCCTTAACACGGATCAGTTGTCCTGTCCCCTTTGCAGAAAAACAGCACCAAAGCATGAGGTTTCCACCTCCATGCTCCACAGTAGGTATGGTGTTCTTGGGATGCAACTCAGCATTTGTCTTCCTCCAAACATGACTAGTTGAGTTTTTACCAACTAGTCATGTTTGTTAAGTCTATTTTGGTTTCATCTGACCACATGATATTCTCCCAATCCTCTTCTGGATCATCCATATGCTCTCTGGCAAACTTCAGATGGGCCTGGACATGTACTGGCTTAAGCAGGGGGACACGCCTGGCACTGCAGGATTTGAGTACCTCTCTGCGTAGTGTGTAGCCTTTGTTACTTTGGTCCCAGCTCTCTGCAGGTCCTTCATCAGGTCCCTCTGTGTAGTTCTGGGATTTTGTTCACCGTTCTCATGATCATTTTGACCCCACGGGATGACATCTTGCGTGGAGCCCCAGATCGAGGGAGATTATCAATGGTCTTGTATGTCTTCCATTTTCTTACAATTGCTCCTACAGTTGATTTATTCACACCAACTTGCTTGACTATTGTAGATTCACTCTTCCCAGCCTGGTGCACATCTACAATTTTCTTCCTGGTGTCCATTGACAGCTCTTTGGTCTTGGCCATGGTTGAGTTTGGAGTCTGACTGTTTGAGGCTGTGGATAGGTGTCTTTTATACAGATAAGTTCCAACAGGTGCCATTAATACAGGTAACAGGTGGAGGAAAGAAGAGCTTCTTAAAGAAGTTACAGGTCTGTGAGAGCCAGAAATCTTGCTTGTTTGTGGGTGACCAAATACTTATTTTCCATTATAATTTACAAATAAATTCTTTAAAAAAAATCCTACAATGTGATTTTCTGGATTTTTTTTTCCTCATTTTATCTCTCATAGTTGAAGTGTACCAATGATGAAAATTACAGACCTCTGTCATCTTTCTAAGCAGGAGAACTTGCACAATCAGGGACTGACTAAAGAATTTTTTACCCGACTGTACAGAGAAATGTTCCATGTGGCCAAAATGTCATCGCTGACTCTGCCTCACCATGCAAGGCAGATTCTTTATCCAAGTCTCCCTAAGTAACCACTTGTTTGACACAATTCCAGCAGTACCAAAGGATCCACTGAAGAGACCCAGGGCTCGACAGCAACGCTTGTCTGCATAGCATTAGTGAATGAATGGTGCTGTCAGACAAGAGCAACAGGCTCCTGTCTAGCCTGATGTACGCGCTCAGGTCTCCATTTCACACTGCTGCACTAGCAGTGATAGTCAGCGGTAAGAGCTAGAAACAAGAGGTAGAAAGCGCACGGCAAGCTACACCAACAAACTAAACGCATCACAGCAAACACTTTCTCACACACAAACAATAAAAAGTCAATAAATAATGGAGAAAAATGCAGCAAAATAATAGAAAGCTCCTAAATAAATAGTTTATCATGGTAACCTAATCTTGTGCGAATCACTTACCTTTGTTTTGATCTAGGAACTCCTCAGTGAATATCGGGATGTCAAATCTACTTGACAAGTCAGGAACCTGGAGGATTGAAACAGAAAATAGACCAAAAAGAAAAAAGCAAAAACCAGTAACTTTGTTTATTCACAAAGGAAGTGGAAATACATGTAAAATGAAATAATGTGGAACAGTTATGTACCTTGGGCAAAGTTGTTCCTGTTGTCGCAGGATTGATGAAGGCAGCCGATGTATCCTCTAAAAATGAAAAAACGTGAGCATTTTATGACTCACATCACGCTGAGTAACGGACACAATAGATCTTCTGTGCATCAGTGATGATGTGGCTACTAAAGGTACAAAGAGGTAAAAAAAGATATGTGCATGCAGCAAAACAAATTTAGGCAAAATGAATTTTCACCTTTTTTAAATCTTTTGTCTTGTATCTTGGAAGTGGTGATCTGATAGGCCTCAGTCTGTTGGTACTCTTTCAGTTCCTGGGCATACTGCATCTTTTCCCGTTCTGCCTCGTCCAGGTAGCGCTGTCAAAACATTAAACAAATCAAAATGGTTTCAATTTAAGAGACAGTTTCTTCAAAGACAGGATCTTGGTGACTCAGAAGCACATTAAAAGTCTGCTCTTACTGGTGGTTCTCCTCCCTAACATCTCAAATTGTGGCATTTACCCTTAGGTCAATACCAAAGTGTACCCTTTTTAGGCCTCTATTCCAACTTTTTGATGTTGAATGAGAACAATGAGCACTTAGTACAAAGTGGCGGTTTCTTTTATTTTTCTTATTATATTTGATGGCAATTACATTCAAATAACTCAAGCAGGCTACATTTTTTACGTCCAAAAATGTGTGTTCTTCCATCATTATTTCATTATCAAGTCAGTAGATCAAAAAGGGACAAGAGTGTATAAGAAACAGATGGATGTTTAATGATATGTAGAACATGTAAAACACTGAGCTACCTGTTTGTCACTTGGAGCTAATCGTGTCCACTCTGCTCCAAGCCTCTTGGTGATTTCTGGAAACGTCAAGTCAGGGTATCGGGCCCGCATGTGTTCCCGTCGCTCATTCAGGAACCGGACATATCCAGTTACTGGAGCCTTGGGACCATTTGGGAGCACCTTCTTTCTTTTCTTTCCCTTTGGCCAACCTCTCTTCTTTGGCTGTACACAGATGCAGAAACACAATTATAGTCCTCGTAAGAATGATTGGCACACCTGAACTTTTGGTACAAAATTTTAAATGTGATTAGAAATAAAATGCAAATGAACCCATTTTTTGAAATGTCCAAAGATACTTGAACAGCAAAAAAACACCCCCCCCAAAAAAACAACCCTTTCATATTGTAGAATTAACAGAACACAAACAGAAAATCTATGTTAGAAATTATTGGCACCACTGGATGAATTTTGTGAATTTTGCAGTAAATCATCATCACTTTTTCAGTTTTGTTTTGGTATGTGAGAGCATGGACCATGAACATCTCCAAGTCACTGAATGCGTCTAGGACTTCATTTACCTCAATCATTAACTAACAGAAACAGTATGGCACTGCATGGTGAACCTGTCTGGTGTCGCAACTCTTAGAAACTGAATGACTGCATAAGACTGAGACTCATAAGGAAAGCCACAAGACACCCATGACATCTTAGGAGATACAAAGGAGCTGTGGCTGTGATCCCATGCAAACATTTCTTGTACCACTCCATGGTTCTATGTCTTCTGTACTGTAGGATTCATGCTTTAGGCTACATCTTCTGTACCCATAGACACTTTTTTTAAATTTTTTACCTTATGATGTAACAGCTTGATAATCCCCCCCACCCACACACACACACACACACACACACACACACACACACTTCTCAGCTGAAGTATACACTGACATGATCGAGAATCTATTCCATTGGGAGGCCAAGTAAATTATGAGAACAGCTGCTGATCACCTTTTCTTAATTCTATTTCACCAATTTAACACGTACGGCAGCTTTTTTCCGGTGTCACCGACCGAGTGGTCTCCTCTAAAACTGGTTTGCCTGCCTTCACTGCGCATGTTGACTGAGTCTTCCATCTTTTATATGAATTAATGCTGAGTTTATGTGGAAATGATTGTTGCAGAAACCGCTTCAGATATCTGTCACTGAGACAGATGATGACCTGGAATGCAGTTTGAAGCAGAAACGAGGTGATAATTAGTGAATCACTGCCGATGCTCAGAAATGACGCTGCTGATGGTCCAAAATGACACATGCACAGTGAAGGCAGGGTCTGACCAATTTTTAGGGAGAATCCATTCAGTCAGCAACATCAGTTTGCATACATTCTTTCCTAGTATTTTCTTTTCCTCCTGCTCAGGTTGATTCTTGTGCGCATGCACAAGTGCGAATTAATTTTGTGAGAACAGGAACACAAAACAGGTATGGGGCTATTGTTAAGGAAAGGGGTAGAGGTAGGGTTCAAAATACAACCCCTGGCAAAAATTATGGAATCACTGGCCTCGGATGATGTTCATTCAGTTGTTTAATTTTGTAGAAAAAAAGCAGATCACAGACATGACACAAAACTAAAGTCATTTCAAATGGCAACTTTCTGGCTTTAAGAAATCAAGAAAAAAAGATTGTGACAGTCAGTAACGGTTACTTTTTTAGACCAAGCAGAGGAAAAAAAATATGGAATCACTCAATTCTGAGGAATAAATTATGGAATCACCCTGTAAATTTTCATCCCCCAACTAACACCTGCATCAAATCAGATCTGCTCGTTGTGTTGTGTGTTGGGGGGTTTGGCTGGGCATTTGGGTGTTGTTTTCTTTTCTTTGCTCTCCAGGTGGTATGCAAACTGTTTTTTGTCTGTGGAGAAGGTGCTGGCAGAAGAGTGCTTCACCCTCATCAGCATTATTGGCTGCACTTGTGGAGGATGTTCACGTGCAGGCCTAATGACTTGCAGCACCTGTGGATGATGCTCACGTGCAAACTTATAAAGACTTTCAGCTGAAGCAGATAATGAGATGGCGTTCTGCATTTAAGCCATGAGTGATTCGAGCAGAATTGCCGGGAACTCGACCTTGTGACGTTCATTTGTGAGATGCTGAGGACCGCGCCTGGGTTTGACACATCGTGCTTGTGAAGGAGGACGGGTGAGGGACACATGCTGTCAGCACACATCAGAGTGATGATTGTCTGAATAAGTGTTAACAGTAATTTGGTATTTTGTTACGCAGTATATTTGAACATTGATGAGAACTGTGCAGCTCGCTTCTCACTGCCGTGTGTACGGAATGATGATCCTCCACCTGTTGTGAGAAGCTGCTCATTTACATAAAGCCTAAATTCAGACCTGAATGTGTTGCTGATAGTGTGTGCCTTTGAAGGATATTTGTTGTAGCTTGACTTACCTCACCTTTTCCATCCTTCACAGAGTCAGTTTGTCGTGTCCACCTGGGGGGTGTTCGGCGGTGAGTCTGGGTCCGGAAGCGTCGGGCTTCGAGGGCGCTGGAGAGCGTGCCGTCCTTCACCTCGCCAGACAACCGCACATTTATGTCGTACACAATTATTGCACAGAAGGGAAATAAATTTGTTTTGTTTTTGGAACCGCTTTCTGGTTATTTTAGCGCTGGGTTCAGTCAGACGCTGGTCGCGCTCCTCAACTCACATCTGCACATAAACGTTGACACTGACCCTATGCCATGACATTGACCCTATGTGTCTTTTTGCAAGGAATGTTATCAGTTTTTGCTCTATGGCAAGATGCATTATCATCTTGAAAAATGATTTAATCATCCCCAAACATCCTTTCAATTGTCCAAAATATCAACGTAAACTTGTGCATTTATCATCAATGACTGTGGAAATTTACATGTTCTCTTCAGGCAGTCATCTTTATAAATCTCACTGGAATGGCACCAAACAAAAGTTCCAGCATCATCACCTTGCCCAATGCAGATTCGAGATTCATCACTGAATATGACTTTCATCCAGTCATCCCAGTCCACGATTGCTTTTCCTTAGCCCATTGTAACCTTGTTTTTTTCTGTTTAGGTGTTAATGATGGCTTTTGTTTAGCTTTTCTGTATGTAAATCCCATTTCCTTTAGGCGGTTTCTTACAGTTCGGTCACAGACGTTGACTCCAGTTTCCTCCCATTCGTTCCTCATTTGTTTTGTTGTGCATTTTGCGATTTTTGAGACATATTGCTTTAAGTTTTCTGTCTTGACGCTTTGATGGCTTCCTTGGTCTACCAGTATGTTTGCCTTTAACAACCTTCCCATGTTGTTTGTATTTGGTCCAGAGTTTAGACACAGCTGACTGTGAACAACCAACATCTTTTGCAACATTGCGTGATGATTTAACCTCTTTTAAGAGTTTGATAATCCTCTCCTTTGTTTCAATTGACATCTCTCGTGTTGGAGCCATGATTCATGTCAGTCCACTTGGTGCAACAGCTCTCCAAGGTGTGATCACTCCTTTTTAGATGCAGACTAACGAGCAGATCTGATATGATGCAGGTGTTAGTTTTGGGGATGAAAATTTACAGGGTGATTCCATAATTTTTTCCTCAGAATTGAGTGATTCCATATTTTTTCCTCTGCTTGGTCTAAAAAAGTAACCGTTACTGACTGCCACAATCTTTTTCTTGATTTCTTATAGTGTTTCTTAAAGCCATAAAGTTGCCATTTGAAATGACTTTAGTTTTGTGTCATGTCTGTGATCTGCTTTTTTTCTACAAAATTAAACAACTGAATGAACAACCTCCGAGGCCGGTGATTCCATAATTTTGCCAGGGGTTGTAGTAAATTTTGGGCATGCGTGTCAGAGAAAGAAAAATATAGTGTCTCGTGCGCTTGATTTCAGTGCGGAAGGTTCCTGGTTCAAATCCCACCCCTGCTACATTTCTCCATAAAGTGTGGAGTTGCGTCAGGAAGGTCATCTGGTGTAAAACCTGTGCAAAATCAACATGCAGATCACCTTGGATCTGCTGTGGGGACCCAAGGAGCAGCCAAAGGGACTTAGTATGGTAACTTGTTTCCAAGGCGTAAGTATTGAATATTTCATAAAAGATCCCAAAGAGCTGCACTGGAACAAAAGAGGTGAACCACTAGTCTGCACAAGCACCAATTTTTTTTTTAATCCAAAACAGAACTTTTTTCAAATACCGTTATCTGGCATTGAATTTATTTGATATCAATTCGAAAATAAAACCGCTAACACATAAAGTCCCGTGTGTGACAGAGTTTCTCACCTCGTCCTGTAAGTGATCCAGTGACTGTGAACTTTTAGCCCGCTGCAGGGACTCATTCTGCTCTTGTTTGATTCCTCCCATGAGTTCTGTTCAAATCAATGTAGGGAGGAAATAAAACGAGAATTAGCCGCTCGGCATTGTGCACAATCAGATCCCTGAGGAAAATACACGGGAAACAGAAAATAGGAGATTCTTCTTTAATTTTGTAACAGTGACGTCGTGTCTCTAAACTCGCTGCTAGCTACTGAGGCTAACGACAACAAAAGGAGAGCGCTTGCTTCTCACACCAAATAATAATAATAATAATGAAGGAAACACAATGTTAACCCCTTTCACATTTTAACTTCTCAAAACAACGACTGTTTTATTTGAAGCATATATAGTTATATCTACGTGTTATTACTCACCAACCGCCTATGCTGTAAGCTAACAGGAAGCGCAACCTGCTTGACACGGGACTTGACGAGAGCACTCACGTGGTTGTTTTGCTAGACGTATATATATATATATGTGGCTTTTTCTAATCATATGTACGAAGCCCAGAACGTGACGTCATGATAAATTCAATTCAGGTACGTCGCTGCCACATTTAAATGGACTATAAATATAAATAGCGCTTTTCCATCTGCATCAGAGCATCAAGCGCTTTACAATTATGCCTCACATTCACCCCGATGTCAGGGTGCTGCCATACAAGGCGCTCACACACACTGGGAGCAATAGGAGATTAAAGGCCTTGCCCAAGGGCCCTTAGTGATTTTCCAGTCAGGCTGGGATTTGAACTCATGATCTTCTGAACTCAAGCCCAACACCTTAACCGCTAGATCATTTAACGTTTAGACGTTTAAAAATACGACCCCTTTACTTTCGTCAAAGAGACAAATCACGTTCCAAATCTAAAAAAAAAAAAAAAAAAAAAAAAAAAAAAAAAAAAGCAAGGTTGTAGGTCTATTGGCGTACTAGCATGAAAACCCAAGCTACCAGTGATCAATTTGCTAAAACCTAATTACACATTAATTAATCTTTACAGAAATTGACGGGCGACCAAAATGAGGTAGTTTCAATCCCTCTAGGGTCAGTCTTTGGCACCCGTCTGTTTATAATTTTTATCACTGAAGTTGGTGAGATGTTATCAAATGTAAATTATGTTTTTATGCTGATGATTTAGTTGCTTATTTCTTTGGTTCTACATCTGAAAAGGCCACATAGTCGATCCAGTTGAGAGTTGACCATGCTGTCTCACTTTAGTGAACTTAAACTCACCTTGAACACAAAAAGACAATGTTTCTGGACATACACACAAAAAAGTCACGATGGCCCTCAGCAGAACTCATTCAGGCCAACTTGTAGAAAGGTACCCAACCATAACCCTGATCCACAGGACAGACCAGGAAAGAAGAAATTGGTCTGTATAAGACATTTACCATTGACTAAATATAGGTACATAATTTATATGCAAGCTTCGTAACAATGTTTAAAATCAATGGACAGTTTTTATCCCAGTGGTTTGAGGTTCATCACAGGTGGTAAGCTCAGAACTAACCACTGTGACCTGTAGGCTTTGGCTAGCTGGTCTTCCCCTGACAGTTTGCAGGTTAATACACTGACTTTGCTATTTTAAATCAGTTACTTTTATATTTATTTTTTGTCTCCAGACTCACTGGGGAAAGTGGCTAGTGTTCGTGATGGGCAGATCAATACCAGCGTTAGTACTGATAGCGATCGATACCAGTTTATGTTTCAGTTTCTCCTCTGTGTGCACGCTGTGTTCAGAAAAGCACTGAAGGGAGAAATCTTTATTTGTTTTTATTGTAGTTTCTGCACACTGAAAAAATGATTTAATTTGTTCCAAGTATAATTTTGTGCACTAAGAGGAAAATCCAGATATGGTAATGTAAAAGTTGTTTTGTTACCGTATGTTGTTTAATATATATTGTGTCCTGCTGCTTTCATTCCAATGGCAGCAGCCCCCTCATCTCCAATATTCAGTGAGGACACAGTTGTTTTGCCAAGGTTTGGCTGACACCTTCGACCAGACTCAGCCTTTGTACGCCCATGATTGAGAACATGGCCTACAAGTATGGCTCATCTCATCAGGAACGCACACACGTCCTCGGCCTCTTCCTTTGTTTTGCCTCCCAACTCCTCACTCTCTTCTCTCTGGCTGTTGACTCCATCCAATTCCTTGTCCTTCCAATGCCAGACACTGTAACATTGTGTTGTGATCCAGCTATACAGTGGGGCCAAAAAGTATTTGTCAGTCCCTGATTGTGCAGTTCTCCTACTTAGAAAGATGAGAGGGTCTGTATTTTCAACATGGGTACACTTCAACTGTGAGAGACAAAATGGGGGAAAAAAAAAAAAAAAAAAAATCCAGGAAATCACATTGTAGGATTTTTAAAGAATTTATTTGTAAATTATGGTGGAAAATAAGTATTTGGTCAATAACAAAATTAATCTCAATACTTTGTAACATAATCTTGTTGGCAATGACAGAGGTCAAACATTTCCTGTAAGTTTTCACCAGGTTTGCACACACTGTAGCTGGTATTTTGGCCCATTCCTTCCATGCAGAACTCCTCTAGAGCAGTGACATTTTGGGGCTGTCACTGGGCAACACAGACTTTCAACTCCCTCAACAAATTTTCTATGGGGTTGAGGTCTGGAGGACTGGCTAGGCCACTCCAGGACCTTGAAATGCTTTTCAACCCACTCCTTTGTGCCCGAGCAAGTGTTTTTGCAATCATTGTCATGCTGGAAGACCCAGCCATGTTGCATCTTCAATGCTCTCACTGATGGAAGGAAGTTTTGGCTTAAAATCTCACGATACATGGCACCGTTCATTCTTTCCTTAACACAGATCAGTTTGTCCTGTCCCCTTTGCAGAAAAACAGCCCCCAAGGATCATGTTTTCCACCCCCATGCTCCCCAGTAGGTATGGTGTTCTTGGATGCAACTCAGCATTCTTCTCCTCCAAACATGACTAGTTGAGTTTTTAATCAGCTAGTCATGTTGTCAAGTCTATTTTGGTTTCATCTGACCACATGATATCTCTCCGATTCTCTTCTGGATCCCCCATATGCTCTCTGGCAAACTTCAGACAAGCTGGACATGTACTGGCTTAAGCAGGGGGACACTGCCTGGCACTGCAGGATTTGAGTCCGTCTCTGCGTAGTGTGTAGCTTGTACTTTGGTACAGCTCTCTGCAGGTCATTCATCAGGTCCCTCTGTGTAGTTCTGGGATTTTTGTTCACCGTTCTCATGATCATTTTGACCCCACAGGATGACATCTTGCGTGGAGCCCCCAGATCGAGGGAGATCATCAATGGTCTTGTATGTCTTCCATTTTCTTACAGTTGCTCCCACCGTTGATTTATTCACACCAACCTGCTTGCTGATTGTAGATTTCACTCTTCCCAGCCTGGTTCAGGTCTACAATTTTTCTTCCTGGTGTCCTTCGACAGCTCTTTGGTTTTGGCTGTGGATGAGTTGGAGTCTGGCTGTTTGAGGCTGTGGACAGGTGTCTTTTATGCAGATAACGAGTTCCAACAGGTGCCATTAATACAGGTAACAGGTAGAGGACAGAAGAGTTTCTTTAAAGAAGAAGTTACAGGTCTGAGAGCCAGAAATCTTGCTGTTTGTGGGTGACCAAATAATTATTTTCCACTATAATTTACAAATAAATTCTTTAAAATCCTACAATGTGATTTTCTGGATTTTTTTTCTCATTTTGTCTCTCATAGTTGAAGTGTACCTCTGATGAAAATTACAGACCTCTGGTCATCTTTCTAAGTAGGAGAACTTGGACAATCAGGGACTGACTAAATACTTTTGGCCCCACTGTACTTGCCATGCACATGCAACTTGCCTTTGCATGGATGTACCAAAGCATTTGCAACTTGTTCAAAGAAACGAGAAACTTTTTTATGTGCACAAGTGGACACAATGTTGTGAAGATTAAACAGGTAGTTTTGAGAATTTCAATTCTGATCTGAGAAATGTACCAAAAAGGATCTGAGAAAAACTGTAAACTTATTTGAACTGATATGCAATGTTAGAATAAATGTCATTCATAGGTGTGCAGATGAGGTTTTAGATGATAAATAATCCATTTGAATAATTTTTTAATTATTACGTCCATTGGCGTAATTTATTTGTCTGCCTGTTATCAGGATTATGTCAAAATTACTGCACAGATTTTGATGAAATCTTTTTCCACAGACGATATTAAGCCACGGAAGTCTCCACTGAATTTTGGAGGTGATCCGGATTTGGATTGACAGATGTCAGAAATTTTGGATTGCTCTTGTTTATTGTTAGATTTATTTATTAATTACATTTTTAACCTTTCATCATATTTTTTTTAATATTTCATTATCACCACCATAATTTGCTCACTTTTTAACTTTTAATGCTTGGTTGTTGTTGCAGTCTTTTATCTGTTATTTGTGATCCGTACCTGTGAGCTATGAGACACCTGAACGTCCCCGAGGGGATTAATAAAGTATCTATCTATCTGAACAATCTGAACACTGCATGCCAGTGCTGCACTACCAGGTATCAGAGAGAATGAAACAGCTAAGACTGAACTAAATTGTTACTGAGCCAATATGACACCTGAACCACTTGGGTCGGAATATATATATATATATATATATCCAATCCACTTTATTTATATAGCACATTTAACAACAAAAACGTTCCAAAGTGCTGCACATACAGTAGAATTACGATAGATAAAACCCCAAGTCAAGAAAAAAAAAAAAAAAAAAATTAACAATAAAATAACTAAAATGTGCTAGATAAATAAATAAATACATACAGCATACAAAAGATAAAACCAATAAAATCTACCAAAATAAAACACCAATAAAACAGAGGACCACACAACTCACGCAGTGTTAAAAACCAGAATAAAAGTGGGTCTTCAGACGAGTCTTAAACACTCCACTGTGGGGCTGTTCGGACATGGAGGGCAGAGCGTTCCAAAGTCTGGGGCCAGCCACAGAGAAAGCCCTGTCCCCCTGGTTTTAAGTCTCGTCTTGGGTACCACGAGCTGGAAATGGCCCTCAGACCTCAGAGCACGTGCCGGAGAGTAATTTGTAGGAGGTCAGTGATATATTGAGGGGCCATTCCATTCAAAGCTTTAAAGACAAACAGTAAAATTTTAAAATCAATTCTAAAATTAATAGGAAGCCAGTGCAAAGATGCAAGAATCTGGGTTATGTGTTCACGCTTTCAGGCTCCTGTTAAAAGTCACGCTGCAGCATTCTGGACTAACTGCAAACGGGAAAGAGCCCGTTGGCTAATGCCGAAATAAAGTGTGTTACAGTAGTCCAGACGACTTGAAATAAAAGAGTGCACAACTTGTTCAAAAAGGTTGAAAGATAAAAACGGTTTTACCTTTGATAAAAGACGAAGATGATAAAAGCACGATTTCAAAACACCATTGATTTGTTTATCAAATTTAAAATCGCTGTCTATCGTGACACCAAGGCTGGTGACCTTGGGATGTACAAAATCCTTAAGAGGTCCCAAGTCAACGAGGGCACTTCCAAACAACATAACCTCTGTCTTGCCCTCATTAAATTTCAAAAAATTCTGTGACAACAAAGCCCTGACGTCACACAGACAGTCAAGTAAGGGTGTCAGGGGGCAAAGGCTGTTTTTAGCAACAGGCATGTAGATTTGACAATCATTAGCATAAAAACGCCTGTTCATCACTGAACAGGCGTCTCTGTGCACTGATGACAGTATGCCGAGGGTGACTGGCCAGTAGGTTTTTTTTCAGTGTTCTCTTCTGCAACAGTCACCAGAGTCCAGCTTCATGCCGACTACAGAGCCATCACGCTGCGCCTGATCAGTTTGTCCAGCCGGGACGAGTCCTTTTTGGATGTGCTGCCACCCCAACACCAGTGTAAAAGAGGACTCTGGTGACCACAGACTGGTAGAACATCCTCAGGAGTTTCCTGCAGATGTTAAAAGAACGCAACCTCCTCAGGAAGGCTCTTGCCCCTCTTGTACAGGTGGTCTGTGTTTCAGGTCCAGTTTAGCTTGTTGTCCAGCCACAGCCCAAGGTATTTCTAGCTATCTACCACCTCTACCTCAACACCCTCAACCAGAACTGGCCATAGAGATGATCTTGACTTCCCAAAATCCATGACCAGCTAATTAGTCTTTGAGGTGTTGGGCAGCATGGTGGGTCAGTGGTTAGCACTGGTGCCTCATAGCAAGAAGGTCACAGGATTAATTCCCAGCCTTTCTGTGTTGAGTTTGCATGTTCTCTCCGTGTCTGTGGGAGCTTCCTCCCACAATCAAAACTTGCTTATTTAGGGTCTGCTCCTTTCTCTGCCCTGACCAAGGCAGCATTCTCTACGTTTGGAGTTGGTCTCCAGGCACCGGACTGTGGCTGCCTACTACCCCTAGTGGTTGGACTGTGTCTGTCAACAGGATGGTCAAATGCAGAGGACAAATTTCGTTGTATGTCATGTACATACGTCAACCCCTCTGAGGGTCCACCTGTATCACCAAGTGAGAAAATCCATAAAAACACAAAATCCTTATAACCTCCAAATCGCACCAAAATCAGTTTTATTATAGTACACACAACCGCATAGCGGTGTCACATAGCTGGGTTTTTGTCCACAAATGAGTTGCCGCACTGACAAAGTCAGGATCATTAGTATTTCCTCCACAGTTGAATTTCAAACAATAGCGATCTAGTATTCATGCGTCAAGCTGAATTTTATCTAACTGAATGTGTCAAATCTAGTTTTTTTTTTACAGAAACAAGAACTGTCTGTCACTAATGGAAATACATTAATAAAATCCTGAAAAATAAACTGAATAAAGTAAATATGAAACTGGTCACTGGATCCTTAAACTTTGGACATAAACTCTTCATGGTGGATCCTTGATCTGTGGACATAAATAGGAATAAACAGAATCTGTATTTTTTTGTCAAAAGCATTTCCTTTCAGACATTATTGGCATTAATGTCTTTCCATACATCTGCGCTCACTGTGTTTCACGTCAGCATCAGTTTAATTCAGCATGCAGGACGTCTCATTTTGGGAAGAAAAAAACGTTTTAGTCGACTGTAGTGTCGTGGTCTGTAATACAGCGTTTTAAAGGGGTGTCATTTTATTTAACGCGGCGATTCGTTTAGAAGTTATTGATTCCGACCGGACTCTGTCTCGGCAGACAACGGAACGGAGGACGACTCTCGCTTATTGACGACAACAAAAGTCCCAGTTAGCGACTTTAATCCACACAAAAGTGACTCACGATATTTTAATGGCTTTGAGAGGCGTTAAGAAGCGGACTTGCCGTTTCTGAAGAGCAGAACCAAAGAGCTAGTGGATCGAAGCATTGCTTCATTTGTTTCACGCATCAAAGTGAAGTCGCGCTGCAGAAACGGTTGATTCCAGACCCGCTGCAGACCAAACCCTGAATATCCGTAAGACTATTTGTACGTCCGTATGACACTGAAACTTGGAAAAATCCGTATAATTTACGGACAATCCGTATAGGTTGACATGTATGTACGTATGTACAGTGACAAAGATTCTATTCTATTTGCAGGAGGTTTCTGTGGCACCAGACAACAAAGTCCTTCACTAGGCTCCTGTACTCGTCCTCTCTGTCATCTGTGATACACCCCGTGATAGCTGCATCATCCGCAAACTTCTGTTTGTGGCACAGCTCAGAGTTATAGCAGAAGTCTGAGGTGTAGAGGAGGGGGTCCAGCGCAGTCCCCTGTGGTGCTCCTAACCACAGTGTACGTCAGACTGCAGGATGACATACTGAGGTCTGTCGGTGAGATGGCTGTAGATCCAGGACACCAAGCAGGGGTCCACTCACATCTTCGTCAGTTTGTCCTGAAGCATAAAGAGCTTAAAATGGTTAAAAAAAAAAAAAGGATTCTAATTCTACCACTTACCTTATCCAGGTGTGAGTGAGTTTGATCCAGGAAGTACAGGATAGCATCCTCCACGCCAACATCCGCCCAAAAGGCAAACTGTAGGGGTTCCTGAGCATGTACCTGGGGCCTGAGGATGTTGAGGAACTCGTTCCAGTGTTCATAAGATGTGATCTGAGTCCCAGCAGTCGGTAGGCATTCAGCTTGGGCTGGAGCTTTTTCCGAACGTCTTCCATAAGGTAGGCACTCTTCCCAACTGCAAGCTAAAAGGTTGAAGATATGTTGTACAACTCCTCCAGTTCAAATGCACAGGACTTTAACATCCGTGGACACACCTTGTCCGGGCCTACTGCTTTCCTGCACCAAAGCTTCCAGTTCCTTTCTAACCCGGTATGTATGGAGGAGGATGTGAGGAGGGGAGGCTCATTGACGGAAGAGGGAAAGGAAGAAGGGGGCTGCGGTACAGGTGGGTGGGAGATCATAGGCTGGTTGCACCAGTTGAAGAAGGCATTCATTTTGTTCACCTCCTCCACAGTCCACCCTGCTGTTCCACCTTTTGTCTTGTGGCCTGTGATGGCATTATGTTATGCTGTGACTGTAGAAAGACCAAGTCGTGATCCACCTTTGCAAGTGGGGGGGTGACTATGTGTTCCTGACATTAGCATAGTTATGTGCTGTTATTCCTGGTGGGATGCGGCAGGAGTCCAAGGTATAATTATGAAGGCATGATTAAATCTCCAGAAATAATCATGAATGCCTCAGGATCCTTTGGATTGCAGCCTGAGCTTTGCTGTGACTGTGTGGATCTTCTCACAGGCAACGGCTGCATCGGCACGTGGGGAAGTAGTGCAGCAAATAAACAATACTTCACATGGTGATACAAGCACCAAATCCAGCACAAATTCTCCTTAGACATTGCTCTTTTGAGAAAACCAATGGGCCACTTGAATTTTCAATAGGTGGCCACGTAGGGGTCAATTGAAGAATTACAAAGGGGTTAAAATATAAAATGCTCCAATCATATTGTAAACTATACCACATTGTCTGATCATAAAGATTCCAAAAAGGTATAAGTTTGTACTATGACTGAATGTTCTGGAGTTATGGGGTAAAAACCTTAAAAATGGTGACAAAAGTCAATTTCAGTTTATACAGAGGTCAAAAGTTAAAGTTGCTCCAATTTTAGTAAAAAATGGTGCAAATTATTGATTGAGCTACTTGGATTAATAAATAGAATAGTTTTGACTTTGTTGAATGCTTGGTCTCTAAAGTAAAGGTCAAATAATGTTGACGTCCATTGAATTCTATGACATGTGACATGTTACCCCATAACATGATAACTAAGCATGATACATGGTGCAAACTATTCCTTTTTGAAACCCTATTAACTGCATAACCTTTGAACAAAACTGGAACTCTTAACTTTTGACCCCTGTACAAACTGAACTTTGTCACCATTCTTGTTTGTACCCCATGACTCTATAGAATTCAGTCATACATGTCCAAACTATACCTTTTTGGAATCTTTACAATCAAATATTTTCAATATGACTGGAGCATTTTTATTTTGACCCCTATGTAATTCTTCAATTGACCCCTACGTGGCCACCTATTGAAAATTCAAGTGGCCCATCGTTTTTTTCAAGAGTAATATCTAAAGGTGTACTTCTGCCAAATTTGGTGCTTGTATCACCATTTGAATGATTCCTCTAAATATCTGCTGCACTAATGTGAAAACAGAGTGCAACCATGTGACTGAACTCCCTCAGCAGAGCAATACCGCAGGCTACTGGTTAGTAATTCTAAACCATGACAGCACAGAACTACCTTCACAGAAACTTGCCCCGAGTTACACCAAGTTATAATTTACATGACCACCACCCCCCCCGCAAGCTTTTGCACATCTGCTCAATGTAGTAAAATGCGGCACGTCCACATTTACCATCCGTTGTGTGTGTTAGCCATGGTACTGTGAAGAGATACAAGCTGCACTCGTTTCATTGCAATTTTAAGTAGCTCTCAGCCATTTCCAGGTCGCTCACAGTAACATCAGGTCACATTAAGGGAGTGGGTGAAAGACGTGATGCGCAGTCACATGTAGTGCCATAACTTTCCCCACTGTGGGACTAATAAGGGATTATCTTATATGATCACTCTCAGCTAGAATCCAGTATACGTGGGAAAACCAAAACCGTGTTGTCAAACTATGGGTTCACATTTTGCAATATAACCAAAACAAAAGAGATAATGGCGGCAGATTGGTAGATCACCACCAGTTTCCAGCCATCGATCAGGGACTGAACAAATTTCTACAAAAATCTGAACATGTACACTATCGGAGTACACTATCTTGTGGACTCGCCGGCCAGCTTAGCTGCTGTGAATCTGAACTCAAAGTGCCTGCTCGACGAGGTAACAGGCTTTGTGTCTACAGAACCTGAGGAACATTCATCTAAGTGATTGGGAGAAACCAGGCCCCCCTTCTGCTCACATGGGCAGGGTATGGCAGCTATAAAAAAAAAAAGAAGCTGGGAATGAGTGCAAATTGACCCCCCCCCCATCTTAAGTATTCACACCACAAAATGGCCCCATAACTGACATCTGTCAGTTGACAATGAAGATGTAGAAGCATTCAAGCATGGTTA
This sequence comes from Thalassophryne amazonica, assembly GCF_902500255.1. Lineage (NCBI taxonomy): Eukaryota > Metazoa > Chordata > Actinopteri > Batrachoidiformes > Batrachoididae > Thalassophryne > Thalassophryne amazonica. Next base: position 71,422,401 of record NC_047112.1, read on the forward strand.
GTGGCAACAGGCTGCACCTGAGCTCAATTTTGAGCTTCATGGCAAAGGCTGTGAACGCTTATGTACATATGACATTTTTCTTTTTAAACTTAATACGTTTTTTTTTTTCCCATTGTCATTATGGGGTATTAAGTGTACAATTTTGAGAAAATAAAAAATTTCATCCATTTTGGAATAAGATGCAAAGTGCTGTTAATATTTTCTGGATGCACTGTATTCTGTATCAGTATTAAAGCAGTCGGTAAATAAAAATAAAATGGCAGCCAGCATTGTGTAGGTCACACTATAGTCAGCTCTGTGATAATACATTATATGTAACAGATAAAAGTAAAGATAAAGGTAAGTGATCATCTAGTGGCTAAACATTGGGCTTCAGACCAGAGGATCCTCAGTTCAAAACTCAGCCAGAGAGGAAAAATTACTAAGGCCCTTTGGGCAAGGTCCTTAATCCCCTAGTTGCTCCCGGTGTATATAGAGTACCTTGCATGGCAGCACCCTGGTATCTGTGAGGCATCATTGTAAAGAGCTTTGAGCTTCTGATGCAGATGGAAAAGTGCTATATAAATGCAGTTCATTTTAAATATAGTAATTTACTAATTTATTCCACTCAGTGCATCCTTCTGGATCTTTCAATTACACTGTGTGTAGGATGTGTAGTGGATCTCAAATGCAGTGTGCAGTACCTTATTGCACAAATGCTTGCACTTTTGCAGCCCACGTGTAGCGTTATGATAACATGGACCTGATATGCTGCTTTAACACAGCCTAAAGATAATTTAATTTGAAAGACAAGATATAAATTGATCACACACATGTAACACTGCTTTGTTGGGGGGAGGGGAAAAAAAAAGAAAAAGCCTTTACTTTTTTTGTTTATTTGTAGTTTACAATTTTTGTATTTTAGTACATTTCAATCCTTTTGGCATTTGTTTCCTTATTTATCCTTTAGGTAAACATGTTCACTGTTCTGTACAGTTATGCCTCACAATGTAAGCCAGATGTGTTGGTAAGTGAAATGAGGCACGATCCAAGCAGTGTCCTTTTACAACTTGTCCAGGTAGTTATCCAAAGCAGGGACACCTTCTTTGAGCCCTTTGCGCTTGCGTGTTTCAGTGACGACTATACCAGGCTTGGTTGCAGCATCTAATGGGTCTCCTGGGAGGATCTGCCAGTGGTCAAATACACACTGCGGGAAGGCCTGACCACCAGTGTTGGAGCGCAGGTCAGCTGTGAAACCTGGAAAAGCACAAGATAAACATTGTTATATGTAGATGCCAATTGTCACAACTGCATTACCTAAGGAGGCTATTTATCAAAACCAGGATTCAATATTGTGTAGTACTGCTGTTACAGAGACTGTAAGAAACCTCAGATTGTCAGAAGTCAAGCAGTCTGTGTGAAGCGTTTCAAGCAGAAGATTGCAAGGTACAAAAAAAACACATTTTAATAAGTTCAGAAAGAGCCCATGTATTCAAATTCATCATATGTGCAGTTGTGTATCTGAATATGACTGGAACTGATGGCGCACGTAATCCCTTTGATCATTCATTAATGCCTACATTTTTAACAGAATTATATTTAAACATTTTGTTGTTTATGTATGAGGGAAATTGAGGATTTTAAGTCAAGATACCAGTTATTCACCAACGATATTTTGAAGCCTACTGAATTGAACAGACATAATTCACGGAAGAGGACCATATTTGATGAAGTGATCGCTACAAATATACTCCACTGTTCCCGATGTTTTCCCCATGACCTCCTGCAATCAATCTCAACTACTGCTTTGTCCTTGCAAAACCCTTTTTTAATTCTGAGAAACTTCTTGCAGTTTGTCCGTGTCCCTATTTTTACATCACAGCCCCAGAAGTGATGCTGCATTGACTTCTCCTATAATGTGTTATATTAACTACTACATAAGCAAAGGTCAGTCAAAATAAAATAAATAAACCTTTCAGTGTCCACATTAGACTATGAGCAACCAGAAACCCTTTGTGTTTTTTTTTCCCCTTGGGGGGTGGGAATAGGGGCAATGATTGACTTACCAAATGACTCATTGACAGGCAAGTAGGCCTTCACGATATACATCGGTGTTCCCATGACTCTGTACTCTTCAAACACATGACCACGCCTCCTGGTCAACACCCCATAGATTCCACCGATGGCGCATTCTGGACACTAAAATGGAGAGTAATCATATTAATGAGTTAAACAGTTCACTGTGAAATGTGTTACAACATGTCAAATCTAGACTTCAAGACTCAAAATGTCATAACAGTGTGATAGTAATTCAGCTAACCATATAAGCTTGGCCAAATTACTATGACTACTTTTACCATGTACACTGGGTTTGGAGCTTGTTGGTTGCAAATTTCTCATTTATTACCACCACTGTTCAGTTTTTTGATTGTATGTGACAAATAAAATTGGGCACCCCTGGTCTAGTGGTTAAGGCTTTGGCTTGAGACCAGACAATCCTTGGTTCAAATCCCAGCCTGACTGGAAAATCATTAAGGGCTCTTGGGCAAGGTCTTTAATCCCTATTGCTCCCGGTGTGTAGTGAGTACCTTGTATGGCAGCACCCTGACATCAGGGTGAATGTGAGGCATTATTGTAAAGTGCTTTGAGTGTCTGATGCAGATGGAAAAACACTATAAACACAGTCCGTTTTATTACCGTCACAGAAAAATTCTCATTTTTCTTTTGTTATTGGAGTTTATTTTATTTAGCGCTTTGATTCTTGGTAAGGTTCTATATAAATAGTCATTAATTAGTATTATTAAGAACAAAATTGTGACTTTTTGGTATATGAGTCGCACCAGAGTACAAGTCGCAGGGCTTCACAAAGTAGTACAAACAAAACACAAATAAGACTTATACGCTGGAAAATACGGTATTTCCTCACATCTGATTAGATCATACACACAAGATAAACATCTGTGTTGTGTCAAATTTCCAAGTATGCACAGAGATTTGAGATAAAATATGATAGAGATTATTATTGGGTGTTTATGTGCATAATAAAGATTACAAAATTACGTATTTGTTATTTTTTGATTAATATTTTTAACAATCAAAAAGAATGTTTTTGTTCATCTGGCCAGCAACAAAGAAATAATATTGAGTCTTTCCTCTCCTACTTGGCTGCTCTCATTAGGGGGCGCCACAGTAGAGCATCCATTTCCATGTCACAATCCTCTGTCACACCAACCACCTGCATGTCCTCCCTCAGCACATCCATACACCTCCTCTTTGTCCTCCCTCTTCTCCTCCTACCTGGTGGCTCCATCCTCATCATCCTTCTCCCTATATACCCTGGGTCCCTCCTCTGCACATGTCCAAACCATCTCAGTCACGCCTCTCTGACTTTGTCTCCAAACCATCCAACCTGAGCTGTCTGATATGTTCATTCCTAATCCTGTCCATCCTCGTCACTCCCAAAGAGAATCACATCTTCAGCTCCGCTTCCTGTCTTTTTGTTAGTGCCACCGTCTCTAAGCCGTCCAACATGGATGGTCTCTACTGTCTTGTAGACTTTGCCCTTCACTCTTGCAGATATTCTTCGGTCACAAATCACTCCTGCCACCTTTCTCCACCCACTCCACCCTGCCTACACTCTCTTCTTCACCTCTGTACCACATTCCCCATTCCTTTGGATAGTTGACCGAAACTATTAAACTCATCTGCCTGAAGCACTCTACTCCTTGTAACCACACTATTCTGCTGGGCTTCCTCTCATTCAGACACTCCATCTTGCTCCTAACTTTCAGTCTCCTTCTCTCCATATCTCCACCTCTCCAGGCTCATCTCAGCCAGCTCTCTATACATATACAGATCACGTCATCTGCGAACATCATAGTCCATGGAGACTCATGTTTGATCTCATCCACCTGTCCATCACCACTGTGAACATGAAAGCGCAGCGCTTACAGTCAATCCTTGATATAAACCCACCTCCACCTTGAATGCATCTGCCATTCCTACTGTGCATCTCATAGCTGTCACACTGTCCTTGTACATGTCCTGCACTACCCAGAGTACTCCAGACATCCTCATACAATACCACAACTCTTCTCTGGCACCCTGTCACAAGCTTTCTCTAAATCCACAAATGCACAATGTAACTCCTACTGACCATCTCTTTACTTCTACACCAGTACTCTTAGAGCAAACATTGCATCTGTAGTGCTCTTTCTTGGCCTGAATGTTATGTGTCGGACGCAGCCCGGAGAACCGACCAGCGTTTGAAGGACCCAGTATAAAATAAGCAGAGCACGGTACAAAGGATAACAGAGTTTAATGAACATAACAGTGCTGTGAAAAATATAAAAGTGCGCGGTCTGGCGTGGTGGATTGCGGTGCGCTCCCAGCAGCGCTAACGGTCCGGAGCCAGAACTGGTTCGGACCCAAGGACCCCGCCGACACCCCCCAGGTGGCCGCGACAAACCGAGTCTGTGAAAGAAGGAATCATTATGTGAGTCGACACTCAACACACAGAGAGACCACTCAAAGGTGCACAAACAGCAAACACTTCCTGGCTTAATTACTAATCAGCTTCCCACCCTGCAGGCATGGAACATCCAGTTCACAAACTCACTGCAGCGGAAGCTGATTTAAATGACCAACATACAGCTCAATATAATAAGGTGTGAGGGACACCACATTTACTGACTGTATAAATGTTAGTCACAAAATCTAACGTACCTCAGGAAATGTGCTGACGAGCGTGAGACCTCACCCTCTCCTCTTTCACAGACCATGCATCAAACCTGGACGTTCTCTGCATCCACTGATGAGATGGCTCCCGAGACGACGATCTCACCCGTCTGGTCACAAGGTCGAGTCTCTGGCAAATACACACTGTGTACTCCAGTCTTAAATGCCACCATGTTCCAATCCATGTAGATGCACCACAGCTGTGAGTCCTGACGAGCCGCAGGTGATCAGGGTGAGGTCCTGATAAACTCAGCTACACAGCCACTCAGTCCCAAATGCAAGCCACCTGGAAGGAAAAACAAAAGACAGAAACAAAAGGCAGCCAGGCCCCCAGCCATACAACACTGAAACCATATTGCTGCTCACAGATGTTCACCTGTTTTCTAAGCCTAACTTCTACGTCTTCATACGAGGTCTGTTAGAAAAGTAACGGACCTTTTTATTTTTTGCAAAAACTATATGGATTTGAATCATGTGTGATTGCATCAGCCAAGCTTGAACCTTCGTGCACATGCATGAGTTTTTTCACGCCTGTCGGTTGTGTCATTCGCCTGTGAGCATGCCTTGTGGGAGGAGTGGTCCAACCCCCTCGTCGGATTTTCATTGTCAGGAAATTGGCTGATCGACTGCCGCTTTGCTTCATCAAAATCTTTTCAGAAAGTGTGCGAGACAGCCAAGTGGAAACCATTTGGAAAATTCAGATGGCTTTCGGTGAAGATCTTATGGGGATCACACAGATTAAGGACAATTACAACTGGATTAAAGACAGCCCACAGCGGCGGATGGCACGCCGCGCACTGAGCGGCGATCGACAGGCTAAAACGACCAGATCATTTCCAAAGTGAACACTTTGTTGATCCGGGACGTCGTCTGACTACCAGAGAAATGGCAAGACAGCTGGACATAGCACTTTTTCGGCACATTCCACTGTTACAGGAGTTTTTGTAATGGAAAGAGGAGCGGAGAAATTCGCCACGGAGCCGCTCATGGCGCGGGACGAAAGCACCTCTGTGTTGGTCTCACAGGACAAGCCCTAACATGCCCAGCTCTTGCACCATTCAGAAAATTCAGACGGCTTTCGGTGGCTTTTCAGTTGTGTGACTATCCGAGAAATTGTGGACAGCTGGACATGCCACAACATGTCCTGTGAGGCTTCATCATGGCGTTGCTTTCTGTTCTGTGCCCTGCGCCTCCGTCCCGATGCACGAATTTCTCCGCACATCTTTTCATGACAAAAACTCCTGTAACAGTGGAATGTGCTGAAAAAGTGCTATGTCCAGCTGTCTTGCCATTTCTCTGGTAGTCAGATGACGTCCCGGATCAACAAAGCGTTCACTTTGGAAATGATCTGGTCATTTGAGCCTGTCGATGGCCGCTCGGTGCGCGGCGCGCCATCCGCCGCTGTGGGCCGTCTTTAATCCAGTTGTAATTGTCCTTAATCTGTGTGATCCCCATAAGATCTTCACCGAAAGCCATCTGAATTTTCCAAATGGTTTCCACTTGGCTGTCTCTCACACTTTCTGAAAAAAATGTTGATAAAGCAAAGCGGCAGTCGATCAGCCAATTTCCTGACAATGAAAATACGGGGGGCTGGACCACTCCTCCCACAAGGCGTGCTCACAGGCAAATGACGCAACCGACAGGCGTGAAAAAACTCACGCATGCGCACGAAGGTTCAAGCTTGGCTGATGCAATCACACATGATTCAAATCCATATAGTTTTTGCAAAAAATGTTTTAAGGTTTCCCTTGTTGGTGAATGTACTCAGGGTAAGAGAATAACATTTTTAATGCATTTAACTTCATGGTATTGTTGTGTGTGGGCCGCCAGAAGAGGAGGTACTGCTGGCCCACCACCAGAAGGCGCCCTGCCTGAAGTGCAGGCTTCGAGAGGGCGCTGCCGCCATGGACACAGCCGGGGGTGACAGCTGTCACTCATTACCTCTTGACAGCTGTCACCCATCTACTCAACGTCCTGTCACTCCATAAAGACCAGACGTCATCTCCACCTCGTTGCCGAGATATCATACTTCATTGGAGGTAATATCCTAAGCCATTTGTGATTGCAATATTTGTATATTGTGAGTGTTTGCAGGAGTACTGGTACCTCCGTCGGTGAAAGCTGAGAGAGCGTTGAAGGCACTCTTTTCCCCCGAGGAATCTACAGTACTCTGCAGTTATTGAGTGAGAGGTGGAGGTGGCATTCCCACCGCTGTTGTTACTGGGTGTACACACACCCACACTTGACTGTCTTTGTTCTCGCCAGCAGTACCAGATCCGACAGTCGGGGACGGTGATCACCTGGGAATTCGGGACAGGGCGCCCTCTGGTGGTGGGCCAGCAGTACCTCCTCTTCTGGCGGCCCACACACAACAGGTATCCGAATAATGGTTGTGTTCATTCCATGTCGGTTTCACTGTGCTTCCAAACTGGCTATGTTTACATGCCATTAATATTCGGGATAAGGTCAATATTCCAGTTTCTGAATCATTAGGAATAACCCGTTTACATGCTTAAGCAGACAGAGTTACTCCTGTATACATGGTCATTGGTATCATTTGAAATATCCCCATCTAAACAGTGACGCACGTCTTCCATCAGTGCTTGATTTGGTCTGGCGTTCATGCAAATCCTGCTTCGGAGACTTTTTGACCAATTTCTTGTAAATGTTGCTATCGCTGTACTTTCTACTGTCAATAAAAGACATTATATTCATGTCTTTCACGATACTAATGAAGTACTTGATTTCCTCCTCGCTCCAAAAGTGTGGTGCTGTGCTGCTGTATCTGGATTTCCCCATACTTGTTTACCTCTGCTTCTGTGGTGTCCGGTGGGTTGCACGCGCCGCATACAAGTAGTTGCCGTACTCAAAAGACCAAGATTCCTTGCGGATAGGACATGCGTAGAACACAAAATAATGTTCCTTTCTATGGGGATATTCCGATGCGCGTTTATATGACCTGATATTCGGGTTAGAAAAGGAGTAACCCAGGGGTCATATTCGGGTTTTTAAAAACCAGAATATGAGCATATTCGGATTTTTGCGGGTGTTTACGTGGCCATGCGCAACCGGGTTATTGCTAATATTCCGGTTATGAAAGGGTTATGAAAAGGTTATTGGCTGCATGTAAACGTAGTCACTGAATAAAGTTTAAAACTTACATAAAGTTGTTGTTTGTCTTAGTACAATTAAGGATAGAGATATAATGCACTGAATGGTTCAGACGAGATACATTTTTCTGCCCTTCATATGTAGTGCCCTGAGGTATTTGAGACTTTGATATTCAGAGTAGAATTACAGTGATTTTGTTTTCCTGTTCACAGGCGGTGGCCCACAGTGTTTGATGCTTTTAATAGTAACAAAATTCTAAAGTTATCCATTTACGCTACAATGTGATGTACTGTAGTTTGCAGAAACCCAAATTAATTTAGTCAAAGATTCAAAGACTGCACGTTGAATATAATAACCATTGTGGCAAACCGGCTTTCAAAAATACCATCATCCTGAGAAAATGTGCATCAGTTAAATATCACTGCCATTCGTACAGTAGTGTTCAGAATAATAGTAGTGCTATGTGCCTAAAAAGTTTAATCCAGGTTTTGAGTATATTTCTTATTGTTACATGGGAAACAAGGTACCAGTAGATTCAGTAGATTCTCACAAATCCAACAAGACCAAGCATTCATGATATGCACACTCTTAAGGCTATGAAATTGGGCTATTTGTAAAAAAAAAAATGTAGAAAAGGGGGTGTTCACAACAATAGTAGTGAGTTCATCAATTCTGTGGAACAAACAGGTGTAAATCAGGTGTCCCCTATTTAAGGATGAAGCCAGCACCTGTTGAACATGCTTTTCTCTTTGAAAACCTGAGGAAAATGGGACATTCAAGACACTGTTCAGAAGAACAGCATAGTTTGATTAAAAAGTTGATTGGAGAGGGGAAAACTTATACGCAGGTGCAAAAAATTATAGGCTGTTCATCTACAATGATCTCCAATGCTTTAAAATGGAAAAAAAAAAAAAAAAAAAAAAAACAGACGCGTGGAAGAAAACGGAAAACAACCATCAAAATGGATAGAAGAATAACCAGAATGGCAAAGGCTCACCCACTGATCAGCTCCAGGATGATCAAAGACAGTCTGGAGTTACCTGTAAGTGCTGTGACAGTTAGAAGACGCCTGTGTGAAGCTAATTTATTTGCAAGAATCCCCCGCAAAGTCCCTCTGTTAAATAAAAGACATGTGCAGAAGAGGTTACAATTTGTCAAAGAACACATCAACTGGCCTAAAGAGAAATGGAGGAATATTTTTTGGACTGATGAGAGTAAAATTGTTATTTTTGGGTCCAAGGGCTGCAGACAGTTTGTGAGACGACCTCCAAACTCTGAATTCAAGCCACAGTTCACAGTGAAGACCACAGCCGGCGCCACGAGGGGGTGTTTGGGGGCGACGCCCCCTCACGTCATCAACCTCGCCCCCTCGGATGTTAGAGTTATCAAAAAAATAAAAAAAGAAAGAAAAAGAAATACTGGAAAATATAGCAAAATATCAGTTATTCAATAATATCACGTATTTAACAAATAAAGCAAATTAATTAACTAAAGTAATTAATTTTAAAACAAACGGATATGGCGTGTGTCTGTGTTCAAGGGATTTGATAGGTTGAGGGTTGCGCTTGTCAGTGCGGCAAAGGGCGGTGCGTTTCCAACGCGGCGTGACGTCAGACGCGTCGCTTTGGAAGCGGCAAGGAGAGATTGCTACTCACACTCTCAACCTGAATACAGTTCAGCGATCACCATCTTGAATTTGCGTCACCTGAACCACAAAAAAACCTTGAAAAAAACAGCAGTAGAACGATTCTCCCATCACTCTGTTGGGAGAAGCTTTTTTCAGCTACTTTTCGGAGTGACACCGACCGAGGGAGGACTGACGTCTTGGTGGGATATCGATCGAACCGCGACAGCGGGTCAACCTGCACGGAGAAGCCGGCCTTCAGGCATCATCACTGGGCAGAGCGATCCAGGCCACCGGGGTGATGTAGCAAACCCACTCAGTCCGAAATCTCCCACTTTTTGGATATATGCAAAGTCCCAGTTTGCCCAACGGAGTTTAGTTCTGCAGCTTTACTGAGGTGAGAATAATGTAAAAATAAAACGTGACGTTTACTGAATTGTGAAGGTTTAATGATCGGCTAACATTAGCTTAGCCTTTTAGCACAGTTGATCTGAGTGAACACTTTTAATTTGTAAATGGTTCAGTCTTTTTTATTTTTACCAAATAAAGCTACAGCTTTTTTCAGACACCACAAAAGCTCAGCTTTAAGTAACTTATTTTTTCGGGCGTTTTTTCCATCGTTTTTTTTTTGGGGGGGGGGCGGTCCCCCCCCCCTTTTTTTTATGTATAAACTGTTTATGTTTCATTATATTTAAAGAAATATTTTATTTGTCCCAATCAGGAACATTTGCTGTGCAGACAACCAAACTTCCATTGATGAGTTGAACACCGCGAAGTCCAGTCAAAAGAAAACATCTCTGCTTTTCAGCAACACCACCAGAGAGTTAAAAACTGCAGAAGAGACCTTCATCTGGTCTCGAGAATCCAGCATAACATCACCTGCTTCTAAATAAAGGCTCTTTCAACAGCAACTATTTTTTTATTTTTAAAAAAAGCTGTTTCATTTTATATTTTTAACAATAAATGACGGATCATTAAAAATGTCCACGAATCAAAGTCAAAAGACATTTGCACAAGTAGAAGCTCTCAACTTATTGTGCTCAAATTCATATTTTAGAAATGACTCTGTCCTGATAACATTAAAGGCAATTACATATTTTGACGAAATTACAAGTTTAAATGACTATAAAAAAAATTCATCATGAGGTTTATGTCACAGAAATCCTACTTTACAATCACATGCAGTCATTGTTAATTATTTCCTTTTGCATTCATAATAAACATTTGTATTTATTTAGTGTTTGTTTTTCTGGTTGAAATGAGATATAAATAATCTACCAGACTTATACAAGGTTCCATGTTATTTTGTCTAAAAATAAATGTCTGAGGTTCCTTATGTTAAACAAGAAATTAACTAATATGAAATAACAGGTGGTTTAATTTACAGATGAAAGGTTTCTAAAGAACCATTTATTGATTTATTTAGCTATTTTAATTACAAGTGTTCTAAACCTTTTTTTAAACAGTAATCAGAAATTTTGAGGTAACAAACAACAACAACAAAAAACATTTCCAATGATTTTTCTTCAGAAACTGCTCTCTAAATGAGCAGTCCTGTCACACGTTAATGTTTTGTACAGATCAGTGGTTTCTGCCCCAATCAGATTGGTCCAATCCATTTTGTACAGATCAGTGGTTTCTGCACCAATCGGATTGGTCCGATCCATTTTGTACAGATCAGTGGTTTCTGCCACGAGTCTTCCGTGTTTTGGCCCGATGCATCGTTCCTATTGGACAACACGAGGGTACGTCACAGCTCAGAGTGTCGAAAGTTGGCGCACCTCATCTCGACAGAACACCGGCTCTGTGTTGTATGCAGGAGATCACTTGACTGAGGTTCTTTACGTTCAAATAATAATTAAAAAATACTGTCATCACTCTTTACTCTTAGTCAGTCTCTTGCAATGGTGTAGCCTAAATACACGAGCTTTCCAGGAGCGCACCTAATTCATTACGCACGCTCAGAGGCACGTCTCCTCCAGTGCGCACTTTTTTTGGGGGGGGTGGAGCGACCCCCGCCCCCTGTGATAAACTCACTGACCCCTTAATATTTTTTTCTGGCGCCGGGTCTGGTGAAGACAGTGAAGCATGGTGGTGCAAGCATCATGATATGGGCATGTTTCTCCTACTATGGTGTTGGACCTATATATCGCATACCAGGTATCATGGATCAGTTTGGATATGTCAAAATACTTGAAGAGGTCATGTTGCCTTATGCTGAAGAGGACATGCCCTTGAAATGGGTGTTTCAACAAGACAATGACCCCAAGCACACTAGTAAACGAGCAAAATTTTGGTTCCAAACCAACAAAATTAATGCCTCGCAGATGTGAAGAAATCATGAAAAACTGTGGTTATACATCTAAATACTAGTTTAGTGATTCACAGATTACTAAAAAAAGCAGTTTGAACATAATAGTTTTGAGTTTGTAGCGTCAACAGCAGATGCTACTATTATTGTGAACACCCCCTTTTCTACTTTTTTTACTAATAGCCCAATTTCATAGCCTTAAGAGTGTGCATATCATGAATACTTGGTCTTGTTGGATTTGTGAGAATCTACTGAATCTACTGGTACCTTGTTTCCCATGTAACAATAAGAAATATACTCAAAACCTGGATTAATCTTTTTAGTCACATAGCACTACTATTCTGAACACTACTGTAAGTGATGTGCTTCTCAACTCAAAGCTTTTCTTCCATGAAGCCCGACAGGGAAGAAAGATTCTTTTCCACGTAAGCACTGAATTCACAGGCTTTTTATTTCATTGAATTACAGGTGAACCTCAGCTCCTTCTTCATGCATGACTACCCATTCTCACTCTCTCTCTTTCTGTCTGTGACAGATTTTCACTCACTCACTCTGCCATGTGGCGAGTGTGCATGTCTGCTCCCTTTCTAGCTTTCTCTCGTGCTCCATTAATCTCTGTGTGCTGCCGGATGCAGGCTGAGAGAGCTACATCCCCAAAACTAAAAATAACCACTTCACTGTGACAGGGGCGGGCGGGGGTGCAAGGAAGGGTGTGTGTGTGTGGGGGCACTTACAGCTCACAGGAATAAGACTAAAAACCAACTGCTGCAGATGCACAAGAGAAAGAGTGAAGGGAGGTGGGGGAAAATAGTGTTACATATTCTGTACAAAAACCTCAACAGAGGTGGTAACAAGGAGCAGCTCGGACAGCAGTGACAGGAGCTTGTTTTCTCCTTTGTTGCAGAGGAGCTTGGCAAATAAATTCACTCATATTCCTGGGTATCTGAAAAAAAGGAGTTTACATTTGAGAGCAACGATACTGAGTGTATCAGTAAATCCAAATGAAGATTAAAGAGAAAATTGGTGTAAAGAGTGAGAGGTAATTTCAGCCTCGTCAGATTAAAAGTCACATACCAGCAGTACCTGAGGAATACTGTAGAATGAACAATAAAACCAATAATAATAAGGCACCCAGAGAGCACATCACTATGCCAAGGCCCAGCAGTCCCCTTTAAATAAAGACCCAAATGAAATGCCAATCCCAAGTCCACTAGAAGGCATCACCCTTTTCCGAAACGGCATTTTTGTTAACTACAGCGAGATCGTCATCTCTCACAACAGTGTAGTGTGACACGAAGCACCAGGACACTAAATTCTTGGACAATGTTCCCGCAAAGGTATCATTCATTCATTTTCTGACACTTATTCAGGTCCAGGTTGCTGTGGCAGTGCACCACGCAGGTCATCCCACACTTCCCTATCTTCAGCCAAGTCCTCTCACTCTTCCAGGGGAATCCTGAGGTGTTCCCAAGCTAGCTGGGAAAAATAATCCCCCCAGTTTGTCTTGGGTCTTCCCGCGGCCTCCTCCCAGTTGGATGAGCCTCGAAGACCTCCCTAGAGAGACGACCAGGGGGCATTCAAAGGTATCAACATTGCCAAAAACCTGTGTCAAGTGTTCTCAGAAATCCATAAGCTCTTCCACGGCTTCTCTTGATCTCAAAGGATCAGGACTCAGATACATGAATACCACTGCTGTGGGAGTATCTCTGCTGCCTTCCATTGGAGGGTGACATGTGTTGTGAAGAGGAGAGGAGGAGGGAAGCCTCATCTCTGGAAAATAACAAACCAGAGGAGATCACTCTTTGGCAGGGAGCAACCAGTACGGTGTTGAGGGATTGTCTACTGCACAGTGGCATCAAGGTCAAAATCTGAGGATGGCTCCTGTGGTGCGCACCTGGAGCATCCTTTCTCTTAACAAGGATAAACAATGTCCACACAGCAAACTGAGAAAAACAAAGTACTTTTATTTTTATTTTTATTTTTACTGCCACTACCCCAATCATTATTGCAGTACTTTTGAATATGACAGGGCCACAGAAGGATCTATTTCTGCAATGAAACATCTAAACACAAAGAAACATCACACCCACCAACACAATTACAATAAATAAATATTTGCAAATATTTGCAAATGCGTATAAATGAGTAAAATGTGTGACCACTTTTCACTGCCAATAATACATAATACATTTTTAGGATACAAATGTTTTTAAAAGAGGAGCCCCGAAATTTATTAGAAAATCAGTCTTATACTTAATCAAGTTTGCACATTCATTTACTGAACGATCACTGACCACCTTTCCTGCTTTGCTATGTATCAGACAGTAAAGTTACAAAGAACACTTTATTTGTTAAATCAAAGTTTTACCGTGATAAATGATTTGTTTCTTTAACTGAAGAAAAACAATCCATCACATTTGATTATTTTGTTTATTTTGGAAATAGGAACATATGGACATCTACAGTTTGATTTTGCATTGACACACTGATGTTTTTTTTTTGTTGTTGTTGTATTTGTTCAAAAATGAATATCTGGATGTCTTTTCATTTTTTAAAGATATTTGCCCAACAATGTTTCTTATGGATCAAACTCACTGGTTGATCTAAATATGCTTGTGCAACTTCCATGGGACAACTTCAAATCCTGCATCAACATTATTGCATGGTGTTTGCACACATCTCTGAGTACAAAATAATACAACTATAATCCACACAGCTAAGGTTCAGGTTATACATAACATCTGCAGTCACTGTATGGTCATAAACGTTTTTGAAATTATATATATATATATATATATATATATATATATATATATATATATATATACCCAAACATTTAACAGAGTAATGAGAAAAAGGTGGTTGCTATGCCAACCAAGCCTCAGGACACAAAGGTTGGTAAGGTGTGTGAAGCACTTTGGGGCAGCTTTGTTGTGATTTGGCGCTATACTCGTATAAAGGAAAATAAATTGAAACCGAAATTGAAAGGGACCACTACAGAGTCTCAGTCTTGACATCATGGAGTTGGTGCCAACAACATGCCAGCCTCTCAAACACAATTTCCCAAAACCTAAAGAAGGCATAGTAAGGAAGTCACTATTCCATGTTTTCTATCCTTTATAAAAATCAGAGGCCATATTCATCAGTGGTTCACAATATTAAATCAATCCAATGTGCATAGTTTTAAAACATGGTGCCACTTACTAACTGAGGAAATAAGATAATGAAATTGCACAGCAAACATAAATACTGAGCAAATAAATACTTTGATTTAAATGAACAGAATTCTTCACATGTACTGATTGTAATATGGATATGTCATGGACATAAATGAGCAAAGCTCTTCAGCATCTCACCATGTCATTTAGGTCCTTCAGACTTTTTTCAGTAAATGCCTCTGGGGAGCATTAGCATGACTAAAACCCTTCTACCCCCCCTCCTCCCACCTACAGCCACTTTAACCCCCTGCCATTTTATGCATTTTCCTTTATTTGTGTCTCACATGCCTGGAAGGTCCTCACCATCTCATTTATGTCCTACACAGTTTATTTTCAGTAAATGCTTCTTTGGAGCATTAGTGTGGCTTAAAAACTTCATGCAATTTACACACTAAATAGTCACTGACTGACCTCATGTGCTGTCAAGGTGTGCACTGCCTCTCACTTTAGCATTTCCGGATTCAATATCGACTCAACATTTAGCATTTGTTGTGTGGGCCGCTGAAGAGGAGGTACTGCTGGCCCACCACCACCAGAGGGCACCCTGCCTGGAGTGCGGGCTCCAGGTACCAGAGGGCGATGCCACCTCACAGGAGCAGCCGGGGTGACAGCTGTCACCTACGACAGCTGTTACCAATCATCTGATCCGCAGCGGTATATCTGCAAGACGTCATCTCCACTTCTTTGCCGAGATATCACTCTACCAAGGAGGTAACATTCTCAGCTGACTGTGTTTATGACAGGAATATCTGTTGCTTGTGTGTGTTTGGACAGCAGATAATCTGTTTCTTTTTTCGACGAGAGGTGGAGGTGGTTTTCCCACCATACGTGTTGCTGGGTGCACACGCACCCACATCTAACTGTTTTTGTTCCTCGCCAGCAGTACCAGATCCGACAAGCGGAGGCAGTGGCCACCTGGGTGTTCGGGACTTGGCGGCTCCAGTATTCCCGGGGTTCGGTGGCGGAGGAAATCGTGTGGCTCCGGTTCTGCTTTGGACGGACGTCTCTTATCTTCGAACCTGCCCACGTGACACATTTTTTGTGAATTGACTACTTGTCTATAATTGTAATTCGCCGTGTTGGTTGTACTTCTTCACAACAGTAAAGTGTTATTATTTGACTTCCTCCATTGTCCGTTCATTTGCGCCCCTGTTGTGGGTCCGTGTTCCTACACATTCACAACAGGATATCTCGGCCAACGTCATGGACCCCGAGGGGCGTCAACTGGCTGTTGAACGGCCAATGGAAGAACAGGGCGCACAGGCGTCTGCAGGAGGAATGATCGGTGAGTTGCAGCGAATCCTCACCGCCTTTACGGCTCGGTTGGATCTAATGACCGAGCAGAACGTCCTCCTTAACCGCAGGGTGGAGGCTCTCGCCGCTCAGGTGGAAGCGCGCCCTCAGGGCGCTGCTGCGGCTCTCCCTCCTGTCGATCCTGTGCGCAACGTTGACATTCCACAGGTCGTTCAACGACCCCTCCCACCTTCCCCTGAAGCATACATAAGCCCTCCAGAGCCGTACGGGGGTTGTGTGGAGACGTGCGCGGACTTTCTTATGCAGTGTTCGCTCGTCTTCGCACAACGTCCCGTCATGTACGCGACTGATGCTAGCAAGGTAGCTTATGTTATAACTCTGCTTCGCGGTGAGGCACGCGCTTGGGCTACAGCACTCTGGGAGCAAAATTCACGGCTCCTTCAGACATATGATGGGTTTGTGAGGGAGTTCAGAACAGTGTTCAATCACCCAAATAGAGGAGAGACCGCTTCAGCCGTGCTGCTGTCAATGAGACAGGGGCGCCGGAGCGCAGCTGCTTATGCAGTCGACTTCCGCATCGTGGCGGCGAGATCCGGCTGGAATAGCACTGCCCTCCGTGCCGCCTCGTAAACGGACTGTCGTTGGTCCTGAAGGAGCACCTGGTGGCTAAGGACGAACCGCGGGATTTAGACGGGCTTATTGATCTGGTTATACGATTAGACAATCGGTTAGAAGAACGCCGTCGGGAACGAGACGAAGGGTGTGGCCGGGCACGCGCCGTCCCTCTCCCTTCCGGTTCCAACCAAGCTCCGCCCTCCCCCACGCTCCACGGCCTCTACGCTCCGTGTGGTTACAGCTCCCCCTGCTGATGAAGCTATGGACACGAGCAGGGCCACATTTAGACCACCGGATAAACAGAGGAGGCTGGTCCGCGGAGCGTGCTTTGTTTGTGGCTCGATAGAGCATCAAGTGAGGGACTGCCCCGAGCGGTTAAACACCAACGCCCGCCCCTAGAAACTGGGCTAGGGGTGGGCCAAGACATTCACGTGGGACACACCCATATTGCCACACGACTCCCGGTTACAATCCTTTATGAGGATTTAACCCTTCAGGCCCCAGCACTGGTGGACACGGGCTCTGAAGGGAATTTGCTAGACAGCAAATGGGCCAGGGAGGCAGGGCTCCCTCTGGTGGCACTTACTTCACCTGTGCAAGTACGGGCACTAGATGGCTCCCTACTCCCTTTAATCACACATAAGACACCTCCAGTAACTCTGGTGGTGTCAGGGAACCACCGGGAGGAGATCGAGTTTTTTGTGACTCCTGCCACCTCCCGGGTGATTCTAGGGTTCCCCTGGATGTTAAAACACAATCCCTGGATCGATTGGCCGTCCGGGGTAGTGGTTCAATGGAGCGAGACCTGCCATCGGGTATGTTTAGGTTCCTCGGTTCCTCCCGGTTCCCAGGCTAAGGAGGAGGTCAGAGTCCCGCCCAATCTCGGGACAGTGCCGGTGGAGTACCATGACCTTGTGGACGTGTTCAGCAAGGATCTGGCGCTCACCCTTCCCCCGCACCGCCCGTACGATTGTGCCATTGATTTGGTTCCAGGCGTTGAGTTCCCGTCCAGCAGGCTGTACAACCTCTCACGACCTGAGCGTGAATCAATGGAGACCTACATCCGGGACCCTCTAGCTGCCGGGTTGATCCGGAATTCCACCTCCCCGATGGGTGCAGGTTTCTTTTTTGTGGGGAAAAAGGATGGCGGACTACGTCCATGCATTGATTACAGGGAGCTGAACGAAATCACGGTTTGTAACCGATACCCATTGCCCTTGTTGGATTCAGTGTTCACGCCCCTGCGTGGAGCCCAAATGTTCACTAAGCTAGATCTTAGAAATGCGTATCACCTGGTTCGGATCCGGAAGGGAGACGAGTGGAAGACGGCATTTATTTAGGTCATTTTGAGTACCTGGTCATGCCGTTCGGTCTTACAAACGCCCCCGCGACGTTCCAAGCATTGGTTAATGATGTCTTGCGGGATTTCCTGCACCGATTCGTCTTCGTATATCTGGACGATATACTCATCTTTTCTCCGGATCCTGAGACACATGTCCGGCATGTACGTCAGGTCCTGCAGCGGTTGTTGGAGAACCGGCTGTTTGTGAAGGGCGAGAAGTGCGAGTTCCACCGCACTTCTTTGTCCTTCCTGGGGTTTATCATCTCCCCTAACTCCGTCGCTCCTGATCCGGCCAAGGTCGCGGCGGTGAGAGACTGGCCCCAACCCACCAGCCCTAGGAAGCTGCAACAGTTCCTCGGCTTTGCTAATTTCTACAGGAGGTTCATTAAGGGCTACAGTCAGGTAGTTAGCCCCCTGACAGCCCTGACCTCACCAAAAGTCCCCTTCACCTGGTCGGATCATTGCGATGCCGCGTTCAAGGAGTTGAAACGGCGCTTCTCGTCTGCACCCGTTCTGGTGCAGCCCGATCCTAGTCGCCAGTTAGTGGTTGAAGTGGACGCCTCGGACTCAGGGATAGGAGCTGTGCTTTCCCAGAGCGGGAGGACCGATAAGGTCCTTCACCCGTGTGCCTATTTTTCCCGCAGGTTGACCCCGGCCGAACGGAACTATGACGTCGGCAATCGAGAACTCCTTGCGGTGAAAGAGGCTCTTGAAGAGTGGAGACATCTGTTGGAGGGAACGTCCGTGCCATTCAAGGTTTTCACTGACCACTGGAACCTGGAGTATATCAGGACCACCAAGCGGCTGAACCCCAGGCAAGCCCGCTGGTCACTGTTCTTCGGCCGTTTTGACTTCCGGATCACCTACCGTCCCGGGACCAAAAACCAGAGATCGGATGCCTTGTCCCGGGTACATGAAGATGAAGTCAAAGCGGAGTTGTCGGATCCACCGGAACCCATCATCCCGGAGTCCACTATCGTGGCCACCCTCACCTGGGACATAGAGAGAACCGTCCGGGAGGCCCTGGCACGAAGCCCGGACCCCGGAACTGGGCCGAAGAACAGACTCTACGTCCCACCAGAGGCTAGGGCTGCAGTCCTGGACTTCTGTCACGGCTCCAAGCTCTCCTGTCATCCAGGGGTGCGAAGAACCGTGGCAGTTGTCCGGCAGCGCTTCTGGTGGGCGTCCCTAGAGGCCGACGTCCGGGATTATATCCAGGCCTGCACCACCTGCGCCAGGGGCAAGGCTGATCATCGCAGGGCTTCGGAACTGCTCCAGCCGCTACCCGTGCCTCATCGCCCCTGGTCCCACATCGGCCTGGATTTTGTCACGGGCCTCCCACCGTCCCAGGGCAACACCACCATCCTCACGATAGTGGACCGATTCTCCAAGGCGGCCCACTTCGTGGCCCTCCCGAAGCTCCCGACTGCCCAGGAGACAGCGGACCTCCTGGTCCACCACGTCGTCCGGCTGCATGGGATTCCAACAGACATCGTCTCCGATCGCGGTCCCCAGTTCTCCTCGCAAGTCTGGAGGAGCTTCTGCCGGGAACTGGGGGCCACGGTAAGTCTCTCATCCGGGTATCATCCCCAGACCAACGGGCAAGCAGAACGGGCCAATCAGGAGGTGGAACAGGCCCTGCGTTGCGTGACGGCCGCACACCCGGCGGCCTGGAGTACCCATTTGGCCTGGATCGAGTATGCCATAACAGCCAGGTGTCCGTCAGCCACCGGCCTCTCCCCTTTTGAGGTGTGTCTGGGGTACCAGCCTCCTTTGTTTCCGGTGGTTGAGGGAGAGGTCGGTGTGCCCTCGGTCCAGGCCCACCTGCGGAAGTGCCGTCGGGTGTGGCGTGCCCCCCCTTCTGCTTTGCTGAGGGCCCGGATGAGGACGAAAGCCATGCAGACCGTCGGCGGACCCCGGCCCCTACGTATCGGCCAGGGCAGGAAGTGTGGTTGTTCAACAAAGGACATTCCCCTCCAAGTGGTCTCCCCTAAACTGCAGGATCGGTACAATCGGTCCATTTAAAATCCTCAAGGTCATCAGTCCCAGCCGCGGTGAGGCTTCAAGCTTCCGGCCTCACTGCGGATCCATCCCGTTTTCCATGTGTCCCGGATTAAGCCACATCACACCTCACCCCTCTGTACTCCGGGTCCGGCACCACCTCCTGCCCGGATCATCGATGGCGAGCCGGCTTGGACTGTGCGCCGGCTCTTGGATGTCCGAAGGATGGGCCGGGGCTTCCAGTATTTGGTGGACTGGGAGGGGTACGGCCCCGAAGAACGCTCCTGGGTGAAGAGGAGCTTCATCCTGGACCCGGCCCTCCTGACCGATTTCTACCCCGGCCGCCACCCGGACAAGCCTGGTCGGGAGCGCCAGGAGGCGCCCGTTGAGGGGGGGGGTCCTGTTGTGTGGGCCGCTGAAGAGGAGGTACTGCTGGCCCACCACCACCAGAGGGCACCCTGCCTGGAGTGCGGGCTCCAGGTACCAGAGGGCGCTGCCACCTCACAGGAGCAGCTGGGGTGACAGCTGTCACCTACGACAGCTGTTACCAATCATCTGATCCGCAGCGGTATATCTGCAAGACGTCATCATCCACTTCTTTGCCGAGATATCGCTCTACCAAGGAGGTAACATTCTCAGCTGACTGTGTTTATGACAGGAATATCTGTTGCTTGTGTGTGTTTGGACAGCAGATAATCTGTTTTCTTTTTTCGACGAGAGGTGGAGGTGGTATTCTCACCATACGTGTTGCTGGGTGCACACGCACCCACATCTAACTGTTTTTGTTCCTCGCCAGCAGTACCAGATCCGACAAGCGGAGGCAGTGGCCACCTGGGTGTTCGGGACTTGGCGGCTCCAGTATTCCCGGGGTTCGGTGGCGGAGGAAATCGTGTGGCTCCGGTTCTGCTTTGGACGGACGTCTCTTATCTTCGAGCCTGCCCACGTGACACATTTTTTGTGAATTGACTACTTGTCTATAATTGTAATTCGCCGTGTTGGTTGTGCTTCTTCACAACAGTAAAGTGTTATTATTTGACTTCCTCCATTGTCCGTTCATTTGCGCCCTGTTGTGGGTCCGTGTTCCTACACTTTCACAACAGCATTTCTTGTTTCACTGTCAACTGTCCACTGAATTCCTGCAAGAACTCCTCTTCCTCTTTTAATTTTTTTTTTTATTGAGACAAACAAAAAGTTACCCAAAAAACCTTACAGAGGATAAACATAGCAGTGTAAAATCAACATAATGAAAAAACAGGTTAATATCCTCTGCTGTAGCTTCAGGAATTGTTCAACATTGGACATTTCCTGTTTCACTGTGGGCTCAAAATTAGGCACTTCCTGTTTCAATGTCAACTTGCCACTGATTTCCAGCAAGATATCGTTTATTCTCAATCCAAGAAGTGTTGATCCAGGAAGTGTTCAACATTGGACATTTCCTGTTTCACTGTGGGCTCAAAATTAGGCACTTCCTGTTTCAGTGTCAACTTGACACTGAATTCCTGTGAGATATCTTTTATTCTCATCCAAGAAGTGTTCCATCAAAGTCCTATTCATTGAAGAAAAAAAGATCTCTGCAGTGAATGATTTTTCTTACCACTAAAATTTGCTTACAGGACTCTAAACGTATCATGATGTCAGTCACTGGTCCTTACTGAAATGAATTCTGGGAGCTTTCTTCAATGTGGCGCCAATAAATTACAGTATAGTGTGCAATATCACTTGAACGCTGAATCAATCAAAATTGCATCATCTCAAAATAATAATAATTATATTATGTTGACAGTTAGCATTTCCTCTTCAGAACAATAGAAACAAATAAAAAATAAAAAATCTTTCTCTAGAATATGTAAAAAGGAAAACCCTGAGGTATAACCTCAAGGTAAAAAATACATTTCAAAAAATCAGTCCAAGTATGCATAGAACTTCTATTTCATAATTTTTACAGACAGTTTTTTTGAGTCATCGAGATGATACAAGGACATTGACACTGACTATCGCTTGTATTTAATTTAAATCCATCAGTCATAAGCAGAAATAGTATGGAACTGTATGGTAATTTTGTTTAGAGAAGGATAACGTCAAAAACAGAGACTGTAAATGAAATCGGCAAAATTTGGACTGCTCCATCCAAAGAGTGGGTTTGTTCTTTGTGCAGCATGACCACAAAAAGACAGAGAAATGTTGTGTCTGTAAAGAAGAAAGGGGCGGGGCATGCAACAGCATCTTTGCCATTGAAAAGAATTATATTATACAGCTTCTGTGCGAGCTAAAGTACTGCACCAAGCATGTTACGTGCATTTATCAACTTCTGCAACCAAAAATATCACACAGACACTGAGGTGTTGCATCCTAAAAATATTCTACTTTCAGGTCTCGCTCATTTGCTTTCTCAAAACCAATAACAACAAAACCTGTTTAGTGCATGTTCCTTTATACAGAATGGAGCTGAAGCTGGCCACAACCCGACTTTGGAGAGATAGCATTTCTCTGTCTCCCTCCCACAGACTGAGTGGGCATGTCTAACAGAACAAACACGGGTCCCTTCCATGACACATGTTACAGAAGTCCAAAACAAGCTTTTTCAAGCTTAAATTATTTCAATATGGGAGTTCAATCTTGCACTTGTGTTGACATGTGAGACTTTAAGGATGTTTAACATGAAACCTCAATTATGTTTGACTGTAAATAGTCATGAAAAAACTCATCTCATCACGTTTTAAGATGTTTTATGGGTCATGTCGTCCATGAGCCCACAACAAAATTAATTACACATTATTTATACATTATTTATTTAGAACACAAAACACCATCAGGGGTTAACCAGCTAATTAATATAACAACACAAGACAATCTGAAACACTTGTTCTGTGAAACTCGCTGCTCATCGCATTTCACTGGTAAGCACTCAGTGGGCACCAGTGCTGGGCAGCAGCTGGATAATCGCCATTTTAAAAGGTTTATTTACATTTTATGAAGTAAATTTGCACGTTTACCTCCATAAATATCTTGTACATACTGCTGGCCACTTCTAATGAGATTTTCACCTGTTCAGTGGCAACAAGAAGCAGTTATCTGAGTGTTCCTAATTGCCCCATGCCATTATATCAATTAGCCAAGTACCTTGTGATAGTATTTGCATTCCATTTGCAATCAATGAGACACTGATTTTTTTTTTTTTTTTTTGGCCTGAATGAAACGATGACCCCCTAAAACATGTAAAACTGGAGCCTTGGTTTTAAAATCCAGGAACTCCCCTTTAAGGCTGACTCACATATCTGGCCCCAGACAATCTGGGATATTCAAGATAGCAAGTAATAATTTATCTTCACAATTTCACCAGCATCAGTTAAAATCAAGATACTTTCAGACACACACTGAATGGTCAATGTAAGAATGTTACATCGATCACGTGGTTTTAACACATTTCACATGGGAGGAAACGCTGTAGCACACGCCCTTTAAAAAAAAAAAAAATTACTCTGGATGATCAGCGCATAAAAATGGACGACGGCTTGGGGCGGGGGGGTGCGCATGAATCACAGCTCCCCACACTGCTGGGACAATCTGAGTGGATCACATCCTCTTACACTACGTTTGACAGCAGCTATCACAGTTACACACACACTCCACATATCGATCCGTCTGTACCAGCCAGCCTTTAACAATCGGATCTGATCAAGTCAGTCGGGAGAAAAAAGAACTAAACCTCCTCGAGTAAAAACAGCAACTGCTGGTAACGAGCCTCACATACAAACACAGAAGAGTTCACGCACAGATGTGTGTGCACTTAACAGTAATTTAATCACGAATCAGAAAGAATAATGGGATTCGATGGCCGGGGTTAGAACTGTCCAGCAGGAACCAAATGGAAGCTCCTGTAGATTTAAGCTTCACGCGCCACCAGATCACCGGAGTACTCAAAGTCATTTTGAGATGGAAATCGCAGTTTGTGCTTACCTCCAACACACAGCAATGACATTTCTTTCGGAGTTTATTAATCGGGGTCCAGTGTGGCAAGCAGTGAAGCCGTGCAGCCTGAGGATGGATGGATGGGCGGGCTGGAGGTGGATGCGCGCGCCGTCGCCAGCTGGACCACGTTCGGCCTAAAGCACAGTTCGACCCAAATCAAAGTGTTCACACACACAAACATTGACCGCCGGTGTCTCGAGCCTCTCAGTCTTCGCTGCAGCGTGTGTGTATCAGTTCTCTCTTCTTCCTCACCAGCGCTCAGCCATCTTGTTCGGCTTCAGCACCACCGCTGCGCGGACAGCTCCCCCAGTGACGTCACAGAGAGGCAGACTCCTCCAAACTCACGATTCTGCTCCATGAACGCGCCCACTTAGCCGATTATAAACAGGCGTCCCCAGATACAAACACGCACATCTGCCTCCAGCCTGCAGGTTTTCATCACTACCTGATCACTTCTGCTGATTTTTACTCACGACTTCTTCCATTCAGTGAGAACGAGTGAAATCAACTGCAAGCCATCGGTGAAAACATCCAGACTGCTCGCACACTGGGGATGCCAAAATACATTAAACTAATTCAGATATGAAAAGCTTATGAACAGTCAAAACTAATAAGTGCATCATCACTCACTTTAAACCTACACAATATTCTAGACGGTCCCCTGCAATTTAAACGAAAATCAGATGATAATTAAGTTTTATCATGAATGTTTTATCTGAGTTATCATCATGTACTGTTTTCTTATAGTGGGCAGTAGATTTCCAAAATGCTGTGTGTGTGTGTGTGTGTGTATAAAGGTTGGGCATTTCATATTTCATGTACTGTTTACCCCATTGATTAAGGAGGAAAAAACTAATCTGAATTTCTATTAAAATTCTAATGTGCAAACTTTTGTAAAGTAGATTTTGCAATAGAACTCTGCACTACTTTTGGAAGACAAATACCGCCATCTACTGGAACAAAACAGCACTCACATCTTTAACCCACAAGCGACCAAACTATTTTAGCAACTATATGGTAGGATAATTACAGCATCAAATATAGAACTGTGACTAGCAAATATGCCAGTACTTTAACACAAATCTCAACGAACCCACCAGTCATACGTTGTGACAATCACGAGCTATTTTCATCCTCACTTTGGGCATCAAGACTCAGTCTCAATGCTTATACAGCTGTAAATCATCTTTTAAATCCAGGTCTGTTGGCTTCCCTGCTAAACAGTCAAATATAATAACTAGAGTTGGCAAATTACAATACCACCTGAAGCTATAATGTTGAAAATCTCATAGCTCTTTGGATTATAATTGCCACATGAATCAGCTGATATTTGCAATAATTCTATGAACAAATGCAGGACAAATAGATTGACAAATTCATGGTAGGAAATGTTTTTACGATGAAAATCAGAAAAATTGTGCACAAAAAAAAAAATATATATATATATATATATATATATATATATAAAATATATATATATGCCTGGGGTCATAAGTGACCCCACTCGGTCACTTGAGGGTTAAGGAAAATCAATTAACCACATAGAGGACTGTGCAAAAGCTCTAGGCATCCCTGAGTTATTTATAATTAAAGTAGTATTTGATGCCCCTCCTGCCGCCCCATTTTTTTTATTAGCATGTCAAAAAAGGTTTTCATAATTTTTATTGTTCTTATGATGCATTAAACGTGCCTAAAGCATTTGCACAGTGCTGTAGTTTATAATGCCTGAGTTACACCTACTCATGGAGATCCAATTTATGCTTCACTGTTTGTTAGTGTGTATGCCAGTCATTTAATCTCCATAACTATTAAACAGCAAAATAGTTTTCTTAACAGAATAGTTTTATGAACATTGAAAAAAAAAATCTAATATGAATAGACAGCACAAATACAGACTACACCAAAAACATGCAACATTGCTCTTCCAATTTCCAACGCAATTTTATATGTACAGCATTTATCTCCTAGCCTGCTTCCAGTTTTTGAGGATTTTACACTATACTAACACCATCCCCACACACTAAACGCCAAATGAGATTTATTGTAAACTCATGTTCAGGCTTGATATGGGCCAATACGTACTACGTAACAGAAACAAGCCAAATCCGCATAAAGCAATTCACGATGTAAAACGCAAATTACACTTACAGAAATTTACTGCAATGCTAAAAGAGGTCATATTATCCACATTTACAGTAAGCTAAAATTAATAATGTTGCTAATGAAGAATATTACAGTTTATAAACAAAACATACCCCAAAGAAACCAAAACTACATCCAAAATGAAAAATCTACAACAAAAGAAAAGCAAATGTTACACGCTCATTCTCCCTTCAAAGAGCGCACCCCTCCCTCTGCTTCACACCAGCTGTGTGCACATACAAACCGAGGTCAGAGTTATCTCATACAACAAGCAGGAGTCGAGATACATTTGTCTGTGACAGTCAGAAATAAAACAATTTTTAAAACGCTGACGCAGGTCCATGATTTGTTTCCATTATAAGCCTTCACGTGCACAGATGAAAGAATTTGTGACTTTGGGGATATTTAACATCAAAGTCAAACTACATGAGAAGCTGAGTAAAAACTGCCTTTGAATAATACGACCCCTTTATCTAATGAACCATCTAAAACTAAGTCACATTTACAAATACAAACAAGAGTACAAATACACATTCATATAGAAGAATGCACGTTAACGACACTGTGGACTCTGATGCGTCTACAGTATGGTATTTCACTGTCCAGGTGTCAGCACACTCTGCTGAATGTCTGATATTTCCCACTTGACACAGGAATAAAGGCATCGCTGAATTAGGACTTCTTATAACTTCTCACTAAAATGGAATAAAAGTAATAAAATGACACCATTAACAGAATGCATACATACATACATACAAATATGCAGACAAATGTCATGGTTGTCAGATTTGGTCCATATGAAATCAAGCTATACCACTGAAGACAAAATGCTGAAAATAGTCTAATTTCAGTATAAAAAAAAGAAGAAAAGTTTTTGGTTTTCATGTGGGAATACAGGCAGAGACTATAATACCCGCTTCTTAGCCCTCTGCAGTCGGGCCATTATAATGAATATGTTTTACTGTACCATATACTGTTAACATACAGTATATGGTGTCCGTTTCCTTCCAATGTTGAGAACCCATAAAACAGCACAGTGTGGAGTAAACAAAGATTCAACAATGACGAACAGATCTGGTCCAAGGACAGACGAACACGTAGTTTCACTACAGGTGGCATCAGTGGCAAACTAGAAGTTTAATTCACGTTTTATATTCTGTGTCATTTCCATGGTTTGTAGAGACAAAGAGTTGGGGGGGGGGGTTAACCAGTTACCTGTCAATATGAGACAGGACATCTCGTAGCTGTGTGAGCAGAGCACGGTGCTTAAGAGGGTTGTCCTCCAGGAAACCATTCAGACGACTCAGGTACAAGTCCAGGTTTCCAAGAGATGCAGTCTCACCCGTATCTGTCAAGACAAACATTTGAAATAAATAAAAACCAGGTAGACTGGTCATTTAACAAAGCCAACATTAGAGATAGTTATATTAAAATACTACAAGTAAGCATGCCAAAATAACACAGATGCAATTTACACGTTTCATTCAAGTTTTCTTATTGTTCTATAATGCTGACTGCTAACCTGGCAGAGGGACAGATGACAGACTGTTGACCAATGTGTGCTTAATGGCCAGTAAGTGTTTGTGAAGAGCCTGGGTACGCAGCTCGTCCTGCCCTAGTTCTGCCTCTAGGCGCTCTTTAGCATTGTGCATGTCCTTTATGTGCCTCTGCAGCATCGTGTTCTGCTCTTCAAACTCAATGTTGGCCTTACGGAGACGTCGGAGCTCAGCCTCTCGAGCTGAAAACGGACAAATAGAAAACATTGGTTTGGTGACAGAATATACTTGTGTATTACATAATAAACAAGGACAACTTGAACAGGACTGGAGTAACTCACACTGTGTGTGAGCTGAAGTTAGAGAGAGAACTGTGGCAACAGTCAGTAACAACACACAATAGTCAAGTCAAACCATGAGCATGCACTGGTCCTACACCCACCACACCACGGAATCACCTTGCAGATAAAGGCAAACCACCCAGACAGACAACCATATATAGAAAGTAAAGGCACCTTGACACTTGCACGATTTGATCCCTGCACTGACACGCAATCTTGAATGCCATTGAGTAAGCTCATCTTAAACTGTGCACGTCTGTGACAGTGTACCACAAAAATTTTGAAGTGTTCAAAATTTCTGGCATGGATTAATTTCGTACCATTTGCGTGAACGAGTTGTGAATGTTGCACAACCTATTCGAAAACACTGTGTGTCACTGCGCACAGAACATCTGAACCTGAAATTAGATTATGACCGTATGTTACATATATAATAAACATAATTTTACAGATACATTATCTAGCTCATAAGAAGAAATGAAAATGCACCTAATCCATTACAACCAGTGGTGGGCACTGTTCAGCTAATCCAATAAACCGATATTTATCTAGCTAATGTTTTTGCTAGTGGATTAGCTTTTCAGATAACTTTTAAAACCATCATCGGACCATTTATCATTTTTTTCTGGTAAAGTGAGCAAAGTTTAATGGTCAAAAACGTTTGGAAACCCTAAAATCAAACATTTTAATCCCTGTCAAGTGTAGATCAGTGGTTTTGGCAGACTGGCTGTCGCTTGCTGATGATGTTTATCATTAAGCGCAAAACATGATTGGCCGGGTTGACGCAGGGAGCACTGTGGGTAGTGTAGTTCAGCTTCACTGTGAGCATCACAGTGTTATCACCTGCTCGACACTAAAACAAAAATGTACTAATTTCAACATTATTTTCATTTTATTTTCTTTGTGGCATGGGATAATTTATCCGCCAAGACTTGGTGGGAGAGAGGAGCTCTCACGGTGCACCTGTGTACATGGACTTTTCTTCACCATTTAGATAAGCAGGATGCTTTATATGGATTATTTCTTCAGATGAACCCCACTGAAACTAACAGGTAAGAATTTATATTTACTATGTGCATTTTACTCTCCCAATCAATGCATTAATGGACGTATTTTGGTTCTTTAAGCTGCAGGATTCAAAGCATGTGAAAAAAGCGGCAGCATTTAGCTCGTAAATGACGGTGGTATCTAATACCGAGAAACTGACTTCTAATACTATATATATATATATATATATATATATATATATATATATATAGTCAGTTATCTGATTGGTTATCGAAGATAACTTTTTGGTTAGCTGTGCCCACCACTGATTACATCATATATTATAAATAATTACTTGAGACAAGATTCCAAATGCGTTTCTCCACCACACGATGAGCAAAAGACAGCCTGCAGCTGTAGATAATTTCTCTGTGATTCTGGGTGATTCTGGGAGTGATGAGAGATCACCCACGTTCTGACAGCAAAATGCGTCATTGGCTAAAAAATGAAGCGGGATGCATTTGCACAGCAAACTGCGTAACAGTGCGGGAACCAAATTCATGCAAGGTTCAAGGTGCCTTTACTATCCATCTGCCACAGCTAAGTGAAATGTGGGCATCCAATGGGCCTTCTCCATCCACTGAGGTCCTCAACACTGAGGCGCATGTGTGCTGCAACACATACAGTGGGGTATAAAGTATTTAGTCAGTCCCTGATTGTGCAAGTTCTCCTACTTAGAAAGATGAGAGAGGTCTGTAATTTTCAACATGGGTACACTTCAACTGTGAGAGGACAAAATGAAAAAAAAATATCCAGGAAATCACATTGTAGGATTTTAAAATAATTTATTTGTAAATTATGGTGGAAAATAAGTATTTGGTCAATACAAAAATTCATCTCAATACTTGTAACATAATCTTTGTTGGCAATGACAGAGGTCAAAAGTTTCCTGTAAGTCTTCACCAGGTTTGCACACACTGGAGCTGGTATTTTGGCCCATTCCTCCATGCAGATCTCCTCTAGAGCAGTGATGTTTTGGGCCGTCACTGGGCAACACAGACTTTCAACTCCCTCCACAAATTTTCTATGGGGTTGAGGTCTGGAGACTGGCTAGGCCACTCCAGGACCTTGAAATGCTTTTTAACGGAGCCACTCCTTCATTGCCTGAGTGGTGTGTTTGGGATTATTGTCATGGCTGGAAGACCCAGCCATGTTGCATCTTCAATGCTCTCACTGATGGAAGGAGGTCTTGGCTTAAAATCTCATGATACATGGCCCCATTCATTATTCCCTTAACACGGATCAGTTGTCCTGTCCCCTTTGCAGAAAAACAGCACCAAAGCATGAGGTTTCCACCTCCATGCTCCACAGTAGGTATGGTGTTCTGGGATGCAACCTCAGCATTTGTCTTCCTCCAAACATGACTAGTTGAGTTTTTTACCAACTAGTCATGTTTGTTAAGTCTATTTTGGTTTCATCTGACCACATGATATTCTCCCAATCCTCTTCTGGATCATCCATATGCTCTCTGGCAAACTTCAGATGGGCCTGGACATGTACTGGCTTAAGCAGGGGGACACGCCTGGCACTGCAGGATTTGAGTACCTCTCTGCGTAGTGTGGTAGCCTTTGTTACTTTGGTCCCAGCTCTCTGCAGGTCCTTCATCAGGTCCTCTGTGTAGTTCTGGGATTTTGTTCACCGTTCTCATGATCATTTTGACCCCACGGGATGACATCTTGCGTGGAGCCCCAGATCGAGGGAGATTATCAATGGTCTTGTATGTCTTCCATTTTCTTACAATTGCTCCTACAGTTGATTTATTCACACCCAACTTGCTTGACTATGTAGATTCACTCTTCCCAGCCTGGTGCACATCTACAATTTTCTTCCTGGTGTCCATTGACAGCTCTTTGGTCTTGGCCATGGTTGAGTTTGGAGTCTGACTGTTTGAGGCTGTGGATAGGTGTCTTTTATACAGATAAGTTCCAACAGGTGCCATTAATACAGGTAACAGGTGGAGGAAAGAAGAGCTTCTTAAAGAAGTTACAGGTCTGTGAGAGCCAGAAATCTTGCTTGTTTGTGGGTGACCAAATACTTATTTTCCATTATAATTTACAAATAAATTCTTTAAAAAAAATCCTACAATGTGATTTTCTGGATTTTTTTTTCCTCATTTTATCTCTCATAGTTGAAGTGTACCAATGATGAAAATTACAGACCTCTGTCATCTTTCTAAGCAGGAGAACTTGCACAATCAGGGGACTGACTAAAGAATGTTTTTACCCGACTGTACAGAGAAATGTTCCATGTGGCCAAAAATGTCATCGCTGACTCGGCCTCACCATGCAAGGCAGATTCTTTATCCAAGTCTCCCTAAGTAACCACTTGTTTGACACAATTCCAGCAGTACCAAAGTATCCACTGAAGAGACCCAGGGCTCGACAGCAACGCTTGTCTGCATAGCATTAGTGAATGAATGGTGCTGTCAGACAAGAGCAACAGGCTCCTGTCTAGCCTGATGTACGCGCTCAGGTCTCCATTTCACACTGCTGCACTAGCAGTGATAGTCAGCGGTAAGAGCTTAGAAACAAGAGGTAGAAAGCGCACGGCAAGCTACACCAACAAACTAAACGCATCACAGCAAAACACTTTCTCACACACAAACAATAAAAAGTCAATAAATAATGGAGAAAAATGCAGCAAAATAATAGAAAGCTCCTAAATAAATAGTTTATCATGGTAACCTAATCTTGTGCGAATCACTTACCTTTGTTTGATCTAGGAACTCCTCAGTGAATATCGGGATGTCAAATCTACTTGACAAGTCAGGAACCTGGAGGATTGAAACAGAAATAGACCAAAAAGAAAAAAGCAAAAACCAGTAACTTTGTTTATTCACAAAGGAAGTGGAAATACATGTAAAATGAAATAATGTGGAACAGTTATGTACCTTGGGCAAAGTTGTTCCTGTTGTCGCAGGATTGATGAAGGCAGCCGATGTATCCTCTAAAAATGAAAAAACGTGAGCATTTTATGACTCACATCACGCTGAGTAACGGACACAATAGATCTTCTGTGCATCAGTGATGATGTGGCTACTAAAGGTACAAAGAGGTAAAAAAAGATATGTGCATGCAGCAAAACAAATTTAGGCAAATGAATTTTCACCTTTTTTAAATCTTTTGTCTTGTATCTTGGAAGTGGTGATCTGATAGGCCTCAGTCTGTTGGTACTCTTTCAGTTCCTGGGCATACTGCATCTTTTTCCCGTTCTGCCTCGTCCAGGTAGCGCTGTCAAAACATTAAACAAATCAAAATGGTTTCAATTTAAGAGACAGTTTTCTTCAAAGACAGGATCTTGGTGACTCAGAAGCACATTAAAAGTCTGCTCTTACTGGTGGTTCTCCTCCCTAACATCTCAAATTGTGGCATTTACCCTTAGGTCAATACCAAAGTGTACCCTTTTTAGGCCCTCTATTCCAACTTTTTGATGTTGAATGAGAACAATGAGCACTTAGTACAAAGTGGCGGTTTCTTTTATTTTCTTATTATATTTGATGGCAATTACATTCAAATAACTCAAGCAGGCTACATTTTTACGTCCAAAAATGTGTGTTCTTCCATCATTATTTCATTATCAAGTCAGTAGATCAAAAAGGGACAAGAGTGTATAAGAAACAGA
Organism: Thalassophryne amazonica; assembly: GCF_902500255.1. NCBI lineage: Eukaryota > Metazoa > Chordata > Actinopteri > Batrachoidiformes > Batrachoididae > Thalassophryne > Thalassophryne amazonica. The sequence goes on from NC_047112.1 coordinate 71,455,209, forward strand.
TGGATGTTTAATGATATGTAGAACATGTAAAACACTGAGCTACCTGTTTGTCACTTGGAGCTAATCGTGTCCACTCTGCTCCAAGCCTCTTGGTGATTTCTGGAAACGTCAAGTCAGGGTATCGGGCCCGCATGTGTTCCCGTCGCTCATTCAGGAACCGGACATATCCAGTTACTGGAGCCTTGGGACCATTTGGGAGCACCTTCTTTCTTTTCTTTCCCTTTGGCCAACCTCTCTTCTTTGGCTGTACACAGATGCAGAAACACAATTATAGTCCTCGTAAGAATGATTGGCACACCTGAACTTTTGGTACAAAATTTAAATGTGATTAGAAAATAAAATGCAAATGAAACCCATTTTTTTGAAATGTCCAAGATACTTGAACAGCAAAAAAACACCCCCCCCAAAAAAACAACCCTTTCATATTGTAGAATTAACAGAACACAAACAGAAAATCTATGTTAGAAATTATTGGCACCACTGGATGAATTTTGTGAATTTTGCAGTAAATCATCATCACTTTTTCAGTTTTGTTTTGGTATGTGAGAGCATGGACCATGAACATCTCCAAGTCACTGAATGCGTCTAGGACTTCATTTACCTCAATCATTAACTAACAGAAACAGTATGGCACTGCATGGTGAACCTGTCTGGTGTCGCAACTCTTAGAAACTGAATGACTGCATAAGACTGAGACTCATAAGGAAAGCCACCAAGACACCCATGACATCTTAGGAGATACAAAGGAGCTGTGGCTGTGATCCCATGCAAACATTTCTTGTACCACTCCATGGTTCTATGTCTTTCTGTACTGTAGGATTCATGCTTTAGGCTACATCTTCTGTACCCATAGACACTTTTTTTAAATTTTTTACCTTATGATGTAACAGCTTGATAATCCCCCCCACCCACACACACACACACACACACACACACACACACACACTTCTCAGCTGAAGTATACACTGACATGATCGAGAATCTATTCCCATTGGGAGGCCAAGTAAATTATGAGAACAGCTGCTGATCACCTTTTCTTAATTCTTATTTCACCAATTTAACACGTACGGCAGCTTTTTTCCGGTGTCACCGACCGAGTGGTCTCCTCTAAAAACTGGTTTGCCTGCCTTCACTGCGCATGTTGACTGAGTCTTCCATCTTTTATTATGAATTAATGCTGAGTTTATGTGGAAATGATTGTTGCAGAAACGCTTCAGATATCTGTCACTGAGACAGATGATGACTGGAATGCAGTTTGAAGCAGAAACGAGGTGATAATTAGTGAATCACTGCCGATGCTCAGAAATGACGCTGCTGATGGTCCAAAATGACACATGCACAGTGAAGGCAGGGCTGACCAATTTTTAGGGAGAATCATTCAGTCAGCAACATCAGTTTTGCATACAATTCTTTCCTAGTATTTTCTTTTCCTCCTGCTCAGGTTGATTCTTGTGCGCATGCACAAGTGCGAATTAATTTTGTGAGAACAGGAACACAAAACAGGTATGGGGCTATTGTTAAGGAAAGGGGTAGAGGTAGGGTTCAAAATACAACCCCTGGCAAAAATTATGGAATCACTGGCCTCGGATGATGTTCATTCAGTTGTTTAATTTTGTAGAAAAAAAGCAGATCACAGACATGACACAAAACTAAAGTCATTTCAAATGGCAACTTTCTGGCTTTAAGAAATCAAGAAAAAAAGATTGTGACAGTCAGTAACGGTTACTTTTTTAGACCAAGCAGAGGAAAAAAAATATGGAATCACTCAATTCTGAGGAATAAATTATGGAATCACCCTGTAAATTTTCATCCCCCCAACTAACACCTGCATCAAATCAGATCTGCTCGTTGTGTTGTGTGTTGGGGGGTTTGGCTGGGCATTTTGGTGTTGTTTTCTTTTCTTTGCTCTCCAGGTGGTATGCAAACTGTTTTTTTGTCTGTGGAGAAGGTGCTGGCAGAAGAGTGCTTCACCCTCATCAGCATTATTGGCTGCACTTGTGGAGGATGTTCACGTGCAGGCCTAATGACTTGCAGCACCTGTGGATGATGCTCACGTGCAAACTTATAAAGACTTTCAGCTGAAGCAGATAATGAGATGGCGTTCTGCATTTAAGCCATGAGTGATTCGAGCAGAATTGCCGGGAACTCGACCTTGTGACGTTCATTTGTGAGACGCTGAGGACCGCGCCTGGGTTTGACACATCGTGCTTGTGAAGGAGGACGGGTGAGGGACACATGCTGTCAGCACACATCAGAGGTGATGATTGTCTGAATAAGTGTTAACAGTAATTTGGTATTTTGTTACGCAGTATATTTGAACATTGATGAGAACTGTGCAGCTCGCTTCTCACTGCCGTGATGTACGGAATGATGATCCTCCACCTGTTGTGAGAAGCTGCTCATTTACATAAAGCCTAAATTCAGACCTGAATGTGTTGCTGATAGTGTGTGCCTTTGAAGGATATTTGTTGTAGCTGTTGACTTACCTCACCTTTTCCATCCTTCACAGAGTCAGTTTGTCGTGTCCACCTGGGGGGTGTTCGGCGGTGAGTCTGGGTCCGGAAGCGTCGGGCTTCGATCCATTTGGGCGCTGGAGAGCGTGCCGTCCTTCACCTCGCCAGACAACCGCACATTTATGTCGTACACAATTATTGCACAGAAGGGAAATAAATTTGTTTTGTTTTTGGAACCGCTTTCTGGTTATTTTAGCGCTGGGTTCAGTCAGACGCTGGTCGCGCTCCTCAACTCACATCTGCACATAACACGTTGACACTGACCCTATGCCATGACATTGACCCTATGTGTCTTTTTGCAAGGAATGTTATCAGTTTTTGCTCTATGGCAAGATGCATTATCATCTTGAAAAATGATTTAATCATCCCCAAACATCCTTTCAATTGTCCAAAATATCAACGTAAACTTGTGCATTTATCATCAATGACTGTGGAAATTTACATGTTCTCTTCAGGCAGTCATCTTTATAAATCTCACTGGAATGGCACCAAACAAAAGTTCCAGCATCATCACCTTGCCCAATGCAGATTCGAGATTCATCACTGAATATGACTTTCATCCAGTCATCCACAGTCCACGATTGCTTTTCCTTAGCCCATTGTAACCTTGTTTTTTTCTGTTTAGGTGTTAATGATGGCTTTTGTTTAGCTTTTCTGTATGTAAATCCCATTTCCTTAGGCGGTTTCTTACAGTTCGGTCACAGACGTTGACTCCAGTTTCCTCCCATTCGTTCCTCATTTGTTTTGTTGTGCATTTTTGCGATTTTTGAGACATATTGCTTTAAGTTTTCTGTCTTGACGCTTTGATGGCTTCCTTGGTCTACCAGTATGTTTGCCTTAACAACCTTCCCATGTTGTTTGTATTTGGTCCAGAGTTTAGACACAGCTGACTGTGAACAACCAACATCTTTTGCAACATTGCGTGATGATTTAACCTCTTTTAAGAGTTGATAATCCTCTCCTTTGTTTCAATTGACATCTCTCGTGTTGGAGCCATGATTCATGTCAGTCCACTTGGTGCAACAGCTCTCCAAGGTGTGATCACTCCTTTTTAGATGCAGACTAACGAGCAGATCTGATATGATGCAGGTGTTAGTTTTGGGGATGAAAATTTACAGGGTGATTCCATAATTTTTTCCTCAGAATTGAGTGATTCCATATTTTTTTCCTCTGCTTGGTCTAAAAAAGTAACCGTTACTGACTGCCACAATCTTTTATTCTTGATTTCTTATAGTGTTTCTTAAAGCCATAAAGTTGCCATTTGAAATGACTTTAGTTTTGTGTCATGTCTGTGATCTGCTTTTTTTCTACAAAATTAAACAACTGAATGAACAACCTCCGAGGCCGGTGATTCCATAATTTTTGCCAGGGGTTGTAGTAAATTTTGGGCATGCGTGTCAGAGAAAGAAAAATATAGTGTCTCGTGCGCTTGATTTCAGTGCGGAAGGTTCCTGGTTCAAATCCCACCCCTGCTACATTTCTCCATAAAGTGTGGAGTTGCGTCAGGAAGGTCATCTGGTGTAAAACCTGTGCAAAATCAACATGCAGATCACCTTGGATCTGCTGTGGGGACCCAAGGAGCAGCCAAAGGGACTTAGTATGGTAACTTGTTTCCAAGGCGTAAGTATTGAATATTTCATAAAAGTCTCCCAAAGAGCTGCACTGGAACAAAAGAGGTGAACCACTAGTCTGCACAAGCACCAATTTTTTTTTTTAATCCAAAACAGAACTTTTTTCAAATACCGTTATCTGGCATTGAATTTATTTGATATCAATTCGAAAATAAAACCGCTAACACATAAAGTCCCGTGTGTGACAGAGTTTCTCACCTCGTCCTGTAAGTGATCCAGTGACTGTGAACTTTTAGCCCGCTGCAGGGACTCATTCTGCTCTTGTTTGATTCCTCCCATGAGTTCTGTTCAAATCAATGTAGGGGAGGAAATAAAACGAGAATTAGCCGCTCGGCATTGTGCACAATCAGATCCCTGAGGAAAATACACGGGAAACAGAAAATAGGAGATTCTTCTTTAATTTTGTAACAGTGACGTCGTGTCTCTAAACTCGCTGCTAGCTACTGAGGCTAACGACAACAAAAGGAAAGCGCTTGCTTCTCACACCAAATAATAATAATAATAATGAAGGAAACACAATGTTAACCCCTTTCACATTTTAACTTCTCAAAACAACGACTGTTTTATTTGAAGCATATATAGTTATATCTACGTGTTATTACTCACCAACCGCCTATGCTGTAAGCTAACAGGAAGCGCAACCTGCTTGACACGGGACTTGACGAGAGCACTCACGTGGTTGTTTTTGCTAGACGTATATATATATATATATGTGGCTTTTTCTAATCATATGTACGAAGCCCAGAACGTGACGTCATGATAAATTCAATTCAGGTACGTCGCTGCCACATTTAAATGGACTATAAATATAAATAGCGCTTTTCCATCTGCATCAGAGCATCAAAGCGCTTTACAATTATGCCTCACATTCACCCCGATGTCAGGGTGCTGCCATACAAGGCGCTCACTACACACTGGGAGCAATAGGAGATTAAAGGCCTTGCCCAAGGGCCCTTAGTGATTTTCCAGTCAGGCTGGGATTTGAACTCATGATCTTCTGAACTCAAGCCCAACACCTTAACCGCTAGATCATTTAACGTTTAGACGTTTAAAAATACGACCCCTTTACTTTCGTCAAAGAGACAAATCACGTTCCAAATCTAAAAAAAAAAAAAAAAAAAAAAAAAAAAAAAAAAAAGCAAGGTTGTAGGTCTATTGGCGTACTAGCATGAAAACCCAAGCTACCAGTGATCAATTTGCTAAAACCTAATTACACATTAATTAATCTTTACAGAAATTGACGGGCGACCAAAATGAGGTAGTTTCAATCCCTCTAGGGTCAGTCTTTGGCACCCGTCTGTTTATAATTTTTATCACTGAAGTTGGTGAGATGTTATCAAATGTAAATTATGTTTTTATGCTGATGATTTAGTTGCTTATTTCTTTGGTTCTACATCTGAAAAGGCCACATAGTCGATCCAGTTGAGAGTTGACCATGCTGTCTCACTTTAGTGAACTTAAACTCACCTTGAACACAAAAGACAATGTTTCTGGACATACACACAAAAAAGTCACGATGGCCCTCAGCAGAACTCATTCAGGCCAACTTGTAGAAAGGTACCCAACCATAACCCTGATCCACAGGACAGACCAGGAAAGAAGAAATTGGTCTGTATAAGACATTTACCATTGACTAAATATAGGTACATAATTTATATGCAAGCTTCGTAACAATGTTTAAAATCAATGGACAGTTTTTATCCCAGTGGTTTGAGGTTCATCACAGGTGGTAAGCTCAGAACTAACCACTGTGACCTGTAGGCTTTGGCTAGCTGGTCTTCCCCTGACAGTTTGCAGGTTAATACACTGACTTTGCTATTTTAAATCAGTTACTTTTATATTTATTTTTTGTCTCCAGACTCACTGGGGAAAGTGGCTAGTGTTCGTGATGGGCAGATCAATACCAGCGTTAGTACTGATAGCGATCGATACCAGTTTAGTTTCAGTTTCTCCTCTGTGTGCACTGCTGTGTTCAGAAAAGCACTGAAGGGAGAAATTTTATTTGTTTTTATTGTAGTTTCTGAACACTGAAAAAATGATTTAATTTGTTCTCAAGTATAATTTTGTGCACTAAGAGGAAAATCCAGATATGGTAATGTAAAAGTTGTTTTGTTACCGTATGTTGTTTAATATATATTGTGTCCTGCTGCTTCATTCCAATGGCAGCAGCCCCATCATCTCCACATTATTCAGTGAGGACACAGTTGTTTTGCCAAGGTTTGGCTGCACCCTTCGACCAGACTCAGCCTTTGTACGCCCATGATTGAGAACATGGCCTACAAGTATGGCTCATCTCATCAGGAACGCACACACGTCCTCGGCCTCTTCCTTTGTTTTGCCTCCCAACTCCTCACTCTTCTTCTCTCTGGCTGTTGACTCCATCCAATTCCTTGTCCTTCCAATGCCAGACACTGTAACATTGTGTTGTGATCCAGCTATACAGTGGGGCCAAAAAGTATTTTGTCAGTCCCTGATTGTGCAAGTTCTCCTACTTAGAAAGATGAGAGGTCTGTAATTTTCAACATGGGTACACTTCAACTGTGAGAGACAAAATGGGGGAAAAAAAAAAAAAAAAAAAAAATCCAGGAAATCACATTGTAGGATTTTTAAAGAATTTATTTGTAAATTATGGTGGAAAATAAGTATTTGGTCAATAACAAAAATTAATCTCAATACTTTGTAACATAATCTTTGTTGGCAATGACAGAGGTCAAACATTTCCTGTAAGTTTTCACCAGGTTTGCACACACTGTAGCTGGTATTTTGGCCCATTCCTCCATGCAGAACTCCTCTAGAGCAGTGACATTTTGGGGCTGTCACTGGGCAACAGACTTTCAACTCCCTCAACAAATTTTCTATGGGGTTGAGGTCTGGAGACTGGCTAGGCCACTCCAGGACCTTGAAATGCTTTTCAACCCACTCCTTTGTTGCCCGAGCAGTGTGTTTGCAATCATTGTCATGCTGGAAGACCCAGCCATGTTGCATCTTCAATGCTCTCACTGATGGAAGGAAGTTTTGGCTTAAAATCTCACGATACATGGCACCGTTCATTCTTTCCTTAACACAGATCAGTTGTCCTGTCCCCTTTGCAGAAAAACAGCCCCCAAGGATCATGTTTCCACCCCCATGCTCCACAGTAGGTATGGTGTTCTTGGGATGCAACTCAGCATTCTTCTTCCTCCAAACATGACTAGTTGAGTTTTTAATCAGCTAGTCATGTTTGTCAAGTCTATTTTGGTTTCATCTGACCACATGATATTCTCCCGATTCTCTTCTGGATCCCCCATATGCTCTCTGGCAAACTTCAGACAAGCCTGGACATGTACTGGCTTAAGCAGGGGGACACGCCTGGCACTGCAGGATTTGAGTCCGTCTCTGCGTAGTGTGTAGCCTTTGTTACTTTGGTACCAGCTCTCTGCAGGTCATTCATCAGGTCCCTCTGTGTAGTTCTGGGATTTTTGTTCACCGTTCTCATGATCATTTTGACCCCACAGGATGACATCTTGCGTGGAGCCCCAGATCGAGGGAGATCATCAATGGTCTTGTATGTCTTCCATTTTCTTACAGTTGCTCCCACCGTTGATTTATTCACACCAACCTGCTTGCTGATTGTAGATTCACTCTTCCCAGCCTGGTTCAGGTCTACAATTTTCTTCCTGGTGTCCTTCGACAGCTCTTTGGTTTTGGCTGTGGATGAGTTTGGAGTCTGGCTGTTTGAGGCTGTGGACAGGTGTCTTTTATGCAGATAACGAGTTCCAACAGGTGCCATTAATACAGGTAACAGGTAGAGGACAGAAGAGTTTCTTAAAGAAGAAGTTACAGGTCTGAGAGCCAGAAATCTTGCTTGTTTGTGGGTGACCAAATACTTATTTTCCACTATAATTTACAAATAAATTCTTTAAAAATCCTACAATGTGATTTTCTGGATTTTTTTTCTCATTTTGTCTCTCATAGTTGAAGTGTACCTATGATGAAAATTACAGACCTCTGTCATCTTTCTAAGTAGGAGAACTTGGACAATCAGGGACTGACTAAATACTTTTTGGCCCCACTGTACTTGCCATGCACATGCAACTTGCCTTTGCATGGATGTACCAAAGCATTTGCAACTTGTTCAAAGAAACGAGAAACTTTTTTTATGTGCACAAGTGGACACAATGTTGTGAAGATTAAACAGGTAGTTTTGAGAATTTCAATTCTGATCTGAGAAATGTACCAAAAAGGATCTGAGAAAAACTGTAAACTTATTTGAACTGATATGCAATGTTAGAATAAATGTCATTCATAGGTGTGCAGATGAGGTTTTAGATGATGAAATAATCCATTTGAATAATTTTTTAATTATTACGTCCATTGGCGTAATTTATTTGTCTGCCTGTTATCAGGATTATGTCAAAATTACTGCACAGATTTTGATGAAATCTTTTTCCACAGACGATATTAAGCCACGGAAGTCTCCACTGAATTTTGGAGGTGATCCGGATTTGGATTGACAGATGTCAGAAATTTTGGATTGCTCTTGTTTATTGTTAGATTTATTTATTAATTACATTTTTAACCTTTCATCATATTTTTTTTAATATTTCATTATCACCACCATAATTTGCTCACTTTTTAACTTTTAATGCTTGGTTGTTGTTGCAGTCTTTTATCTGTTATTTGTGATCCGTACCTGTGAGCTATGAGACACCTGAACGTCCCCGAGGGGATTAATAAAGTATCTATCTATCTGAACAATCTGAACACTGCATGCCAGTGCTGCACTACCAGGTATCAGAGAGAATGAAACAGCTAAGACTGAACTAAATTGTTACTGAGCCAATATGACACCTGAACCACTTGGGTCGGAATATATATATATATATATATATATATATATATATATATATATATATATATCCAATCCACTTTATTTATATAGCACATTTAACAACAAAAACGTTCCAAAGTGCTGCACATACAGTAGAATTACGATAGATAAAACCCCAAGTCAAGAAAAAAAAAAAAAAAAAAAAATTAACAATAAAAATAACTAAAATGTGCAAGATAAATAAATAAATACATACAGCATACAAAAGATAAAACCAATAAAATCTACCAAAATAAAACACCAATAAAACAGAGGACCACACAACTCACGCAGTGTTAAAAACCAGAGAATAAAAGTGGGTCTTCAGACGAGTCTTAAACACTCCACTGTGGGGCTGTTCGGACATGGAGGGGCAGAGCGTTCCAAAGTCTGGGGCCAGCCACAGAGAAAGCCCTGTCCCCCTGGTTTTAAGTCTCGTCTTGGGTACCACGAGCTGGAAATGGCCCTCAGACCTCAGAGCACGTGCCGGAGAGTAAATTTGTAGGAGGTCAGTGATATATTGAGGGGCCATTCCATTCAAAGCTTTAAAGACAAACAGTAAAATTTTAAAATCAATTCTAAAATTAATAGGAAGCCAGTGCAAAGATGCAAGAATCTGGGTTATGTGTTCACGCTTTCAGGCTCCTGTTAAAAGTCACGCTGCAGCATTCTGGACTAACTGCAAACGGGAAAGAGCCCGTTGGCTAATGCCGAAATAAAGTGTGTTACAGTAGTCCAGACGACTTGAAATAAAAGAGTGCACAACTTGTTCAAAAAGGTTGAAAGATAAAAACGGTTTTACCTTTGATAAAAGACGAAGATGATAAAAGCACGATTTCAAAACACCATTGATTTGTTTATCAAATTTAAAATCGCTGTCTATCGTGACACCAAGGCTGGTGACCTTGGGATGTACAAAATCCTTAAGAGGTCCCAAGTCAACGAGGGCACTTCCAAACAACATAACCTCTGTCTTGCCCTCATTAAGTTTCAAAAAATTCTGTGACAACAAAGCCCTGACGTCACACAGACAGTCAAGTAAGGGTGTCGGGGGGCAAAGGCTGTTTTTAGCAACAGGCATGTAGATTTGACAATCATTAGCATAAAAACGCCTGTTCATCACTGAACAGGCGTCTCTGTGCACTGATGACAGTATGCCGAGGGTGACTGGCCAGTAGGTTTTTTTTCAGTGTTCTCTTCTGCAACAGTCACCAGAGTCCAGCTTCATGCCGACTACAGAGCCATCACGCTGCGCCTGATCAGTTTGTCCAGCCGGGACGAGTCCTTTTTGGATGTGCTGCCACCCCAACACCAGTGTAAAAGAGGACTCTGGTGACCACAGACTGGTAGAACATCCTCAGGAGTTTCCTGCAGATGTTAAAAGAACGCAACCTCCTCAGGAAGGCTCTTGCCCCTCTTGTACAGGTGGTCTGTGTTTCAGGTCCAGTTTAGCTTGTTGTCCAGCCACAGCCCAAGGTATTTCTAGCTATCTACCACCTCTACCTCAACACCCTCAACCAGAACTGGCCATAGAGATGATCTTGACTTCCCAAAATCCATGACCAGCTAATTAGTCTTTGAGGTGTTGGGCAGCATGGTGGGTCAGTGGTTAGCACTGGTGCCTCATAGCAAGAAGGTCACAGGATTAATTCCCAGCCTTTCTGTGTTGAGTTTGCATGTTCTCTCCGTGTCTGTGGGAGCTTCCTCCCACAATCAAAACTTGCTTATTTAGGGTCTGCTCCTTTCTCTGCCCCTGACCAAGGCAGCATTCTCTACGTTTGGAGTTGGTCTCCAGGCACCGGACTGTGGCTGCCTACTACCCCTAGTGGTTGGACTGTGTCTGTCAACAGGATGGTCAAATGCAGAGGACAAATTTCGTTGTATGTCATGTACATACGTCAACCCCTCTGAGGGTCCACCTGTATCACCAAGTGAGAAAATCCATAAAAACACAAAATCCTTATAACCTCCAAATCGCACCAAAATCAGTTTTATTATAGTACACACAACCGCATAGCGGTGTCACATAGCTGGGTTTTTGTCCACAAATGAGTTGCCGCACTGACAAAGTCAGGATCATTAGTATTTCCTCCACAGTTGAATTTCAAACAATAGCGATCTAGTATTCATGCGTCAAGCTGAATTTTATCTAACTGAATGTGTCAAATCTAGTTTTTTTTTTTACAGAAACAAGAACTGTCTGTCACTAATGGAAATACATTAATAAAATCCTGAAAAATAAACTGAATAAAGTAAATATGAAACTGGTCACTGGATCCTTAAACTTTGGACATAAACTCTTCATGGTGGATCCTTGATCTGTGGACATAAATAGGAATAAACAGAATCTGTATTTTTTTGTCAAAAGCATTTCCTTTCAGACATTATTGGCATTAATGTCTTTCCATACATCTGCGCTCACTGTGTTTCACGTCAGCATCAGTTTAATTCAGCATGCAGGACGTCTCATTTTGGGAAGAAAAAAACGTTTTAGTCGACTGTAGTGTCGTGGTCTGTAATACAGCGTTTTAAAGGGGTGTCATTTTATTTAACGCGGCGATTCGTTTAGAAGTTATTGATTCCGACCGGACTCTGTCTCGGCAGACAACGGAACGGAGGACGACTCTCGCTTATTGACGACAACAAAAGTCCCAGTTAGCGACTTTAATCCACACAAAAGTGACTCACGATATTTTAATGGCTTTGAGAGGCGTTAAGAAGCGGACTTGCCGTTTCTGAAGAGCAGCGAACCAAAGAGCTAGTGGATCGAAGCATTGCTTCATTTGTTTCACGCATCAAAGTGAAGTCGCGCTGCAGAAACGGTTGATTCCAGACCCGCTGCAGACCAAACCCTGAATATCCGTAAGACTATTTGTACGTCCGTATGACACTGAAACTTGGAAAAATCCGTATAATTTACGGACAATCCGTATAGGTTGACATGTACGTATGTACAGTGACAAAGATTCTATTCTATTTGCAGGAGGTTTCTGTGGCACCAGACAACAAAGTCCTTCACTAGGCTCCTGTACTCGTCCTCTCTGTCATCTGTGATACACCCCGTGATAGCTGCATCATCCGCAAACTTCTGTTTGTGGCACAGCTCAGAGTTATAGCAGAAGTCTGAGGTGTAGAGGAGGGGGTCCAGCGCAGTCCCCTGTGGTGCTCCTAACCACAGTGTACGTCAGACTGCAGGATGACATACTGAGGTCTGTCGGTGAGATGGCTGTAGATCCAGGACACCAAGCAGGGGTCCACTCACATCTTCGTCAGTTTGTCCTGAAGCATAAAGAGCTTAAAATGGTTAAAAAAAAAAAAAAGGATTCTAATTCTACCACTTACCTTATCCAGGTGTGAGTGAGTTTGATCCAGGAAGTACAGGATAGCATCCTCCACGCCAACATCCGCCCAAAAGGCAAACTGTAGGGGTTCCTGAGCATGTACCTGGGGCCTGAGGATGTTGAGGAACTCGTTCCAGTGTCTTCATAAGATGTGATCTGAGTCCCAGCAGTCGGTAGGCATTCAGCTTGTTGGGCTGGAGCTTTTTCCGAACGTCTTCCATAAGGTAGGCACTCTTCCCAACTGCAAGCTAAAAGGTTGAAGATATGTTGTACAACTCCTCCAGTTCAAATGCACAGGACTTTAACATCCGTGGACACACCTTGTCCGGGCCTACTGCTTTCCTGCACCAAAGCTTCCAGTTCCTTTCTAACCCGGTATGTATGGAGGAGGATGTGAGGAGGGGAGGCTCATTGACAGAAGAGGGAAAGGAAGAAGGGGGCTGCGGTACAGGTGGGTGGGAGATCATAGGCTGGTTGCACCAGTTGAAGAAGGCATTCATTTTGTTCACCTCCTCCACAGTCCACCCTGCTGTTCCACCTTTTGTCTTGTGGCCTGTGATGGCATTATGTTATGCTGTGACTGTAGAAAGACCAAGTCGTGATCCACCTTTGCAAGTGGGGGGGTGACTATGTGTTCCTGACATTAGCATAGTTATGTGCTGTTATTCCTGGTGGGATGCGGCAGGAGTCCAAGGTATAATTATGAAGGCATGATTAAATCTCCAGAAATAATCATGAATGCCTCAGGATCCTTTGGATTGCAGCCTGAGCTTTGCTGTGACTGTGTGGATCTTCTCACAGGCAACGGCTGCATCGGCACGTGGGGAAGTAGTGCAGCAAATAAACAATACTTCACATGGTGATACAAGCACCAAATCCAGCACAAATTCTCCTTAGACATTGCTCTTTTGAGAAAACCAATGGGCCACTTGAATTTTCAATAGGTGGCCACGTAGGGGTCAATTGAAGAATTACAAAGGGGTTAAAATATAAAAATGCTCCAATCATATTGTAAACTATACCACATTGTCTGATCATAAAGATTCCAAAAAGGTATAAGTTTGTACTATGACTGAATGTTCTGGAGTTATGGGGTAAAAACCTTAAAAATGGTGACAAAAGTCAATTTCAGTTTATACAGAGGTCAAAAGTTAAAGTTGCTCCAATTTTAGTAAAAAATGGTGCAAATTATTGATTGAGCTACTTGGATTAATAAATAGAATAGTTTTGACTTTGTTGAATGCTTGGTCTCTAAAGTAAAGGTCAAATAATGTTGACGTCCATTGAATTCTATGACATGTGACATGTTACCCCATAACATGATAACTAAGCATGATACATGGTGCAAACTATTCCTTTTTGAAACCCTATTAACTGCATAACCTTTGAACAAAACTGGAACTCTTAACTTTTGACCCCTGTACAAACTGAACTTTGTCACCATTCTTGTTTGTACCCCATGACTCTATAGAATTCAGTCATACATAGTCCAAACTATACCTTTTTGGAATCTTTACAATCAAATATTTTCAATATGACTGGAGCATTTTTATTTTGACCCCTATGTAATTCTTCAATTGACCCCTACGTGGCCACCTATTGAAAATTCAAGTGGCCCATCGTTTTTTTCAAGAGTAATATCTAAAGGTGTACTTCTGCCAAATTTGGTGCTTGTATCACCATTTGAATGATTCCTCTAAATATCTGCTGCACTAATGTGAAAACAGAGTGCAACCATGTGACTGAACTCCCTCAGCAGAGCAATACCGCAGGCTACTGGTTAGTAATTCTAAACCATGACAGCACAGAACTACCTTCACAGAAACTTGCCCCGAGTTACACCAAGTTATAATTTACATGACCACCACCCCCCCGCAAGCTTTTGCACATCTGCTCAATGTAGTAAAATGCGGCACGTCCACATTTACCATCCGTTGTGTGTGTTAGCCATGGTACTGTGAAGAGATACAAGCTGCACTCGTTTCATTGCAATTTTAAGTAGCTCTCAGCCATTTCCAGGTCGCTCACAGTAACATCAGGTCACATTAAGGGAGTGGGTGAAAGACGTGATGCGCAGTCACATGTAGTGCCATAACTTTCCCCACTGTGGGACTAATAAGGGATTATCTTATATGATCACTCTCAGCTAGAATCCAGTATACGTGGGAAAACCAAAACCGTGTTGTCAAACTATGGGTTCACATTTTGCAATATAACCAAAACAAAAGAGATAATGGCGGCAGATTGGTAGATCACCACCAGTTTCCAGCCATCGATCAGGGACTGAACAAATTTCTACAAAAATCTGAACATGTACACTATCGGAGTACACTATCTTGTGGACTCGCCGGCCAGCTTAGCTGCTGTGAATCTGAACTCAAAGTGCCTGCTCGACGAGGTAACAGGCTTTGTGTCTACAGAACCTGAGGAACATTCATCTAAGTGATTGGGAGAAACCAGGCCCCCCTTCTGCTCACATGGGCAGGGTATGGCAGCTATAAAAAAAAAAAAGAAGCTGGGAATGAGTGCAAATTGACCCCCCCCCCATCTTAAGTATTCACACCACAAAATGGCCCCATAACTGACATCTGTCAGTTGACAATGAAGATGTAGAAGCATTCAAGCATGGTTAGTGGCAACAGGCTGCACCTGAGCTCAATTTTGAGCTTCATGGCAAAGGCTGTGAACGCTTATGTACATATGACATTTTTCTTTTTAAACTTAATACGTTTTTTTTTTCCATTGTCATTATGGGGTATTAAGTGTACAATTTTGAGAAAATAAAAAATTTCATCCATTTTGGAATAAGATGCAAAGTGCTGTTAATATTTTCTGGATGCACTGTATTCTGTATCAGTATTATAAGCAGTCGGTAAATAAAAATAAAATGGCAGCCAGCATTGTGTAGGTCACACTATAGTCAGCTCTGTGATAATACATTATATGTAACAGATAAAAGTAAAGATAAAGGTAAGTGATCATCTAGTGGCTAAACATTGGGCTTCAGACCAGAGGATCCTCAGTTCAAAACTCAGCCAGAGAGGAAAAATTACTAAGGCCCTTTGGGCAAGGTCCTTAATCCCCTAGTTGCTCCCGGTGTATATAGAGTACCTTGCATGGCAGCACCCTGGTATCTGTGAGGCATCATTGTAAAGAGCTTTGAGCTTCTGATGCAGATGGAAAAGTGCTATATAAATGCAGTTCATTTTAAATATAGTAATTTACTAATTTATTCCACTCAGTGCATCCTTCTGGATCTTTCAATTACACTGTGTGTAGGATGTGTAGTGGATCTCAAATGCAGTGTGCAGTACCTTATTGCACAAATGCTTGCACTTTTGCAGCCCACGTGTAGCATTATGATAACATGGACCTGATATGCTGCTTTAACACAGCCTAAAGATAATTTAATTTGAAAGACAAGATATAAATTGATCACACACATGTAACACTGCTTTGTTGGGGGGAGGGGAAAAAAAAAAGAAAAAGCCTTTACTTTTTTTGTTTATTTGTAGTTTACAATTTTTGTATTTTAGTACATTTCAATCCTTTTGGCATTTGTTTCCTTATTTATCCTTTAGGTAAACATGTTCACTGTTCTGTACAGTTATGCCTCACAATGTAAGCCAGATGTGTTGGTAAGTGAAATGAGGCACGATCCAAGCAGTGTCCTTTTACAACTTGTCCAGGTAGTTATCCAAAGCAGGGACACCTTCTTTGAGCCCTTTGCGCTTGCGTGTTTCAGTGACGACTATACCAGGCTTGGTTGCAGCATCTAATGGGTCTCCTGGGAGGATCTGCCAGTGGTCAAATACACACTGCGGGAAGGCCTGACCACCAGTGTTGGAGCGCAGGTCAGCTGTGAAACCTGGAAAAGCACAAGATAAACATTGTTATATGTAGATGCCAATTGTCACAACTGCATTACCTAAGGAGGCTATTTATCAAAACCAGGATTCAATATTGTGTAGTACTGCTGTTACAGAGACTGTAAGAAACCTCAGATTGTCAGAAGTCAAGCAGTCTGTGTGAAGCGTTTCAAGCAGAAGATTGCAAGGTACAAAAAAAACACATTTTAATAAGTTCAGAAAGAGCCCATGTATTCAAATCTTCATCATATGTGCAGTTGTGTATCTGAATATGACTGGAACTGATGGCGCACGTAATCCCTTTGATCATTCATTAATGCCTACATTTTTAACAGAATTATATTTAAACATTTTGTTGTTTATGTATGAGGGAAATTGAGGATTTTAAGTCAAGATACCAGTTATTCACCAACGATATTTTGAAGCCTACTGAATTGAACAGACATAATTCACGGAAGAGGACCATATTTGATGAAGTGATCGCTACAAATATACTCCACTGTTCCCGATGTTTTCCCCATGACCTCCTGCAATCAATCTCAACTACTGCTTTGTCCTTGCAAAACCCTTTTTTAATTCTGAGAAACTTCTTGCAGTTTGTCCGTGTCCCTATTTTTACATCTACAGCCCCAGAAGTGATGCTGCATTGACTTCTCCTATAATGTGTTATATTAACTACTACATAAGCAAAGGTCAGTCAAAATAAAATAAATAAACCTTTCAGTGTCCACATTAGACTATGAGCAACCAGAAACCCTTTGTGTTTTTTTTTCCCCTTGGGGGGTGGGAATAGGGGCAATGATTGACTTACCAAATGACTCATTGACAGGCAAGTAGGCCTTCACGATATACATCGGTGTTCCCATGACTCTGTACTCTTCAAACACATGACCACGCCTCCTGGTCAACACCCCATAGATTCCACCGATGGCGCATTCTGGACACTAAAATGGAGAGTAATCATATTAATGAGTTAAACAGTTCACTGTGAAATGTGTTACAACATGTCAAATCTAGACTTCAAGACTCAAAATGTCATAACAGTGTGATAGTAATTCAGCTAACCATATAAGCTTGGCCGAATTACTATGACTACTTTTACCATGTACACTGGGTTTGGAGCTTGTTGGTTGCAAATTTCTCATTTTATTACCACCACTGTTCAGTTTTTTGATTGTATGTGACAAATAAAATCACTCAATTGGCTTGTTTAAGTAGAGATGGGACCGATCCGATCCTGGATCGGTATCGGGTTCCGACAGACATAATTCACATATCGGAAAATACAGATCCAACCCGCGACATTTTCCGATACTGGACAAGAGCCACTGTGAATCCTCTCAACTGCTGTTTGCTCTCTGCTCGTTTACTACCGAGTGAGAGGAGGGGAGGTTTACTGAAGCCAGGCTGTTTCAGAGAGCTCTCTTCCGCAGTGTTAAGCTGCAGTTAGCGGCAAATTTCTGCCCAGCTGTCGGGTTCAGAGTGTCCGTTCGTTAAGCACGGTTTATCCGAAAAATTAACTGAGCTGTTGCTGAAAATGTGTGCTAAAAAGTTAGCCGCTTCACTGTCCCGAGGCTGTAACATGCCAGTTCAGCGTGGACCCGAGGAGGAGCTGAAAAGAGATTCTGTCTGCTGAAAGGGAAAAGTGTCTCCATTAAAATCCTGCGCATAAGCGTTGCTGGTGATATATTTATTTTAGTTGAAAGGCTTCGTGTTTCCCAAAAGTTTGAAGTTTGCGCAGCACAAAAACTGTTTTTGAGAGGAAAAAAAAAGAGGTAGGCAGAGAGTCCTGTCTTTTCTTTTTAAGGCTATAAAAGAGTAAATAAATAAATAAAATAAAAGTACTTAATTCTTTCACCAATACATCAAATCTCAGCTTTCATCTTAGATGCACCTTCTGGCAAATTGTAGCTGAACTTTCAGGTCGCCTTTTTAAGAAAATCCCGATCTAAAAAGCAACAATAATAATAATATTAAAGCAAACAGAGCTCTGTATCGGATTGGAAAAGTATTGTATCGGCAGATATCCAAATTCAGGTATCGGATCGGAAGTGAAAAATTGTGGATCGTGCATCCCTATTTTTAAGGTAAAAATTTGTTTTGCTAAATGATACTACTTGTTGCAGCTGTGGGGCAGTCCTATTCCTGAAATTTTCAGCTCTTCTATGATGACAGACTGAGCAAATTCATGTGAAAGTAATGGCCCAGTCACACGGCGATTCCTCAACGAAGGGAAAAAGTAAAAAACGTTACAATTCATTGAGAAAAGGTGGACGAAAGCTTTTATCACGGAACAGTCTGCGAAGCAAGAGCGCAAAAGGGACGAAAGAGGAACTTAAAACCAAAGCTCACGATCTCAACGAAACGTGCCTGGAGCCACTGCTGGAGCAGAGCGTGTCTGCTCCAGCACTCAGCGCTGGAACGGAGCTCATAGCGCCTGAGTCCTGGAGAAACTGCAAACAGAATCTGTGGAGATGTTGATGGACCACCTGCTCTGGTTGCTTGTCCAGAACAAAAGAGGGATCATCTCCATCATCATCAGAATCCACAGTCTGTCGACACGATGCATGCTCCAATTAAGAAAAGAAAAGAAAAAAAAAACTGTTCTGTGGTCACTGCTGTATTATGTTCTAAGCCATATATATTGATTTATAACAGAAAACTGTCGAAAGGGAGAATAAATATAAGTGTAAAGATGATTGAATATATCAGAGCAGTAAATTAATCAGTGCGTGTGAATGCGCGCATTGACTTGTGCGGTTATTTCCATCAGCTGATCACTGATCCACAACGTGAATTCTGCCTTCCAGAACAGCTCTTTATTTAATCATTTTTGATTCATCTGCCTGTTGCCACATGCACAGAAGGACTGGATTGTCATTCCTACACTCATATTGTTATATTCAATACAAAATAGTAAGCGCACGCAGAAGCTCCTGCTGCCTCTGATGCTGCATTCAAGTACCGTCGGAAATTACACAACTTTTTCGTTGTTTCAAATTCAACAGTTGCTTGTGGCAAAATAATTATATCCACACAAAAGATTAATTCTGGCCTATGTAATGTGCCTGAGCCCATTGAAGCTGCCCCCACACATAAAAAAAAAAAAATCCAAGCAAGCAGGCTGAGTTTGCCCTGTAATTTCCGACAGTACATGAATGCAGCAGCAGCCTCAGCGCTCACAAACCGGCTTCTGCAGTGTGAAAACATTCAGCTGCTCCAACGAAGTCAAATTAACAATAATGTTACAAAAACTACACAAACGACAGCAAATTTTTCAACAGTTTAAAAATCCTGACGAAGCGCCCGCTGCAGGAACGAAGCTGCGCGAAGGTTAAACAATGTCAATGACATGTTATGAAATTTTTACTGAAGATTCACACCCCGAAAAAAAATCAGGGAAAATTTTCAAAAATCCCTTTAACATTGAACGAATTTTCAAAAATTCATAGCTGTCAAAAAAGATCACATTTCTTCCATATTTGAGTGTTACGTAGGATAGTATCCTTTATCAACTGACAAAGTTAACACTGAAAACCCCATTTAATGTATATTTTACATCTTAATCATGTCCTAATCACACTCATATTTGAAAGTGAGGTGCAGACTGACAATATCTCCTGACAAAGTTTGATCCGAATCTGATCCAGATTGTGGATTTTGTAGACATATGAATTTAATATTGAAAAGCCTATTTGGTGTATATTTTGCATTCAAGTTCAATCAAAAGTGCCTCAATCACTTATTTTTCTGTTATAGATTTACCAACACCACCAAAACTGGATGGAGGTTCTAGTTTCATGTCCATTTGTCTGTCTTCTAGTTATCAGTTGGAAACCAAGTGCCACAGCAGAGATAACCAGTGTTCTGTGAATATTATCTGACAAAATTCAGAACACCCCCCCCCTCCCCCCACACACACAAAACCTAACCCTGACAACACCACAAGTAGACTTTGATTCAAATGCATGAACTAAATACATACCGCTGACATTTGATCTCATCTAATTTGGGTTATGAAAAGCCACTTCTAACAGGACTAATTTTTTTCCAAGGTAAAATTTTGTGAAATTGGAAACTAGTGTCGGTGGAGGTTCGCACTCTACAAGCGCAGTGCTGTAGTTTTGTTAGTTAACAGCACTGTTAAATAAAATAAAAAAAGTGCTTACCTGGATTTCCACCAGGTAGACTGGCTCCATAATTCTAGGATCAGCTGTGAGCTCACAGGCATACAATGCCCTGCGAGCTGTGGGAATTATCTGGCCCCCGCCACGATGAATGGCATCAGTATGCAGGGTCACATCATGGATGTCAAAGCGAACTGCACGCATGTTTTCCTCACAAAGGACACCCTGAAAACAAGTGACACTTCAACTGCTCATGGAGCTATTCAAACCACCTCAGGTTTTACAAAAACCTAAAGTGCATTGCAAAGTGAAATTAATGTTTATTCAGCACCCTTACCTCCTTCGTTGCCCACTGGAAGCCAGCCACAACACTGTCTTTGATTTCATTAAGGTACTGCACTCCCTTGGTAACATCCACTAGCAGATTTGCACCAGTTCCATCAGGACCAAAGCACCAGATCTTTCGAGCCTCAGAGACATCCCACTCATACTTGTCAGCAAGATAGCGTGCACGGGCTTTGAGCTCTTGGCGAGCAGTGACTTCCCCTTTTTCAATGTCTTCTGCAAGCCCATCTTCAAAAGGACGAGCCTTCATGAACAGGCGGTTGTGCTTGTTTGGAGACTTTGACAAACACATTATACTGGACTCTGCACTGACTGTCTCTCTGTAGGACACCACTGGGTCAGATTTCTGAGAAGAAAACCAGAGATGTTTCATGGTGGCCATGTTCACCTTGAACTCCAAAATTTAGTCTAGCAGGTATTTTAATTTCAGGCTTAAATTCAAGTCAGTGTGAACTGATTGCAACAAAATGCCACAAATTCTTTTAATCACCTTGAGCGGAATGCAAGCATGGTCCTCCTCCAGATCCTTCAAACAAATCTCCAGATGCAGCTCACCAGCTCCAGCAATAATGTGCTCTCCAGACTCTTCAATGACACACTGCACCATGGGATCAGACTTAGACAACCTCTTCAAACCCTCTACCAGCTTAGGTAGGTCAGCAGGGTTTTTGGCCTCCACAGCCACTCTCACCACAGGGCTGACGCTAAATTTCATGACTCTCATGTTGTGTGCTTGATCAAAGGTTGTGATTGTTCCCGTTTTGACAAGGTACTGGTCCACTCCAACCAGGCCCACAATGTTACCACAGGGCACATCTTCAATGGGCTCAACATAACGACCCATCATCAATATGGTCCTAGCAGAGCATGTGAGAGAGGAAGAAGCAAAATCACTAAGATGTGACATAATTGTTCCTTACATTAGATGTCAACTTTTAACGAGCTTTTCAACAGCCAGTTTTCTAAACCAACCTCTGAATGGGTTTCAAGTAGAGGTCATCCTTCTTTCCAGGAACAAAATTTGGTCCCATGATACGCACTTTCTGGCCAGTAGACACACACCCAGAGAACACACGGCCGAAAGCATAAAAGCGTCCCTTGTCTGATGTGGGGACCATCTTGGAGATGTACATCATCAAGGGTCCCTTGGGGTCACAGTTCTTGATACCTAGGTAACAGAAGACAGGAAATACTTTGTATGCTTCATTTGGCATTAAAATATTCTCAGACTCAATTTTTTTTGGTTCCCAGTGGAGAAGGGAAGACAAAGCAAATGTGAGAGGTCATGGTGTTGTTAGCCTACACAGCTAACCAGAGTAGCTACGTTCTCTCGCCTGCACAACCGCCTCAACATGTTTGAGCTCCAGTGTCGCAGACTGAATGGTCCGCCCGAAAAATTGGTCCTCCACTTTGCACGTCATTTAAGAGTTCAGCTGCTCGTCTGAGACAGTCTCTTCACCCAAAGCGATCAAATGGATTAATGGGATTATTAACCATCAGATGACAAGGTAAAACCTCTTAAATCATTCTAAAGTCAGTTTTAAGCAGAAACGAGGTGACACTCCGTGGCACTTTGAAATGAATGATGCGCAGTGACCGCATCAGCTAGCAGCTCGTGTAGCTGCGGTGCTCTGATCGCTTCCCTCGTCTTTTATGATGAAATAATGCTGAATTTATGTGGAAATGATTGTTGTACAAAGCTTTAGATATCTGTCAGACAGATGATGAGAGGAGTGCAGTTTGAAGCAGAAACAAGGTGATAATTGGTGTACTGCGGCTGATGATGCATGCACAATGAAGCCAGGGTGGACAGATTTGTTTTTTTTTTAGGAGGGACCATTCGGTCTACAACACCGGATCATACACACATGTCCACTTTCGACCACATCGTCACCTTTTCTTTGCATTTTTACTGTTTGTGTGCAATTTGACCCCCCCCCCCCCCCCCCCCCCCCCCCCCAAGAACAAAAAAAAAAACTCAGGAAGTGCCATTTCTGTCCCCGGAAGTGGAGACATTGTCATATGGGTCATATTTTACCCCTGTAGCGCTCAACCTCCAACAAGACTGTACCGCCCAATTACAGGTGTTGTACCATCTTTTTGCACATGATTCACTCAATTCTTTGTCTGGTTTCAACATTCCAATGTTGAAACATTCAGTTCTTCTTTGTCTTTCGGCTGTTCCTGTTAGGGGTCGCCACCAATTTGCAGTGTGAAGCACAGTAACAGCCAAGTACTGGGGCATGGTTCATACACATGTGATAAACTGAACAGTGGTAGTCATTGTGAACATCTTGAGATTAAAAATACAAGATATAAAATGTGGTGAAGCTGTCAGTGTCACTGTATTACTGATAGAGGTGACTGACATCAGTAAATTGCATAAAAGTTGCAGTTATGTAGGCAGATTTTACTTTGCTTTACTCAAATAGGCCACAGAATACAACACTGAGATCCCAAAGCAAAACTGTAGTATAGCCCATTCTTACCCATGGCAGCCTCATCATCCCCAGGTCCTTCATAGAGCAGCTCACAGCGGTACTTCTGGGCAGTCACAGGAGAAGGGAGATGGATGGTAATCATTTGTAGCAGGGCTTCCCCAGCAGGCAACCAGCGACGCATCACAGCTTTAAGGAGAGGCTTGCCCTCCTTTTCCTTGTCATCAGCATCAAGTTTGATATCCAGCTTCTCTATCAATTTGGCTGTCTCCTCCTTCTTGAAGTTCATTATGGCATCAAACACCTAAGACAAAAATGGGGCTTGAATGCTGTTAAGTATAATAGTCAGGATCAAAAAGATCTGAAGCCACTGTTTATGCCCTCTTCAGACTGTAAGCCATCATCAGATTGACTCAGGTCAAAGTGAAGAATAAAACAAGTCATCAGCTGAAGGCAAGGAAAATGGCTTTTACTTGGGTTGTCAAAATAAAACCCAACATTACCACCTTATGAACACAATTATTGCAATGAACTTTGTTCTCAGACAGCAATGTTTTCCTACCTTGAAAATGGGATCAAGAACAAGAGCAACAAAGGTACGATCAAGTTTCTTGCCAGATGCTGCAATAGCAGACTTGCTGAACTTTCCACTTGCTGTATCGTGATACCTATAACACATAATGCAGGGGAGTCAAAACAAGCAAGGCAGGCTCTCTCCAGGAGCAGGGCTAGAGACTCCAGCACTCAATATCACGAGCAGCACCAACAGCTACTGGGCTGTTTTACAATCAGGGACATAAGTGGATTTTAAAGATAAAAAGTGGTTTAATGACATGGTGGAAATGACCAGCAAGTTTAGTTTGCCATACATGGATAACTACTGGTCTGTCAGCAGCAACAGTCATTTGGTTTGTTGTCCCCATTTGCTAACCAGCAGAACTCTAATTTTAACAGTTTTTACCAAAATATCTGTCATTTCCATGATGTCTAATTTTGATGGGCGGCCAGAACTATTACTTAAGCCTACTCTATAGCGATCTAACTCCCAGGATCACTGCCCAGTGGGGAAATGATTTGAAACAGGCGTCCAAAAATAAAATGTCTTGCCTGTCAAAAATTTCCTCTGTTAATAGAGTACATTTTAAACTCCAGCACTAGTATTATGTGAATAATAATTTTTTGTTTGAAAGAGGTAATCACTATCTGATGTCACAAAATGATGTGTACCTAATTTGCTCAAATGTCTAATATTGGGGTTTAACTCTGTAGCCAAAAAAAGTTTTACTTATTTTCAATCTTGAAATAAATATATATGCAAACATCTGACAGATCTGAAACTTTGGGCATTTATGTACCCCAGTCAGCAGTTCGATATGGATGAATAACTTTTGGTGCCAGTTACACATACTTGTGTACCCTGACTGTCACTCACCTATCACCCCACAGCTTCTTCATCATGTCTTCCACTTTTTTACAGCGTTCAGCTGGGGTCATCTGAGTGTTGCCACCCTTGGCAGCAAATTTTGCTGTGTACATCTCGGCAAATTGCTTGAGTGTGAAAGCCCAGCCATGGAGTCCAGAGCCAAAGCCAACAGTACCAACAACTGGATCAATCTAGGAGATCAGAGAGGTTGAACTATAAATCTGATCAATCTCAAGAAATGAGCATGCATGCCAAAACTGATGTGTGTGTGTGTGAGAAATTCCCATAATGAATGAGGCCCAAAACCTATGGTGGGAAAACAGATTTCATCTAACTTTTGACTTGCAATATGAGATCAGATTGAAATTGGACATGCAAGTAAATCAGATTTTTACTAGCAGTCTGAACAAGGCCTGAGAGATACCCTTTTGCAAGATTTTGCCCAGAGAAATGTCACCCCACAATTACAAAGATACTCTTCATGACTGTGTGTATAAAATGGAGGTGGGAAGGCTAAGATGAATGACCAAATCCATCATGAATGGCTGCTTTAAGTCATTCCCCTTTCTTAGGCCATCAGCCACGGTTTACATAATGCCTTTCTACTTCTCCAGTAAGTCACGATGCAGTTGGCTGGCCATGTTTGACAACTATGACGAGAAACCAACACTGTACCCACGCTCTCACATTCTGCAGTCTGAACACTACATAAAAATTTTATCTGTGCACATTTTCTCATCTGCAAATACCAATAATTAATTCGGAGCTTTTATCTACCAATACCGCTATTTTCCCAAATATAAATCCTGCATCCCTACTCAAAACTAGTCTTCAATGTAATCACACCTTGAGCGCAGCAGCCATTCCAACTGCTGCCATATACACAAGGACAAAATTATTAGCCCCCTATAAAATGTAACATTTTCCTCAAGTGATTTCTTTTCTTCTTTTAAACTGAAGAATTGAAGCACTTTTTCATTGGTTCAAAGCAAAGCCACACCCTGCTCTACTCGGGGAAGGTCTACCAATGTTCCCAGGAAGACGGAGGAGAAGGACCGTGGCTCATGGCAAAAAGTAAACAGAGCAGAGTGAAAATTCACACAATCCCTTCCTCCGCGGTGCAGCGCCATCCATGCTGACATTGCTGCTGCTTTGATTAGTACAGAATGGGATGTTGCTTTGACAGTGAGTGTCATATTTTGGCCCCAAAACATGCATAACCACCACGTGCACGCGCATATGTGCGGTTAAATTTTTCCAAATGACAGAAATCCGTCGTGGTGACGGAGAACTTTAACCCATGACTTAACTGCTTCGATTAACTGGACAGGAAGGGCTTTAAAAATGCTGTACACCTTTGTTTATTCTTTAAAAAGTAAATGTAACAAGTTTTCAGAGGAAATAAATTCACACATACAAAAACACACGCAGACACACAGGCTCTTGGTTGATGCACACAGCAAGTTAACCTTTTCAACACACACACACACCCAATATACATGAAAAAAAGTTTATTTCAGTAATTCCATTCAACAAATGAAACTTGTATATTATATTCATTCATTACACACAGAATTATATATTTCAAATGTTTATTTCTTTTAATTTTGATAATTATAACTGACAACTAATGAAAATCCCAAATTCAGTATGTCAGAAAATTAGGCCAACATTTCCAAAAATCCTTTTTTTGCATTGGTCTTAATATTCTAATTTTCTGAGCTATTGAATTTAGGATTTTCATTAGTCGTCAGTTATAATCATCAAAATTAAAAGAAATAAACATTTGAAATATATCAGTCTGTGCGCAATGAATGAATATAATATACAAGTTTCACTTTTTTAACAGAATTACTGAAATAAAACAACTTTTTCATGATATTCTAATTATATGACTAGCACCTGTACCTGCACCTTGAAAACAGACCGATGTATACCTCACACAAAACAGAAAATTAAAAATGCGCAAGTCTCAAATGCCTGTTTTTGACAATAATGCCAGAAACATCAAGTATGAGACAAGTGATTAAACAAATCAATAACATTTGTTCACTTCAAAAACAACAGGTGTTATGATGGCCTGATCGTCATTCACCATGATGTTGCCCATGGGTCCACCTTCATCTTCACCATAGGTAGAGATGATAACATTGACAGTCTCAACGATGCGCTGGAAAGTCTGGTAAAGGTCTTCAGGTTCAAGCTGCAGCTCCAACAAGGCACGGTCCATCTTATTCATCATCAGGACCGGTTTGATGCGTTCACCAATGGCCTGTCGGAGTACTGTCTCAGTCTGCACACAAACGCCTGGTAAGGACACAAAAATGTACCCACCATGAGGAAATCGGGAGGGGGAAATTGTATTTCTTTTCTTTTGCTGGCTTTAGGGAAGACGGCAATAATACTGAACTAATTAATGATAGTTTCTCTAGGATACCAAATTAAATGTTTCGTGCTTTGATCCCTTATGTTAAATAACTTTGATATCCTTGCATTTTGGACTACTCCTTTAATAAATGATGTTTAAGAAGGTAGCTTTGGGCTTCAGTTAAATATTACCATGCATTTTGTCTTGTGTAGCATTATAACAGATCTAATTCACACACACACACACACACACACACACACACACACACACAGATTTATTCAGTGTTTAGTGTATATTTATACATGCCATACAGAGCAGCTCAAACCAATGTCAATTTCCTTTGAAAAAAAAAATGGCTGTGGAGTGCAACATTTCCACAACAGCTGCACTAATAAATTAACTCTACAGCCTGTTGATAAAAACTCTAATCAAATCTGAAAAAAAGCATTTTTTTGAATAGTTAAACATGATTAATTTAAGGTGCGCTTCCTTTTGCTTCATCTGCAGAGGTGGAGAGCAGCCAGTGGAGGAAACCACGTTAAAAAAAAAACAAAAAACAAAAACATATAAACACACTGCTTCGCTTTAAAAGCACAACAAGTCTGTTTCAGATGATCAGCACAGACCCTTAAAAGGCTTTATTTTACTCAGCATGTGGCTTTGTAAACTTGTAGCATCGCCTGCTACATTGATTAGCGCTTACATTAGTTATGCGCATGCTCTACGGTCATCTTCTCGGTTTTTTGTGGGAGCGTTACAGTGCCACCTACAGGCCTGGCATATGTACTACAGCTTTAAACGAAGCTTCAAGGCAAAGAATTTGCGTCGAACATTTTTTGTGATCAAATTACTCGATTAATCGTTTCAGCCCTAAACAAATTTTTTTTTTTGCATAGTCTACCCTCCTTACCAGACACACAGTCTACTACAACCAGAGCCCCATCAGTCACACGGAGAGCAGCAGTTACTTCAGAAGAAAAGTCCACATGGCCTGGAGAGTCTATCAGATTGATCAAAAAGCCAGATCCATCCTTGGACTGCTTAATGAAGGCCAAGTCATTTTCACTCAACTCGTAGAACAGGGAGATGGCTCTGCAAGTGAGCACATTCAACAAGGTTCAATTTCCTGCATTTAAAAGTGTGCATGCATATACAGACAAATGAGCATAAGTTTACTAAAAAAAAATGAAGCTGTGTAGGCAAACAGTATGGAACACGCTACTTACGTAGACTTTATGGTAATACAGCGTTCCTGTTCATCTTTGCGGGTGTCTGTGAAACGGGTCTCTCCAGCACGAGCTGAGGCAATGATACCTGCCTTTGACACCAACGAGTCTGTCAGGGTGGACTTGCCATGGTCAACATGTGCAATCACAGACATGTTGCGGATGTTGGCTTTCTTGTCCATGATGGTGCGGATCTGATCTACAGTGAAGTTCACCTGGAGGAAACAACTCATGTCAGTAAACTGGTAATTTGCAGAATGGATGTCAATCGCAGAATGAGTAGCTTTGCTTATATTACACTAAAAACAAGCATTGATGAGATGATCAGCTCACCACTAAAATAATGAAGTTATTTAAACACTATTTAAAGCTATACATCGGCCCAACCCCTTGACAGAACAGCGACGGAATGGCAGAATGTACCTGGCAGGTGCATAAGAGCATTGCATAAGTGGAAGCTTATGTGATGTCATCTAGTGTTAAAGTAGACCTGCACTGAAATAAATGCAGTCAGATCTTTGGACCAAAAAATGACATATTTACACATAAGATCCTTCTGAATGTAGTAAAGTAAATCTGCAAGCCCAGATCTGTCATTCAACGGAGAAATCTTCATTTAAAAATGACAAATTTACAGCTAAAATTTAGCCCTCCGCAAAACTCATCACATCCGGGACGCAGCCGAGACGTCAGGGAAAAGACCCTATCCCAGCATGCTTTGCGCGCGCCAACTGTAATTTGTGGATTTACGTCAGTTTGCATCTGCACCTTTTTCTTGTCTTATACGGAAGGATCTACTTTTTTTAAAACTTCATACTGTCTTGCGGCACGTTTGGTGAGTACACATTTCTTTTATTTGTGCTTGAAAATTAATTTGGGGGACTTTTTCCCCATACGCCCGTTTGAGTGGTATCGCATTGAAAATCTACTGTCTTTCGCCTCCGGTGTTACCGTCGCGGGTACGGAGGCGGGACCCGCAAAGAATCCAAGTCATTAAAAAGATATAAACCTCTCTCAGCGGCCACGGAGCTCTGCGGCTCCGATTACCGAGACGTGCGGCGCTGCGGAAAGTCTGTCCTTGCAGCAACAGGTGTCACCGGCCGCTCCGCATCAGAACAGTGAGCGTAGTCTCTGGACTTTTGCCAAGTTGGCTGCACCTCCATTCAGTAGACAGGGACGTGGTGCCGGCTGCACAGCAGACACGGGGGCGATGTGAGTGGCCCGCTTCAGCGTTTACCGAGCACGCAAACTCAGTAAGCGCAGCGGAGGCAGAGAGCGAGTCGTCGGGGAAGAACGTTGCCCGCTGTCGATGTCGCCGCTGATCTGAGCATGCAGAGCTGTATCTCATTCATTGCATCTTACTTTTGGATGCTGAAACCAGGACGTGTATAACAGTAACATTACTAACAGATAAAATCAATTTCAATGCGGGATCGGACTGAAGGCGGGAGCGCTCCGTCTTCTGCCGGATGTCACTGCAATGACCCGGATGTACAAACAGTTTTCGCTGAGGGCCAAATTTTAGCTGCAAATTTGTCATTTTTAAATGAAGATTTCTCCACTGAATTACAAATTTGGGCTTGCAGATTTACTTTACTGCATTCATAAGGGTCTTACAAATACATATCAGCTATTTCTTTCTGAGATCTGACCACATTTATTTCAATGCAGGTCTACTTTAATGACAGTAAATTTTCCAATATGGCAATCTGCTATTCCTGCAATTAGTGCTAATTGGGACACAAAAGAGAGAAGTTCATGCTTTGAACATGACGGGGGACTTTCCGCTTTGAATGATTATCCGCTGTGTGTTGAGAAGGTGGAGGGAATATTTCAAGGGGCATATGAAGAAAATGAGAGAGACAAAAGGCAGGATGATGTGGTGAGAGTAAATCAGGAAGTAAAGGAGATTAGTAAGGATGAAGTGAGGGCAGCTATGAAGAGGATGAAGAGTGGAAAGACAGACCAGATGACATTCCAGTGGAGGTATGGAAATGTCTAGGAGAGATGGCAGTGGAGTTTCAAACCAGATTGTTTAATAAAATCTTGGAAAGTGAGAGGATGCCTGAGAAGTGGAGACCAAGTGTGCTAGTTCCTATTTTTAAGATCAACTGCGATGTGCAGAGCTGCAGAAACTACAGAGGCTTGATAGTTGATCAGTCACAGCATGAAGTTATGGGAAAGAGTAGTAGAAGCTAGGCTTAAAAAATGGGTGAGGATCTGTGAGCAGCAATATAGTTTCATGCCAAGAATAGGGATGGGTACTGATAAGATTTTATCGATAGAGGCCATTATCGATTCTGCCTATCAATCCGATTCCTTATCGATACCTCTTGGGAATTTTTTTGGCGTACTCAAAGTAGGCTTTACAGGTTTTCTATGTCAACCTTATTTTAAATTTGTCACTGGATCCTTGATCTCTGGACATAAATAAAAATAAAATCTGTAGTTTTTGTCAAAAACATTTCTTTTCAGATATGTTGGCACAAATGTTTCTCCATACCTCTGAGCTGAGCTCAGCTGGCTGCTGCACGTCAGCGCAGGACGTCTCATTTTGGGAGGGAAAAAAGTTTTGATCGATTGCAGTTTGTTTGTATCACAACGTTTGCAAAGAGGTATCATTTGATTTAAACGGTGTTTCACTTTGAATTTATTAATTCCGACGGGACTCCATTATTCTAACTTGACTCGGCAGAAAGCCGCACAGCGTTTGGAACTGTGTGAACGATTCTCATTTCTTTCTTGCAACAAGGCAGGAGTCCCAGTTAGTGACTTTAATCCACACAAAAGTGACTCACGATTGACGTATTCAGGGATGATAGTGGTAATAAAACAAAAAGCTGAAACCCAAAATTACCCCCCCCGGAAAATTTTTGAATTCTAGAAGCTCAAATGCAATCTGGGGCTATTCCAGACAATAAACTGTAGTGACTGCAGCATCCATGTTGGTGAGGGGGGGAAAAAAAAAAGAAAAAAAAAACCTTTCCTTATTCAAATTCATTCCAGTAGTATTCTCCTCTTACTAGGATACAACAGTTTTCTAGCTTGGTAGATAGTTCTGGAGGAAATCACTGAAAAAATGAACAAATCGAAAATATGGTTTGACCGAAACACTGTCATTAAACTTAAAACAGGGATGAAGTGGAGGTCTAAGAGTCACTAGGTGTTCACAGGAAACAGGTATTTCTATATTTATGTTCATTGTTAGTTTATCTTTTTTGTTGTTTCTTCAGATTCTTCTCTAACATTGTACTGTAGCATTATTAGTTATTACTATTATTGTTGTTGCTATTATTAATATATAAATAAAATTAAAAAAACATTACAATTTGGAATACATTTGACTCTTTTACGACAAACACTGAGCCATTATTATAAGGAAAACAAATGCACACAAACGCGCTGAGATGAGAACAGCTTAATGCTAACTAACACTGAAACATCACAGACATGCTAACGCCTTAGCATCCGTTCCATTTAAGTTATAAATACACCTATCAACTGTTTCAGAAGACCATAACAGGTCCGTTTAACATAAAAAAGGTAAATATTACTCACAGACATATGCGCTTTAGAGTTTTAGCGGGGAAAAATTAAGATAAAGTGAAATAGAACCAACGAAGCAGCAGATCAAAGCACTGCTTCATTGGTTCAAGGTTCAAAGCAAAGCCGCACTGCAGAAATAGTTTACAGACCCACTGCAGGGTCTGTAATCAATATATAGAAATCATCATTTTCCTGACAAACAACCCCCAAAACAATGGCCACTCTGAAGGCCCGAAAAGGGAATCGTTAAGCAAAAAGGATACTGATGTCGATGGATCAAATTATTTCTTAACGATACCCGAAAAGAACCGGTTCCCGATACCCATCCCTAGCCAAGAAAGAGCAATACAGATGCAATGTTTGCTCTGAGAATACTGCTAGATAAGTATAGCGAAGGCCAGAAGGAGTTACATTGCGTGTTTGTGGATTTAGAGAAATCTTATGACAAGATGCCAAGAGAAGAGTTGTGGCATTGTATGAGGAAGTCTGAAGTGGCAGAGAAGTATGTGAGAGTACAACCCCTGGCAAAAATTATGGAATCACCGGCCTCGGAGGATGTTCATTCAGTTGTTTAATTTTGTAGAATAAAAGCAGATCACAGACATGACAAAACTAAAGTCATTTCAAATGGCAACTTTCTGGCTTTAAGAAACACTAAGAAATCAGAAAAAAAAAAAAATTGTGGCAGTCAGTAACGGTTACTTTTTTAGACCAAGCAGAGGGAAAAAATATGGAATCATGAAAAACAAAAGAACACTAACACATCACTAGTATTTTGTTGCACCACCTCTGGCTTTTATAACAGCTTGCAGTCTGAGGCATGGACTTAAAGTAGACCTGCATTGAAATAAATGTGGTCAGATTTCAGAAAGAAATAGCTGATATGTATTTATAAGCCCCTTGTGAATGCAGTAAAGTAAATCTGTAAGCCCAAATTTGTAATTCAGCGGAGAAATCTTCATTTAAAAATGACAAATTTGCAGATAAAATTTGGCCTTCAACGAAAACTGTTTGTACATCCGGGTCATTGCAGTGACATCTGGCAGAAGACGGAGTGCTCCCGCCTTCAGTCCGATCCCGCATTGAAATTGATTTTATCTGTTAGTAATGTTACTTATACACGTCCTGGTTTCAACATCCAAAAGTAAGCTGCAATGAAAGTGAGATGCAGATCTGTGTGCTCAGATCAGCAACGACATCGACAGCGGGCACCGTTCTTCCTCTCCCGTTCCCTGCCTCCGCTACGCTCGCTGTTTTAATGCGAAGCGGCCAGTACACCTGTTGCTGCAAGGACAGACTTCTTGCGGCAAAATCCACAGCACCGCACGTCTCGGCAATCGGAGCCCCAGAGCTCCATGGACGCGGAGAGGTTTATATATTTTTAATGACTGGGATTCTTTGTGGGTCTCGCCTCCATATCCCGCAATGGTACCGGAGGCGAAAGACAGTAGATTTTCATTGTGACACCACTCAAACGGGCGTATGAAAAAGTCCCCCAAAAATAATTTTCAAGCACAAATAAAAGAAATGTGTGCTCACCAAACGTGTCGCAAGACAATATGAAGTTTTAAAAAAAGTAGATCCTTCCGTATAAGACAAGAAAAAGGTGCAGATGCAAACTGACGTAAATCTACAAATTACAATTGGTGCAATGCATGCTGGGAGAGGGTCTTGTCCGTGACGTCTCGGCAGCGTCCATGATGAGAGGGACAATTTGTGGAGGGCTAAATGTTAGCTGTAAGTTTGTCATTTTCAAATGAAGATTTCGCCGTTGAATGACAGATCTGGGCTTGCAGATTTACGTTACTACATTCAGAAGGATCTCATGTGTAAATGTAAGTCATTTTTTGTTCAAAAAATCTGACTGCATTTTTTTCAATGCAGGTCTCCTTTAATGAGTGACGAACAGTACTCTTCATCAATCTGGCTCCAACTTTCTCTGATTGCTGTTGCCAGATCAGCTTTGCAGGTTGGAGCCTTGTCATGGACCATTTTCTTCAACTTCCACTAAAGATTTTCAATTGGATTAAGATCCGGACTATCTGCAGGCCATGACATTGACCCTATGTGTCTTTTTGCAAGGAATGTTTTCACAGTTTTTTCTCTATGGCAAGATGCATTATCATCTTGAAAAATGATTTCATCATCCCCAAACATCCCTTCAATTGATGAGATAAGAAAAGTGTCCAAAATATCAACGTAAACTTGTGCATTTATTGATGATGTAATGACAGCCATCTCCCCAGTGCCTTTACCTGACATGCAGCCCCATATCATCAATGACTGTGGAAATTTACATGTTCTCTTCAGGCAGTCATCTTTATAAATCTCATTGGAACGGCACCAAACAAAAGTTCCAGCATCATCACCTTGCCCAATGCAGATTCGAGATCCATCACTGAATATGACTTTCATCCAGTCATCCACAGTCCACGATTGCGTTTCCTTAGCCCATTGTAACCTTGTTTTTTTCTGTTTAGGTGTTGATGGCTTTCGTTTAGCTTTTCTGTATGTAAATCCCATTTCCTTTAGGTGATTTCTTACAGTTCGGTCACAAACGTTGACTCCAGTTTCCTCCCATTCGTTCCTCATTTGTTTTGTTGTGCATTTTCGATTTTTGAGACATATTGCTTTAAGTTTTCTGTCTTGACGCTTTGATGTCTTCCTTGGTCTACCAGTATGTTTGCCTTTAACAACCTTCCCATGTTTGTATTTGGTCCAGAGTTTAGACACAGCTGACTGTGAACAACCAACATCTTTTGCAACATTGCATGATGATTGACCCTCTTTTAAGAGTTTGATAATCCTCTCCTTTGTTTCAATTGACATCTCCTGTGTTGGAGCCATGATTCATGTCAGTCCACTTAGTGCAACAGCTCTCCAAGGTGTGATCACTCCTTTTTAGATGCAGACTAACGAGCAGATCTGATTTGAAGCAGGTGTTAGTTTTGGGGACGAAAATTTACAGGGTGATTCCATAATTTATTCCTCAGAATTGAGTGAGTCCACATTTTTTTCCCTCTGCTTGGTCTAAAAAGTAACCGTTACTGACTGCCACAATCTTTTATTATTTTTTTTCTTGATTTCTTAGTGTTTCTTAAACCCAGAAAGTTGCCATTTGAAATGAATTTAGTTTTGTGTCATGTCTGTGATCTGCTTTTTTTTCTACAAAATTAAACTGAATGAACATCCTCCGAGGCCGGTGATTCCATAATTTTTGACAGGGGTTGTAGTACAGGACATGTACAAGGACAGTGTGACAGCAGTGAGATGTGCAGTAGGAATGACAAACTCATTCAAGGTGGAGGTGGGTCCTTTCTTGTTCGCAGTAGTGTTGAACAGGTTAACATAAGATCAGACAAGAGTCTCCATGGACTATAATGTTTGTAGATGACTGATCTGTAATGAGAGTAGAGAGCATATTGAGTCTAGTCTGGAGAGGTGGATATATGCTCTGGAGAGAAGGGGAATGAAAGTCAGGAGGAGCACGATTGAGTACATGTGTGTGAATGAGCGGGAGCCCAGTGGAATAGTGCAGTTACAAGGAGTAGAAGTGGTGAAAGCAGATGAGTTTAAATACTTGGGGTCAACTGTCCAAAGTAATGGAGAGTGTAACAGAGAGGTGAAGAAGAGAGGGCAGGCAGTGTGGATTGGATGAGTTGTGATCAAAGAATATCTGCAAGAGTCAAGGGGAAAGTCTACAAGACAGTGAGACCAGCTATGTTGGACGGTGGCACTAACAAAAAGACAGGAAGCAGATCTAAAGATGTTGCGATTCTCTTTGGGAGTGATGAGGATAGACAGGATTAGGAATGAATGTATCAGAGGGACAGCTCAGGTGGGATGGTTTGGAGACAAAGTAAGAGAGGGGAAACTGAGATGGGAGATGGTTTGGATATGTGCAAAGGAGGGACTCAGTGCATATAGGGAGAAGGATGCTGAGGATGGGGCCACCAGGCAGGAGAAGAGTGATGACAAAGCGGAGGTTTATGGATGTACTGAGGGAGGACATGCAGGTGGTTGGAGAGACAAAGGAAGATACAGAGGACAGGGTGAGATGGAAGCGATTGATCTGCTGTGGCGCCCCCTAATGCCAGCAGCTGGAAGAAAGAACAAGATTAAATTGACTTCATTGACAACTCTGAATAAATCTCATGTTAGACTGTTCTAGACCTTCAGCTGGCCGACCAAACAAGCCAGACAATACAAAACTGCTGATTTCAATTGACAAGCATACAGCCAGAGCGTGTTTTCAGAGAGGACAATCACATGTAGGGAAGGGTATTGATAAGATTTTATCGACAGATGCCACTATCGATTCCGCTTATCGATCCGATTCCTTATCAATACCTCTTGTGAATTTTCTGTGCACTAAAAGTAGCCTTTACAGGTTTTCTATGTCAACAACATTTTAAATTGGTTGGTGGATCCTTGATCTCTGGACATTAAGAAAATCTGTAGTTTTTGTCAAAAGCATTTCCTTTCAGACATTTTGGCATGAATCCGTACCTCTGAGCTGACCTCAGCCAGCCGCTGCACGCCTGAGCAGAGGGGTGAGGGGTTTGATCGATTGTAGTTTGTATTACATTTGGAAAGATGCCATTTGATTTAAATGACATTTCACTTTGAAGTTATTAATTCTGACTTGACTTGGCAGAGAGCCGCACAGCGTTTGGAGCTGTGTGAACAGAATGGAGGACGATTCTCGTTTCATTCTCGCAACAAGACAAAAGTCCCAGTTAGTGACTTTAATCCGCACAAAAGTGACTCACGATTGACATATTCAGGGATGAAAGTGGTGAAAAATAAAAAAAGCTGAAACCCAAAATTTCCCAAATTGTTATTAAACTTAACAGGGATGAAGCAGAGGTGTAAGAGTCACTAGATGTTCACAGGAAACATTTATTTCTACATTTATGTTCAGTGTTAGTTGGTTTTATCTTTTCTGTTTTGTTTTTATCAGGTTCTTTTATTCTCATTCTCTAAAATTGTACTGTAGCATTATTAGTTGTTATTACTATTATTATTGCTGTTATCAATATATAAATAAAAACATAATTAAGATAAAGATACCCATCCCTTATCACATGTGTGCAAAAGTAGGAATTCTCAATCTTCACCGGCAGTGAAGTATACCCGACCGTGAGAATACAAATAAATTAAACAGCATTTCTGGTGTGGGACAAGTTACACTTTATATATGAAAATGCTGTTCCACCTGTCCTATTGACAAGTGGGCCAAGATATCGATGTCTACTCCTGATTATATGGGCAATGACAAAGCACCAAATAAACACCCACGCTATGCGTGTTACCACTAAGTGTCACCATCATCTGTAACTTTGCTCACAGATATCTAGTTTTATTTGACATTGCGTCCATACTGTGATACTTACATGTAATTTATTTATTTTAAACCACTGACACGAATCAGCTTCAGAAACAAACCATTTGGTGACTTCCGACACTGCAAAACAGCCACTGCCCACGGGTTCTCACGAAACAATGACGTCATTGAACAGTTCACCATAGCCCAAATTATTTTTCAGTCACTTTTACACACACACACACACACACACAAACAACACACAATTAAAGCTATCAGTCTAGATTATGAGTGTTACCTAAACTAAGCAAATTAAATGAAACGTGCCGGTTTTTAATACCACAGTCACCGGCATGAATAGGCCACGTGTACAGATGCTGACGTTATGTTAGATGCTAACATTTACCGGCTAACCACTTTAGCCGCCCGAAACAACGAAACTACATTCACAACAATCCACCACACTCCAACAACTTATAACGGAGCAGACGGGTTTATTTATTTTTGTAACTGGAGAAAATCCGCTGCCGTCACAGTCGGCACAAAAAGCGCCACGACAGTGGCTGCGGTCTGCAAAATAAAACATGTATCCGTATAAAACTCTTAAATATGGAATAAAGAGCAACCCGGTAAAACCCCTCACAAAGACTCTGGGAGCCTCGACGACTCTTATGAACAATAATATAACGGTACAGGCGGACAAAATGGCTGCCATTAAAAACGCAATCTACGAGAGGCATAACGTCGATAATCACAGTACCGAACAAAAAATTACTGGTGATGTTTAAACGCGTTGGATACCGGGTAGCAATTGGTCGTTCGAAATAAATTCATGTACTCACCATCTTGACGGATGCTTTTGGATTCACTTAGTGGGGGAATTAGAGAAGGGATTTTTACACTGCCCACCACACGAGGGAACAGGCAGGGAAGAGGCCAGTGACGTCAACAAACAGGCTTTTATACTGCGTGGTTTTCCGGCATAGACATTATAAAGAGTAGACGCCGCATTGGATGCCGAAGCGCAAGAAATGCGGCCGCCATCTTGGAACGGTCATCATAGTACAAACTTGTACAAACCATCCCAGGTTCTCAAGACCAGACACCTAAGTGGCTCTACTTTACTCTATTCTTCTCTTCTATTCTAGTCTTCCTTTTTTTTTTTTTTTTTTTTAGATATTTAGATATACACTAGTAGAGCTCTACCTTACAAATGGAATATATTCTAGAAGACATACCTTACTGAATTTTCATGGCACAGTGAAGGTTTGATTTTATATTCTTGTTTATTTTTATGTTTCTATAATAAAGTTGTTTTGTTCTTTATTTTCGCTGTTCTGCAAAGTGTCTTTTAGCACTGTGTAAAGCGCTATATAAATAATAAGGTGCTGAGAGCTGCAGAGAGCTCTGTATACAGTCCTCTGTCAGGACTTTTAGCTGGAAAACTTTAACGAGCAAGTTT
The DNA here is from genome assembly GCF_902500255.1 of Thalassophryne amazonica. Taxonomy (NCBI): domain Eukaryota; kingdom Metazoa; phylum Chordata; class Actinopteri; order Batrachoidiformes; family Batrachoididae; genus Thalassophryne; species Thalassophryne amazonica. The sequence continues at coordinate 71,493,673 of NC_047112.1, forward strand.
GTACATGTGTAAATATGGTTTGGGTTGAGACGTCATGTTCTTGCGTTAATCTGACAATTTACATTTACATTACATTTCTCTCTCTCTCTCTGCTTTGTACAGCCTTGGAACTCTTTCTCTCTCTGACCGGATATGAAGTATATTGATACTCTATATGGTTTATATATATTATCATTTTCTGATATATGCAGCCAGTCTGCTCTGTGTCAGCCTGATCCCATCAGATCTCAGCAGCTAAGCAGCGTGGGCCCTGGTTAGTACTTGGATGGGAAACCTCTTTGGAACACCGGGGGCTGTGTGTGTTACTCCAGATAAAACTGGAGTTGCATCAGGAACGGCATCCGGTGTAAAACTTGTGCCAAATACCAATGCGGATCTGGCTGTATCCGCCTTGGTGACCCTAAACAAAATGGGAGCAGCCGAAAGGACAACAAAAACAATCATTTTCTGATATACGAGGGCTGTCAATAAAGTAAGGGTCCTTTTTATTTTTTTCAAAAACTATATGGATTTCATTCATATGTTTTTACGTCAGACATGCTTGAACCCTCGTGCGCATGCGTGAGTTTTTCCACGCCTGTCGGTGACGTCATTCGCCTGTGAGCACTCCTTGTGGGAGGAGTCGTCCAGCCCCTCGTCGGAATTCCTTTGTCTGAGAAGTTGCTGAGGGACTGGCGCGTTGTTTGATCAAAATTTTTTCTAAACCTGTGAGACACATCGAAGTGGACATGGTTCGAAAAATTAAGCTGGTTTTCAGTGAAAATTTTAACGGCTGATGAGAGATTTTGAGGTGATTCTGTCGACATCCTGGATCAATAGAGCCTGAAATGTGGAGGTTTTCAGCTTGAACAGGCTGACGACGGCGGCTGAGAGCGCTGAGCGACGTCTCGCACCGTGGGAAGTCCTTAAAGCGACAGAATCACCTCAAAATCTCTCATCAGCCGTTAAAATTTTCACTGAAAACCAGCTTAATTTTTTGAACCATGTCCACTTCGATGTGTCTCACAGGTTTAGAAAAAATTTTGATCAAACAAAGCGCCAGTCTCTCAGCAACTTCTCAGACAAAGGAATTCCGACGAGGGGCTGGACGACTCCTCCCACAAGGAGTGCTCACAGGCGAATGACGTCACCGACAGGCGTGGAAAAACTCACGCATGCGCACGAGGGTTCAAGCATGTCTGACATAAAAACATATGAATGAAATCCATATAGTTTTTGAAAAAAATAAAAAGGACCGTTACTTTATTGACAGCCCTCGTATATGTATTTCTAATTTTATATATATATATATATATATATATATATATATATATATATATATATATATATATATATAGTAGTAGTACTGTAGAGTGTTTTAAGTCTCGTCTAAAGATCCAGTTTTATGCTTTGGCTTTTAACACAGCGTGAGTGTGTGGTCCTCTGTGTGTGTGTGTGTGTGTTTTTGTACAGCACTTTTGAAATGTGCTATATAAATAAAGGGTATGGCATATATATATATATATATATATATATATATATATATATATATATATATATATATATATATATATATATATATATATGTGTATGAATTATATTGATACTCTATATATGATTTATATGTATTGTAAATGTATCTGATATATAACTTTCTTCTACTATATATATATACTCAACAAAAATATAAACGCAACACTTTTGGTTTTGCTCCCATTTTGTATGAGATGAACTCAAAGATCTAAAACTTTTTCCATATACACAATATCACCATTTCCCTCAAATATTGTTCACAAACCAGTCGAAATCTGTGATAGTGAGCACTTCTCCTTTGCTGAGATAATCCATCCCACCTCACAGGTGTGCCATATCAAGATGCTGATTAGACACCATGATTTGTGCACAGGTGTGCCTTAGACTGCCCACAATAAAAGGCCACTCTGAAAGGTGCAGTTTTGTTTTATTGGGGGGGATACCAGTCAGTATCTGGTGTGACCACCATTTGCCTCATGCAGTGCAACACATCTCCTTCGCATCATCCGTGAAGAGAACACCTCTCCAACGTGTCAAACGCCAGCGAATATGAGCATTTGCCCACTCAAGTCGGTTACGACGAGGAACTGGAGTCAGGTCGAGACCCCGATGAGGATGACGAGCATGCAGATGAGCTTCCCTGAGACGGTTTCTGACAGTTTGTGCAGAAATTCTTTGGTTATGCAAACTGACTGTTTCAGCAGCTGTCCGAGTGGCTGGTCTCAGACGATCTTGGAGCTGAACATGCTGGATGTGGAGGTCCTGGGCTGGTGTGGTTACACGTGGTCTGCGGTTGTGAGGCTGGTTGGATGTACTGCCAAATTCTCTGAAACGACTTTGGAGACGGCTTATGGTAGAGACATGAACATTCAATACACGAGCAACAGCTCTGGTTGACATTCCTGCTGTCAGCATGCCAACTGCACGCTCCCTCAAATCTTGTGACATCTGTGGCATTGTGCTGTGTGATAAAACTGCACCTTTCAGAGTGGCCTTTTATTGTGGGCAGTCTAAGGCACACCTGTGCACTAATCATGGTGTCTAATCAGCATCTTGATATGGCACACCTGTGAGGTGGGATGGATTATCTCAGCAAAGGAGAAGTGCTCACTATCACAGATTTAGACTGGTTTGTGAACAATATTTGAGAGAAATGGTGATATTGTGTATGTGGAAAAAGATTTAGATCTTTGAGTTCATCTCATACAAAATGGGAGCAAAACCAAAAGTGCTGCGTTTATATTTTTGTTGAGTGTATATATATGTACCCTGACTTATATATAATTTTATTTTCTCTGATATATAACTTATATCTATTGTTATGTTTTATCTAGAAATATAATGTATTCATTAGCCAGTATTTTGTTTATATAAATATTTATATATATATAGTCTAATCATATATTGTCTCTTCAAATTACTAAAATAGTTTTTACAGCCACTATCTGCTTCTCTATCATATATTAGTGTGTATGTACGTATATGTGTATTATGTGTGTGTTTGCAGTGTTTGCAAAATACCTGTCTGCAGTCGAGGCTATATCAGAATATTCTATTACTGTTAATCAGGGTTGGAAGGGTTACTTTAAAAATGTATTCCGATGCAGTTACTAGTTACCTGTTACAAAATGTAGTCAGTAACGTAATCCAAGTACCATAATATTAAAGTAATGTAATTTGATTACTTTCAATTACTTCTGGATTACTCCAATATCAAATATGCGGATACAGACAAAAGAAACTAAATAGAAATAGTCTTGATCACATAGTACAGTTTATTAAGCAAAAATAAAACTGTTTCTTTTACATGGCATGCTCTGTTTTACTTCACATTATGAATTAAGAGCACCACAATATTGTTTTAAACACACCCAGTGTTCACCTGCTAAATTTTCAACAAAAAATGCCAAACAAATGAAGGATAATGAAAACTCAGGCGTGTGCGGATGAATTTGTAATTAAAAGTGGCTTGCAGAACAATATACAAAACAAACAAAAAAAATCTGCTACTTGTTCAGTAAACATAAAATTATCTTACTTTAGTCTTTCACATGGCATCTGCACCATGTTTAACATACGAGGGCTGTCAATAAAGTAACGGTCCTTTTTATTTTTTTCAAAAACTATATGGATTTCATTCATATGTTTTTACGTTAGACATGCTTGAACCCTCGTGCGCATGCGTGAGTTTTTCCACGCCTGTCGGTGACGTCATTCGCCTGTGAGCACTCCTTGTGGGAGGAGTCGTCCAGCCCCTTGTCGGAATTCCTTTGTCTGAGAAGTTGCTGAGAGACTGGCGCTTTGTTTGATCAAAATTTTTTCAAACCTGTGAGACACATCGAAGTGGACACGGTTCGAAAAATTAAGCTGGTTTTCAGTGAAAATTTTAACGGCTGATGAGAGATTTTGAGGTGATTGTCGCTTTAAGGACTTCCCACGGTGCGAGACGTCGCTCAGCGCTCTCAGCCGCCGTCGTCAGCCTGTTCAAGCTGAAAACCTCCACATTTCAGGCTCTATTGATCCAGGATGTCGTGAGAGAACAGAGAAGTTTCAGAAGAAGTCGGTTTCAGCATTTTATCCGGATATTCCACTGTTAAAGGAGATTTTTTTAATGAAAGACGTGCGGACGGGTCCGCGCATCGGGACGCAGCCGCCGTGACGCTCCGCCACAGGAAAAACACCTCCGCTGAAAGCCTTAAGGACAAGTTGGAACATGTCCTGCCTGTTAAACAATTTCTCATATACTCACTCCACTGAAAGCCATCAAAAGCCGCCTGGATTTTACAAATGGTTATCAACACGGAGGTGTTTTTCCTGTGCCGCCGCACCGCGTCGGCTGCATCCCGATGCGCGGACCCGTCCGCACGTCTTTCATTAAAAAAAATCTCCTTTAATAGTGGAATATCCGGATAAAATGCTGAAACCGACTTCTTCTGAAACTTCTCTGTTCTCTCACGACGTCCTGGATCAATAGAGCCTGAAATGTGGAGGTTTTCAGCTTGAACAGGCTGACGACGGCGGCTGAGAACGCTGAGCGACGTCTCGCACCGTGGGAAGTCCTTAAAGCGACAGAATCACCTCAAAATCTCTCATCAGCCGTTAAAATTTTCACTGAAAACCAGCTTAATTTTTCGAACCGTGTCCACTTCGATGTGTCTCACAGGTTTAGAAAAAATTTTGATCAAACAAAGCGCCAGTCTCTCAGCAACTTCTCAGACAAAGGAATTCCGACGAGGGGCTGGACGACTCCTCCCACAAGGAGTGCTCACAGGCGAATGACGTCACCGACAGGCGTGGAAAAACTCACGCATGCGCACGAGGGTTCAAGCATGTCTGACATAAAAACATATGAATGAAATCCATATAGTTTTTGAAAAAAATAAAAAGGACCCTTACTTTATTGACAGCCCTCGTATCAGTCCACTTATTGAACTTTCAAAATAAGAACAACAGCATAATGAAAACCATTAAGTAAATACTGTCAGTAAGGAGGTGTGCTCGCCATTTTAATTCTGGGCGAGTTAGTGATTTGCGTGCACAGAAGTTCAAGAAACAGGTGGAATATGCTGGAAAGCTGCACATGTTGGCAAAGCCACAAACGGAGGAACAAGGGAGACAATATTTCCTTCCATAAGTAAGTGGTTTTGGTTCTTCTTGTCACTTTGTCCATGATATTTGGATGATAAACAGCTGTATGTTTCCTGCCGTACCTGTGTCGCCCGATGACACGGACCATTAACTCTTCACTTATGTCTAGTTGATATTTTCCACTGCTAGACCAATGTCTAGTTAAAATACTTGTCGTTAGTGATTAAAATTGTTTGACAAGACTGGGGATTTTTGTTTTACTTTGCACCTTAAAATAATGAGATTATATTGACCCGCGCTGTGCCGCTCACAGTCAAACCCACACATAGAGATGTGTATCCACACCACTGACTTCATGAATGAAACTCGGTCAATAAAGGACTAATATTTGGGAATGTGTGTGTGTCAGAGTAAGTTTAATACTTTCCTGACATAATTTAATGTAATTTCATTTACTGGCTCGATATCCAGGTCAAAAGGGCATTTTATCACGTATTTTGCGAGCATTTTAACGTTTTAAAATATTATATACAGATAATATCATAAAATGCATCATAAAATGCATTAAAATTGTAATCCTGCAAACTAATCACCATTTTTACTAACTATACCTGTAATCTGAATACGTCTTTTTTTTCTGTAACTAGCGGAATACAGTTACCTTTTTTATCCTAATTACGTAACGCCGTTACATGTATTCCATTACTCCCCGAGCCTGCTGTTAATCCCACTATGAATATTAAAATACGACGAACCATTTGTCCTGTATCATAGCTACATGTGTGACTTGCAGAAAAAAAAACCCCGCGTGAAAATCAGTTATTGAGAGAGTTACGATGGATTAAATGCGCTGCTCTGCCAAACAGCACTGAGTGGAGCGGGTCGGATCACCGGTTCAAGATGGCGGCCCTATGACTCGCGGTCGATGGTCGTTATTGTAACCGTAAGCAGCACAAAATACCGGCAAATTTGCTCACTCTCCATTGACTCCGGTTGACTCTAGTGTGAGCCGATTGTGAAGAGACCCATCCAATATGGCGACGACGCTGGATAACGTTGCAGTAAGTTATTGGAGTGCGTGTATATAATGTCTATGGGGGTCTTCTTGCGATCACGTCATCACAGACGCGACGGCCGTAACTAGAGCATGCATGTAGACTGGAATGGACGTGCGCGCCTCAATCTAGTGTCGCTCAGGACAGGAAGGCGCCATTACTAAGGGTGGAGATGTGCAGACCATCAATAATAAACTGAACGCTTTGTTTTGTTTGTTTTTTTTGCACTAGCGTCGCTATTTCTTAACGGATTTTAATAAATGTAGGCTTGTTTTAAAGCCATTTGAAAGCTCTTTCCAATGAACCTATGCATGTGTGGGTGAAAAAAAAAACCTTTTATGTAAAATGCAGAAATTTGGGGAAATTATGACAAAATGTGCTGCTTTTCTCTCTCTCTATTGTCGCTATTTGTTAACAGATTTTAATAAACGTACTCTTGTTTTAAAGCCCTTTAATTCCTCTTTCTAATGAACCCATACATGTCTGGGTAGAAAAAAATGTTTTATGTAAAGTGTGGAAATTTGGGGAAAATATTCCATTCTGTTCATTTACTGTGATGTTTTTTTTTTCCTGTCATCATAATTATCGATGGATTTTTATAAATGAAGCCTTGTAAGTTGTATTCAAGCTGATTAAAAGCTCTAATGACCCATACATGCCTGGATAAAAAATCCTTATGTATTAAAAATCTGAAGTATGTCTTGCCATTGTGCTCATTTACCTTGCTGCTTTTTCCACTGTAATATTGCTACTCTTTTAATGACAACATCTATATGATTTTTACTAACATTTTATTACAAGTCGATATAAAGTCATTCAGAATTTATGACTTTTGACCCTCAGTCAGGGTAAAAAGTACCTCCTCCATCCCCTCCAACCACACTTAAAATTTAAATGCCGCCTGTGACCACCATGTACATATCATATTAAACAACTGCAAGTGTATATATAGACATAAATATACTTAAACATTTTTGTTTCCGTATTTGTATGCATATGAACGCAGCTTAATGAAAAGAACTTAGGTGTTGAGTTATAGTCTCAGTATATTGATATTAAATTGCGACATAACGACTTTAAAATAGACATTTGTTTTGCATAATTACATTAAGGCTATTGTACAGTTCATTTTAGTATTTGAAAATTTGTTTTTGTAGTTGGTGCAGTTAATGGTGAAGCACTGGCTGCCTTTTTCCCCTCATTTCGCTTCTGTCTCCACCCTTAGTAATGGCCGCCGTGCGGCACGTCCGCTAGTCACGTGACGTCCATTGGACGTCCAATGGCAAGACATACTTCAGATTTATATTTTAATACATAAGGATTTTTTATCCAGGCATGTATGGGTTCGTTGGAGCTTTTACTCAGCATGAATACAACTTACAAGGCTTCATTTATAAAAATCCATCAAGAATTATGACAGGAAAAAAAAAAAAAAATCACAGTAAATGTTTCTGTGTAGGCTCTCAGTTGTCCAGGTGGTTTCCATAGTAGAGAAGCTTGAATCTTCGACTGGACTGGGTTGCTTGACGTGAGGACGTTTCGCTTCAAATCACAGAAGCTTCTTCAGCTAAAATTCTTGCTCTGGTAGTCTGACTTCTGTCTTGACCCTTGTAGAGAAGAATAAACCAGAAGCCAACAAAAGCTGGAGTTTTTTTTTTAACCTAACCAGACCCCACCTACCGAGAGGCTGACTGCTATAGGCTAGTGACTAAACAATAGCTCTAATTAGCACCTATTGTGCTCTAGTTAGCACTCTCCTAATGTAGTCTCACCTATGTAGTGTTCATTACAGTTTTCCTGACATCTGATGAACACTACATAGGTGAGACGAAGCAACTTTTACACAAGAGGCTATACCAGCACCACAGAGAGGTCGCCAGTGGACCTCAGTCTGCAGTTCATCTCCACCTGAAAGACACTAACCACACGTTTGAGGACAAGGAAGTTAAAATCTTAGCCAGAGAGAAGAAATGGTTTGAAAGAGGTGTCAAGGAAGCATTCTTTGTAAAACAGTTGAAACCCAGCCTTAACCGCAAAGCGGGTCTCAGACACGCTTTGTCCCGTTTACAATGTGGTACTCAGGTCAAAGCAGTTTCAGTCTTTTGTTCATGGTAATGAGTCATTCACGTCATCAGGAGAGGGTCGTCAAGGGAGCCATCAGGGGAGGCTTCCGTCCTGTCATTAGGAGAGTGCTAACTAGAGTACAATAGGTGCTAATTAGAGCTATTGTTTAGTCACTAGCCTATAGCAGTCAGCCTCTCGGTAGGTGGGGTCTGGTTAGGTTAAAAAACTCCAGCTTTTGTTGGCTTCTGGTTTATTCTTCTCTACAAGAGTCAAGACAGAAGTCAGACTACCAGAGCAAGAATTTTAGCTGAGGAAGCTTCTGTGATTTGAAGCGAAACGTCCTCACGTCAAGCAACCCAGTCCAGTCGAAGATTCAAGCTTCTCTACTATCACAGTAAATGAACAGAATGGCATATTTTCCCCAAATTTCCACACTTTACATAAAACATTTTTTTTCTACCCAGACATGTATGGGTTCACTAGAAAGAGCAATTAAAGGGCTTTAAAACAAGCCTATTTTATTAAAATCTGTTAACAAATAACGACAATAGAGAGAAAAGCAGCACAATTTGTCATAATTTCCCCAAATTTCTGCATTTTACATAAACGTTTTTTTTTCACCCACACATGCATAGGTTCATTGGAAAGAGCTTTCAAAGGGCTTTGAAACAAGCCTACATTTATTAAAATTCGTTAAGAAATAGCGACGGTAGTGCAAAAAAAGCGGTCAGTTTATTATTGATGATCGGCACATCTCCACCCTTAGTAATGGAGCCTTCCTGTCCTGAGCGACACTATAGATTGAGGCACGCACGTCCATTCCAGTCTATATTTCCATGAGACCATGACACCCACTGAAGATTTCAGTGATGACACCCTGCTCAGAGTGCCGCTCTTGTGGCACTCGTGAGAGTGTGGAGCATATAGAGTCATAGACATTATCATGTGATGAATGTCAAACAGGGAAAATGATTAAATTAATCAAATCACTTGATAATTTTTGTCACTCCATTTTTTTAAAATTCCCCATCCATTTTTACTGCTCCACTTTTTCAATTCATATGTATTTAATCAAATTTTTATTATTTAATTTGAGCAAAAACATGAGATTAGTGTTGATTTGTTTAATCTGAAATTAAATTAGTTGTAATAAATTACTTTTTTTTTTACGACCGTTACTCCTCACAAAAGTTGTTTATCAGTGAATTTGAGCCAGCACTTTTGTTGTTATTTTTATAACAGTATTGTATGACTTAGGGAAAAGTACTGTTAATTAGCATGATTTATTCTATCAAAATTTTTATTATCACTGTTATTGAAGTTAAATATTGGTATTATTGTTACTTGATGTTATACATTACTTTGTATTTTTATTTGATATAATTTGTCATAATTATTAATTTAGTATTACCTTTGTTATGTTGCCTTATTGTATTTTTTACTTTTGCCAGACTACAACGGAAACAAGTGTTTTTCACTTTCTTGTGCTATCCGTGTATTTTAATGGGCAATTACGTATGTATTTTGTGCATTATTTTACTAAATAAATTCAATCAATCAATTAACCACCAGGTGGCGACAAATACATTTTAAAGACTGATTTTTGTGACTTTTGTGGAGCAACAGCTGTCATTCACGCTCTCACCACAAAAACAAACTGGAATCAATGAAAGCATCATTAATCATTGTTACACACGTATATATATATATATATATATATATATGCCATTCTAATTCTTTATGTCCTATATCACAATATAAGTCATCCCAAAAGACGACACACAATCAGACTTAATGAAGTCTTAAAAAGAATAGAGAAGAGTGAAATATAGATCAGCGTTCTGGAGATACAGAGTATAGATTCTGTGTATGTTGATGAAGATCCTCAGTCATCCAGGTATTTGCATATCAGAAACATAATTAAATCAGATATGTAAGATAAAAGGAAGGTCAGTACTGTACTGACATTAACGAAACTAAAGGGCACTGAATGTATTAGTAAGTCCTATGTCGGCCCTGAGGCCCATTGGTTATTATCTCTGCATACTGTAGCGCGAAGAGGATACGAATCTACAACTCCTGCTGGAAGGGATCCCAATCTGACACAAGTTACTTCCTCAGCCAAGGCCTGTGGACATTTACAGCTGGGTGGACTCACTCAGATAATGTAGATTAAGAGTTTTGTCCAAGGATACAGGCAGGTAGCACGAGTGGGATTCAAATCAAGGTCTACATAACAGCAGACCAGCTCCTTATCCACTCAGCTACGTACTTGTTCTGCAATGAATTAATGTATGTTATAAAATTTAACAGTACCACACAACGGGCTCCAGCACGACTGTGGAACATTCACAGATGGAAATCGGTCTGGTTCTGGATGGAAATAAACAGTCAGTGACATTATTTGGACCGGGACACCAGTTTTGTATTTTGACACTGTATACCACCATATGCAATAAAACAAACCACCTTGTAGTAGAACTGCGCGGTACTATATCCAGTTTAAATGGTACATGGTATAAATTTGGCCGATGATAGCGATTTGGACGCTACCTCTAATCACGATAATGCCCGCAGAGTTTTTTGATTCAGGAAAACTCCTCTGTGAAGCGTCTGACCTGAATCAAACATTTGAGAAACCACCACATTATATAACGTAAGGATTTTTTAAACCAGTGCAGAAAGACAGAATCAGCCAGGGAATAACAATTTACCCAGAGTGACTTCAAATATGAGTAATTTAAGTATTTTTATAATTTTTTTTGGTGATTTCATGTAAAGTTTTGTACATGAGGAAAAGTGCTCTGTGGCCATCCTGAAAGCGCTTCATGTTTTCAGAGCGGGTGTGCCATCGAGTGTTCAAGAGATGAAACTTCAGCCACTGACCCAACAATAAATAAATTAATTTAATTCTTTCACCAAAACATCAAATCTAGGCTTGCATCTTAGATGTACCCACTGGTAAATTGTAGCTGTAGTTTTGAGAGCTGGACAATAAATGTTATCAAAATTACATTAGACCCGTTTTTGTTTTTTTGTTGTTGTTTATATATTTATTTATTTTTATCAATTTACTTTTGCTAAGGGACCCATTCAGACACACTTACATTAGAATTTTTACACTTACGTTTATATCATGACAAATACCGTTACTGTGAAGGGATTCAATGTACAACCCCAATTCCAATGAAGTTGGGACGCTGTGTAAAATGTAAATAAAAACAGAATACAATGATTTGCACATCCTCTTCAACCTATATTCAATTGAATACACCACATAGACAAGATATTTAATGTTCAAACTGATAAACTTTTTTTTTTTTTTTTTTGCCAGCTTGTACTCGGCCGAGATGGACGCACTTTTCTCTTCTCCCTCCCTCCTTATCTTTCCTGCTTCTGTGGCGTGTTGTCTGTGAGGCTGCAGCTTTGCTCTTCTGGAAAACGACAAAAATGGATCTGTTAAAGTGGTCTCTGAACGCAATTGACACTATTTTTTCTACAAGACATTCGGGGGCGGAGGACCCGACCTGTCCTGCCGGGACGCATGTGATGGGTTACATGATGGACTCGTGGAGGAGATGGCAGGTCATGCTTTCTGTGGAGGACGTCGAAGATGTGTACATATTCGGCTTGGTGGTGACCGGCTTTTTGCTGTGTGGAGCGGGCACTGCGCTGGTTTACCGGAAAATCAAGAAAGTGGAAGCAGCTTTGATTGGTCCTTCCAGGCTGCCCTACATGATTGATTCGATTGGGAAGGCAGTGGCTGCGCAGTCGGCGGGTGTTAACCGCACGTTGGAAAATATCTCGAGCAGAATCGCAGCCCTGGAAACCCGCTTTGATCGTCTGTGAAGACCACATGCTACATTCAGATGCATTGAGAGCCACTCTGTTCTCAGAACTGTGGAATCTTTCAGGCATCTGCTAATCTGGTTATTCATTTGGCTTCCCCAAACACAGCTGCACTTCAAGGTCGCTGTGATAAAACCTCCTCAGAAGATCAACACTTAAGCCTCGCTCCCTGGTCTTCCCCCCTCCCCTCAGCTTCTCCAGCTCTGACGTTGACTGTGTGGACTGCTCAGGGCTGTGCCCCTCCCCCTCCAGGATTGTCGGACAAGGCCGTTGACGGCGCCAAACAGGCTGCCTCCGGAGTGTTCTGATAAACTGGACCTTTTCAAATCTCGGTTGTCGTCCTGCGTCCTTGTTTTTGTCTGTGTGATTATTGTTTTTCTGTGCTGATGGGGATTTTTTTTCCTCATTGCTGCTGTGTAACGCAACGGCTATGAGGGTTTTTTTTCTCCTTTTCCCTCGTGTTTTGCTTTTCAATATATGTTTATGTACCGGGCCGGCGTATGTGTTGTGTGTTGTATGTGTGTTGTTTGTTATGGGTCGGTGTTGGTTTGCTCAGCCCTGCTGTTGACCAAGGCAGGGATGTACATCTGGAGCTGGTCCCCGGGCGCCTAATGGCGACTTCTGCTCCTACTGGCAATTAGCATGGGTTAAATGCAGTAGACACATTTCATTGTGCAGGGAACATTGTTGTGAAAGTGTAGGAACACAGACCCACAACAGGGGGCGCAAATGAACGGACAATGGAGGAAGTCAAATAACAACACTTTACTGTTGTGAATGAGCACAACAAACACGGCAGGTCACAATAGTATGCAATGAAGTCAATTTACAGAACGTGTCATGTGGGCAGGCTCGAAGATAAGAGACGTCTGTCCAAAGCAGAACCGGAACCACACGATTTCCTCCGCCACCGAACCCCGGGAATACTGGAGCCGCCAAGTCCCGAACTCCCAGGTGGCCACTGCCTCCGCTTGTCGGATCTGGTACTGCTGGCGAGGAACAAAAACAGTTAGATGTAGGTGTGTTTATACCCAGCAACACGTATGGTGGGAAATCCACCTCCACCTCTCGTCGAAAAGTCTGCTGTCAAAAAACACAAAGCAACAATATTCTTCTGTCGAAAAGAAAACTTGATTGGCTGAGCTCGTTACCTCCTAAGCATAGCGATATCTCGGCAAAGAAGTGGAGATGTCGTCCTGCTGATATACGATTGAAGATCAGATGATTGGTGACAGCTGTCACAGGTAATAAGTGACAGCTGTCACCCCGGCTGCTCCTGTGAGGCGGCGGTGCCCTCTTGTGCCTGGAGCCTGCACTCCAGGCAGGGTACCCTCTGGTGGTTGTGGGCCAGCAGTACCTCCTCTTCAGCGGCCCACACAACAGGACCCCCCCATCAACGGGCGCCTCCTGGCGCCCGACCAGGCTTGTCTGGGTGGCGGCGGTAGAAATTGGCCAGGAGGGCCGGGTCTAGGATGAAGCTCCTCTTCACCCAGGAGCGTTCTTCAGGTCCGTACCCCTCCCAGTCCACCAAATACTGGAAGCCCCGGCCCATCCTACGGACATCCAAGAGCCGGCGCACAGACCAAGCCGGCCCACCATCAATGACCCGGGCAGGAGGCGGTGCCGGACCCGGAGCACAGAGGGGTGAGGTGTGATGCGGTTTTATCCGGGACACATGGAAAACAGGATGGATCCGCAGTGAGGCCGGAAGCTGAAGCCGCACTGCGGCTGGACTGATGACCTTGAGTATCCGTTACCGATGTAACGGTCCTGCAGTTTTGGGGAGTCCACTTTGAGGGGAATGTCTTTTGTCGACAACCACACCTCCTGCCCTGGCCGATATGCAGGGGCCGGGCTCGGCCGGCGGTCTGCATGGGCTTTTGCCCTCGTCCGGGCCTTCAGCAAAGCAGAACGGGCGGCGCGCCACACCCGACGGCACTTCCGCAGGTGGGCCTGGACCGAGGGCACACCGACCTCTCCCTCGACCACCGGAAACAACGGGGGCTGGTACCCCAGACACACCTCAAAAGGGGAGAGGCCGGTGGCAGAAGACACCTGGCTGTTATGGGCATACTCGATCCAGGCCAAATGAGTACTCCAGGCCGCTGGGTGCGTTCTTCGGCCTGGTTCCGGGGTCCGGGCTCCGTGCCAGGGCCTCCCGGACGGTCTTCTCCACGTCCCAGGTGAGGATGGCCACGATAGCGGACTCCGGGATGATAGGTTCCGGTGGATCCGACAACTCAGTTTTGACTTCGTCTTCATGCACCCGGGACAAGGCATCCGATCTCTGGTTCTTGGTCCCGGGGCGGTAGGTGATCCGGAAGTCAAAACGGCCGAAGAACAGTGACCAGCGGGCTTGCCTGGGGTTCAGCCGCTTGGCGGTCCTGATATACTCCAGGTTCCGGTGGTCAGTGAAAACCGTGAATGGCACGGACGTTCCCTCCAACAGATGTCTCCACTCTTCAAGAGCCTCTTTCACCGCAAGGAGTTCTCGATTGCCGACGTCATAGTTCCGTTCAGCCGGGGTCAACCTGCGGGAAAAATAGGCACACGGGTGAAGGACCTTATCGGTCTCTCCGCTCTGGGACAGCACGGCTCCTATCCCTGAGTCAGAGGTGTCCACTTCAACCATGAACTGGCGGCTAGGGTCGGGCTGCACCAAAACTGGCGCAGTAGAGAACCGTCGTTTCAACTCCTTGAACGCGGCTTCGCACCGATCCGACCAGGTGAAGGGGACTTTTGGAGAGGTCAGGGCTGTCAGGGGGCTAACTACCTGACTGTATCCCTTAATGAACCTCCTATAGAAATTAGCGAAGCCGAGGAACTGTTGCAGCTTCCTACGGCCTTCTCACCGCCGCAACCTTGGCCGGATCAGGGGCGACGGAGTTGGAGGAGATTATAAACCCCAGGAAGGACAAAGACGTGCGGTGAAACTCGCACTTCTCGCCCTTCACAAACAGTCGGTTCTCTAACAACCGCTGCAGGACCTGATGTACATGCAGGACATGGGTCTCAGGATCCGGAGAAAAGATGAGAATATCGTCCAGATATACGAAGACGAATCGGTGCAGGAAGTCCCGCAAGACGTCGTTAACCAAGGCTTGGAACGTCGCGGGGGCGTTGGTGAGGCCGAACGGCATGACCAGGTACTCAAAGTGACCTAACGGGGTGTTAAATGTCGTCTTCCATTCGTCTCCCTTCCGGATCCGAACCAGGTGATACGCATTTCTAATATCCAGCTTAGTAAAGATTTTGGCTCCATGCAGGGGGGTGAACACGGAATCTAACAATGGCAACGGGTATCGGTTGCGAACCGTAATCTCATTCAGCCCCCTGTAATCAATGCATGGACGGAGTCCGCCATCTTTCTTGCCCACAAAAAAGAAACCTGCCCCCATCGGGGAGGTGGAGTTCCGGATCAGCCTGGCAGCTAATGAGTCCCGGATGTAGGTCTCCATTGATTCGCGCTCAGGTCGTGAGAGGTTGTACAGCCTGTTGGACGGGAACTCAGCGCCTGGAACCAAATCAATGGCACAATCGTACGGACGGTGCGGGGGAAGGGTGAGTGCCAGATCCTTACTGAAGACGTCAGCAAGATCGTGGTACTCAACCGGCACTGCCGTCAGATTGGGAGGGACTTTGACCTCCTCCTTAGCCTGTGAACCGGGAGGAACCGAGGATCCTAAACACCCCCGATGGCAGGTTTCGCTCCACTGAACCACCACCCCAGACGGCCAATCAATCCGGGGATTGTGCTTCAACATCCATGGGATGCCCAAAATCACGCGGGAGGTAGAAGGAGTTACAAAAAACTCAATCTCCTCCCGATGGTTTCCAGACACCACCAGAGTTACTGGTTGTGTCTTGTGTGTGAGTAAAGGGAGGAGGGTGCCATCTAGTGCCCGCACCTGCAATGGCGAAGGAAGCGCCACCAGAGGGAGCCCTACCTCCCTTGCCCATCTGCTGTCTAGCAGATTCCCTTCTAACCCCGTGTCCACCAGTGCTCGGGCTTGAAGGGTTAAATCCCCGCTCAGGATTGTGACTGGGAGTCGTGTGGCAATTTGTGTGTGTCTTACTTGAATGTTTTGACCCCCCCTTAGCCCAGTCTCTAAGGGCGAGTGTTGTCGTTTTGGCCATTTGGGGCAGTTTCTCTGTGTGTGCTCAGTTGAGCTGCAGAGAAAACACTCTCCACGGATCAGCCTCCCCATTTTGGCCCCGTGCATTTCCCTAACAACGGCAGCAGGGGGAGCTGTTGCCCCACAAAGCGCTGCGGCTGTGGAGCGTGGGGAGGGCGGCCCCTTTTCGAACCCGGAAGGGAGAGGGGCGGCGCGTATCCGGTCACGTCCTTCGCCTCGCTCCCGACGGCGTTCCTCCAACCGATTGTCTAACCGTATAACGAGATCGATAAGCCCATCTAAATCCCGCGCTTCCTCCTTAGCTACCAGCTGCTGCTTCAGAACCAACGACAGTCCATTTATAAAGGCGGCGCGGAGCGCAACGTTATTCCAGCCGGACCTCACAGCCGCGATGCGGAAGTTGACTGCATAAGCGGCTGCGCTCTCGCGTCCCTGTCTCATTGACAGCAGCACTGTTGAAGCGGTCTCTCCTCTGTTAGGGTGATCAAACACTGTTCTGAACTCCCCCACAAACCCAGTGTATGCTGATAACAACCGTGAGTTCTGTTCCCAGAGCGCCGTAGCCCAGGCGCGTGCTTTACCCCGAAGCAGAGCAATCACATAAGCTATCTTACTGGCATCAGTCGCGTACATGACGGGACGTTGTGCGAAGACGAGCGAACACTGCATAAGAAAGTCCGCGCACGTCTCCACACAACCCCTGTACGGCTCTGGAGGGCTTATGTATGCTTCAGGGGAAGGTGGGAGGGGTCGTTGAACGACCTGTGGAACGTCACTGTTGCGCACAGGATCAGCAGGAGGGGGAGCCGCAGCAGCGCCCTGAGGGCGCGCTTCCACCTGCGCGGCGAGAGCCTCCACCCTGCGGTTAAGGAGAACGTTCTGCTCGGTCATTAGATCCAACCGAGCCGTAAAAGCGGTGAGGATTCGCTGCAACTCACCGATCATGCCTCCTGCAGACGCCTGTGCGCCCTGCTCTTCCATTGGCCGTTCAACAGCCGGTTGACGCCCCTCGGGGTCCATGACGTTGGCCGAGATATCCTGTTGTGAAAGTGTAGGAACACGGACCCACAACAGGGGGCGCAAATGAACGGACAATGGAGGAAGTCAAATAACAACACTTTACTGTTGTGAATGAGCACAACAAACACGGCAGGTCACAAAAGTATGCAATGAAGTCAATTTACAGAACGTGTCATGTGGGCAGGCTCGAAGATAAGAGACGTCTGTCCAAAGCAGAACCGGAACCACACGATTTCCTCCGCCACCGAACCCCAGGAATACTGGAGCCACCAAGTCCCGAACTCCCAGGTGGCCACTGCCTCCGCTTGTCGGATCTGGTACTGCTGGCGAGGAACAAAAACAGTTAGATGTAGGTGTGTTTATACCCAGCAACACGTATGGTGGGAAATCCACCTCCACCTCTCGTCGAAAAGTCTGCTGTCAAAAAACACAAAGCAACAATATTCTTCTGTCGAAAAGACAACTTGATTGGCTGAGCTCGTTACCTCCTAAGCATAGCGATATCTCGGCAAAGAAGTGGAGATGTCCTCCTGTTGATATACGATTGAAGATCAGATGATTGGTGACAGCTGTCACAGGTAATAAGTGACAGCTGTCACCCCGGCTGCTCCTGTGAGGCGGCGGCGCCCTCTTGTGCCTGGAGCCCGCACTCCAGGCAGGGTGCCCTCTGGTGGTTGTGGGCCAGCAGTACCTCCTCTTCAGCAGCCCACACAACAAACATGTTCTTCTGTGCATATGACAATAAAATTCCTTTGAATCCTTTGAATCCTTTATTGCTTTTGTGCAAATATTTGCTCATTTTGAAATGGATGCCTGCAACACATTTCAAAAAAGCTGGGACAGTGGTATGTTTACCACTGTGTTACATCACCTTTCCTTCTAACAACGCTCAGTGAGCGTTTGGGAACTGAGGACACTAATTGTAGGTGTAGCTTTGTAGGTGGAATTCTTTCCCATTCTTGCTTGACTTCAGTTGTTCCATAGTCCGGGGCCTCAGTTGTCGTATTTTGCGCTTCATAATGCGCCACAGATTTTCAGTGGGTGACAGGTCTGGACTGCGGGCAGGCCGGTCTAGTACCCGCACTCTTTTACTACGAAGCCACGCTGTTGTAACACGTGCAGAATGTGGCTTGGCATTGTCTTGCTGAAATAAGCAGGGATGTCCCTGAAAAAGACGTTGCTTGGATGGCAGCATGTGTTGCTCCAAAACCTGGATGTACCTTTCAGCATTGATGGTACCATCACAAATGTGTAAGTTGCCCATGCCATGGGCACTAACACACCCCCATACCATCACAGATGCTGGCTTTTGAACTTTGCGCTGGTAACAGTCTTGATGGTCTTTTTTCTCTTTTGTCTGGAGGACAAGACGTCCATGATTTCCAAAAGCAATTTGAAATGTGGACTCATCAGATCACAGCACACTTTTCTACTTTGCGTCTGTCTATTTCAAATTAGCTCAGGCCCAGAGAAGGTAGTGGCGTTTCTGGATGTTGTTGATGTATGGCTTTCGCTTTGCATGGCAGAGTTTTAACTTGCACTTGTAGATGTAGCAACAAACTGTGTTAACTGACAACGGTTTTCTGAATTGTTACTGAGCCCACACGGTAAGATCCTTTACACCAGGGGTGGGCAACCTGTTCCAGAAAGAGCCATGAGGGTGCAGGTTTTCTTTGCAGCCACTGACTCCACCAGGTGATTTTACTGATTAATATCACTTTGAGCAGATGGAATCAGTTAATCAGTGAAATCACCTGGTGGAGTCAGTGGCTGCAAAGAAAACCTGCACCCTCATGGCTCTTTCTGGAACAGGTTGCCCACCCCTGCTTTACACAGTGATGTTGGATTTTAATGCAGTGCCGCCTGAGGGATCGAAGGTCACGGCCATTCAATGTTGGCTTTTGGCCTTGCTGTAAAGTTCTCCAGATTCTCAAAATCTTCTGATTATACAATGGACTGTAGATCAGGGGTGGGCAATCATGTGCCATAAAGGGCCGAAGCACTGCAGGTTTTCCTTGCTACCAATCACCTCAGCAGGTGATTTCATTAATGTTCAGGTGTTTCAGCAGGTGATTTCATTGACAACGAGGTGGTTATGTTCAAGGGAGAAGCTCATCAGTAACCCACCTGCTGAGGTGATTGGTTGCAAGGAAAACCTGCAGTGTCTCGGCCCTCGTTGCCCACCCCTGCTGTAGATGGTAAAATCCCTAAATTCCCTGCAATTGAACATTGAGAAACATTGTTCTTAAACTGTTAGACTATTTTTTCATGCAGTAGTTCACAAAGTGGTGATCCTTGCCCCATCTTTGCTTGTGAACACTTGAAACTTTGGGGGATGCTCCTTTTATACCCAATCATGACACTCAACTGTTTCCAATTAGGTGTTTTTTGAGCATTCATCAACTTTCCCAGTCTTTTGTTGCCCCGTCCCAACTTTTTTGCAATGTGTTTCAGGCATCCATTTCAAAATGAGTGAATATTTATACAAAAACAACAAAGTCTAACAGTTTGAACATTAAATATCTTGTCTTTGTGGTGTATTCAACTGAATATAGGTTGAAGAGGATTTTCAAATCATTGTATTCTGTTTTTTATTTACATTTTACACAACATCCCAACTTCCTTGGAATTGGGGTTGTATACCGTAATATGAATTTTAGGTCATATCGCACAGTCCTACCTTGTATTGTAGACTTTCATTCATT
Organism: Thalassophryne amazonica; assembly: GCF_902500255.1. Taxonomy (NCBI): domain Eukaryota; kingdom Metazoa; phylum Chordata; class Actinopteri; order Batrachoidiformes; family Batrachoididae; genus Thalassophryne; species Thalassophryne amazonica. The sequence goes on from NC_047112.1 coordinate 71,513,602, forward strand.
TATTTTGTAAACCTGCTTATTCCAGATAAGGCTCACAAGCTATCCCAGCAGTCACTGGGTGAGAGACGCGGTAAACACTGGCCAGGCCGCCAGTACATCACAGGTGTAAACTTTCAAGTTTAATTTAAAGGGTTTCACAGAAATGTCACATTTAACCATTTATGAAATAGGGTCATTTGTTGTGTGGGCCGCTGAAGAGGAGGTACTGCTGGCCCACCACCAGAGGGCGCCCTGCCTGAAGTGCTGGCTTCGGGCACGAGAGGGCGCATCCGCCCCACAGGAGCAACTGGGAGTGGCAGCTGTCACTCATCGTCAACGCCAGCTGTCACTCATCAACCACCACCACCATATAAGCTGGGCAGCATCTCCACCTCGCTGCCGAGATATCTTCTACCTACAAGGTAATTCTCTCAGCCGTTGTTGTGCCGAACGCATGTAATTGCTTCTGAACTGTTTGCAGGTGTACCTGTTTCCCTACTTCAGCTGGAGGCTGGGTTTGTGGGTGACGGAAGAGTGACGGTCTTCACTCCTCACTACAAGCTGTGATAAGTAGTTGATTCAGGCTCTGCTTTGACTGTGTTCCTGTTTCGGAGGTGGAGGTGTTTTGCCCACCATAAAGGAACTGTTGCTGACTGTGTTACTGGGTGTGCACACACCCACGCCTAACTGTTTCTGCTTCCTGCCAGCAGTACCAGGTCTGACAGCTGGAGACGGTGGCCACCTGGGGACTCAGGACTTGGCGGCTCCGGTGTACTTCAGACCCGTTGGCAGTGGAAATCGTGTGGGACCCGACGCTTCTCTGGACAGATGTCTTCTATCCTCGAGCCTGCCCACACGTCACCTTTGTACATTGACTGTTTCAAATTCTGTGATTGTCTGTATTTCGTTGTGCACATTCACAACAGTAAAATTGTTATCTTTTGGCTCAATCCATTGTCCGTTCATTTATGCCCCCTGTTATGGGTCCGTGTCATTACTCTTTCCCAACAGGATAACTCGGCCAACATCATGGATTCCGAGGGGCGTCAACCATCGGCTGAACAACCAATGGAAGAGCAGGGTGCACAGGCGCCAGCAGGAGACATGGTTGGTGAGTTGCAGAAGATCCTCACCGCCTTCACTGCTCGGTTGGATTTAATGACCGAGCAGAACATTATACTTAATCGTAGGATGGAGGCTCTCACCGCACAGGTGGAAGCAGGTGCTCAGGGCGCGGCTGCAGCTCCTCCTCCTGCTGCCCTGGTGCCAAATATAGACATTCCAATGGTCATTCAACGAACCCGCCCACCGTCCCCTGAAGCATACATAAGTCCCGCGGAACCGTACGGAGGCTGTGTGGAGACGTGCGCAGACTTCTTGATGCAGTGTTTGCTTGTCTTCGCACAGCGTCCCGTTATGTACGCGTCGGACTCAAGCTGGGTGGCTTATGTGATTAATTTGGTTCGAGGTGAGGCACGCACCTGGGCTACGGCGCTCTGGGAGCAGAATGCACGGCTCCTAACAACATATACTGGGTTTGTGAGGGAGTTCAGACAAGTTTTTGACCATCCTAATAGAGGCGAGACCGCTTCAACAGTGCTACTGTCTATGCGACAGGGGCGCCGGAGTGCAGCCGAGTATGCAGTCGACTTCCGCATCGCGGCTGCGAGGTCCGGCTGGAATGCTGCTGCACTCCACACCGCCTTTGTAAACGGACTGTCGTCGGTCCTTAAGGAGCACCTGGTGGCTAAGGACGAGCCGCGGGATTTAGACGGGCTCATCGACCTGGTTATACGATTAGACAATCGGTTAGACGAACGCCGTTGGGAGCGAGACGAAGGACGTGGCTGGGCACGCGCCGTCCCTCTCCCTCCCGGGTCCGAAAGGGTTCTGCCCTCCCCACGCTCCACAGCCTCAACGCTCCGTGTGGTTACAGCTCCCCCTGCTGATGATGCTATGGACACGAGCAGGGCTAAATTGAGGGCTTCCAATAGACAGAGGAGACTGGCCCACGGGGAGTGTTTTATCTGCGGCTCGAGCGAGCATATGCAGAAAAACTGCCCCAAGCGGTTAAACACCAACGCCCGCCCTTAGAGACTGAGCTAAGGGTGGGCCAAGAAATTCACGTGGGGGACACACGCATATCCGCACGTCTCCCAGTTACAATCATGAGTGGGGATTTAACCCTTCAAGCCCCAGCACTGGTGGACACGGCGTCAGAAGGGAATCTGCTGGACAGCAGATGGGCTAGGGAAGTAGGGCTCCCCCTGGTGGCGCTCCCTTCACCATTGAAGGTGCGAGCACTAGATGGCACCCTTCTCCCCTTAATCACACACTAGACACAGCCAGTAACTCTGGTTGTGTCTGGGAATCATCGGGAGGAGATTGAGTTCTTTGTAACTCCTTCTACCTCCCGCATAATTTTGGGCTTCCAGTGGATGATAAAACACAATCCCTGGATTGATTGGCCGTCTGCGGTTGTGGCTCAGTGGAGCGAAACCTGCCACCGAGAGTGTTTAGGATCCTCGGTTCCCCCCGGTTTGACTGCTAACGAGGAGGTTAAAGTTCCCCCCAATCTGACGGCGGTGCCTGAGGAGTACCACGATCTTGCTGACATCTTCAGCAAAGATCTGGCACTCACTCTTCCCCCCCACCGGCCGTACGATTGTGCCATTGATCTGGTCCCGTCCAGTAGACTGTACAATCTCTCACGTCCAGAGCGCGAATCAATGGAGACCTACATCCAGGACTCGTTAGCTGCCAGGTTGATCCGGAACTCCACCTCCCCGATGGGTGCTGGTTTTTTTTTGTGGGCAAGAAAGACGGCGGGCTCCGTCCATGCATTGATTACAGAGGGCTGAACGAGATTACGGTTCGCAATCGATACCCGTTGCCCCTGTTAGATTCAGTGTTCACGCCCCTGCATGGAGCCAAAATTTTCACTAAACTGGATCTGAGGAATGCGTATCACCTGGTTCAGATCCGGAAGGGAGACGAATGGAAGACGGCATTTAACACCCCATTAGGTCACTTTGAGTACCTGGTCATGCAGTTCGGCCTCACTAACGCCCCCGCGACGTTCCAAGCTTTGTTTAATGACGTCTTGCGGGACTTCCTGCACCGATTCGTCTTCGTATATCTACACGATATACTCATCTTTTCCCCGGATCCTGAGACCCATGTCCAGCATGTACGTCAGGTCCTGCAGCGGTTGTTGGAGACCCGACTGTTTGTGAAGGGCGAGAAGCGCGAGTTCCACCGCACCTCTTTGTCTTTCCTGGGGTTCATAATCTCCTCCAACTCCGTCGCCCCTGATCCGGCCAAGGTTGCGGTGGTGAGAGACTGGCCCCAACCGACAAGCCGTAGGAAAAGGCAACAGTTCCTCGGCTTTGCAAATTTCTATAGGAGGTTCATTAAGGGCTACAGTCAGGTAGTTAGTCCTCTAATAGCCCTGACCTCCTCTAAAGTCCCCTTCCCCTGGTCGGATCAGTGCGAAGCCACGTTTAGGGAGTTGAATCGTCGGTTTTCGACTGCACCAGTTCTGGTGCAGCTCGATCCTAGCCGCCAGTTCGTGGTTGAAGTGGATGCCTCAGACTCAGGGATGGGAGCCGTGCTGTCCCAGAGCAGGGAGTCTGACAAGGTTCTCCACCCATGTGCCTATTTTTCATGCAGGTTGACCCCGGCAGAGTGGAACTACGACGTGGGCAATCGGGAACCCTTGCGGTGAAAGAGGCTCTTGAGTAGTGGAGACACCTGTTGGAGGGAGCCGCGGTACCATTTACAGTTTTCACGGACCATCGGAACCTGGAGTACATCCGGACCGCCAAGCGTCTGGACCCCAGGCAAGCCCGCTGGTCACTGTTCTTCGGGCGTTTTGACTTCCTGCCTGAAGTGCGGGCTTCGGGCACGAGAGGGCACATCCGCCCCACAGGAGCAACTGGGAGTGGCAGCTGTCACTCATCGTCAACGCCAGCTGTCACTCATCAACCACCACCACCATATAAGCTGGGCAGCATCTCCACCCCGCTGCCGAGATATCTTCTACCTACAAGGTAATTCTCTCAGCCGTTGTTGTGCCGAACACACGTAATTGCTTCTGAACTGTTTGCAGGCGTACCTGTTTCCCTACTTCAGCTGGAGGCTGTTTTTGTGGGTGACGGAAGAGTGACGGTCTTCACTCCTCACTACAAGCTGTGATAAGTAGTTGATTCAGGCTCTGCTTTGACTGTGTTCCTGTTTCGGAGGTGGAGGTGTTTTGCCCACCATAAAGGAACTGTTGCTGACTGTGTTACTGGCTGCGCACACACCCACGCCTAACTGTTTCTGCTTCCTGCCAGCAGTACCAGGTCTGACAGTTGGAGACGGTGGCCACCTGGAGACTCAGGACTTGGCGGCTCCGGTGTACTTCAGACCCGTTGGCAGTGGAAATCGGCGCTTTTCTGGACAGATGTCTTCTATCCTCGAGCCTGCCCACACGTCACCTTTGTACATTGACTGTTTCAAATTCTGTGATTGTCTGTATTTTGTTGTGCACATTCACAACAGTAAAATTGTTATCTTTTGGCTCAATCCATTGTCCGTTCATTTACGCCCCGTGTTGTGGGTCCGTGTCATTACACTTTCCCAACATCATTTGTATTGTTTTAAAGAAATGGAATCACTACAAATACAAATGGCTTAGCTGTAATTCTTAAATGCTGAATACAATATTTTTGTTCAACCCCTTAAGCCTACAGTCTACATAAAAAGCATGTAGTAGTGTTTCCGGAGTTACTTTGGAAATTTTGTGGACCCACTGACTGACTCCATTAATGCCATGTGCTTGCACTGGTAATCACAGAGAAAATATTGGATTCCCCATTTGGGCATAACAGCCTCATTTGTACACAGTCCATGTATTGTCAGAGGCTACAGATACTTGGTTAATTGACCGGCAAGTACTTTTTGCACTTATATGACGTGTGGCCTGTTCCTGCTTTATTCCGTGGCAAATTATGCAGATAAATGGTCTGGAGTTGAGTCTTGGAGTTGCCATGTGTCTTTTACTAAGGAGTGGCTTCTCTCTGGCCACTCTACCATACAGGCCTGATTGGTGGATTGCTGCAGATATGGCTGTCCTTCTGGAAGGTTCTCCTCTCTCCACAGAGGAATGCTGGAGCTGTGACAGAGTGACCCATCGGGTTCTTGGTCACCTCCCTGACTAAGGTCCTTTCCCCCAGTTGCTCAGTTTAGACAGGTGGCCAGCTCTAGGAAGAGTCCTGGTGGATCTGAACTTCTGTGCTCACTGGCACGTTCAAAGCAGCAGAAATGTTTCTGTACCCTTCCCCAGATTATACCTCGAGACAATCCTGTCTCAGATGTCTACAGACAATTCCTTTGACTTCATGTTTGGTTGTGATCTGACATTTGCTGTCAACTGTGGGACCTTATATGTAGACAGGAGTGTGTCTTTCCAAATCATGTCCAATCAACTGAATTTACCCCAGGTGGACTCCAGTTAAGTGCAAAAACATCTCAAGAATGATTTGTGGAAACAGGAGGCACCTGTTGTGAATGGCAACTGTTGTGAATACTTATGTACATGTGATTGCCTGCTTGCCTCTACTGGTGGTTGGCTCTCACTGCGGTATTGTATCACTTCCTGTTCCGGAGCACAGCGGTGTTTTGCTGTATCTGTTAGCTGTTTAATCTGCGCAGTTAGATTGATCTAGTTACCTAGATAACGATTTGTTTCATAGTGTTATCTTCACGTGCCTTAACTAAAGCACTCCCTCTGCTGAATCACCTCTAAATTATTTACACGTTATTCACTTTGCGTGTTTTTAGGAATCCGCTAGCTTAGCGCAGCTACTAGCTCTTAGCCGGTTTAGCATGGCGGCTTCTCCTGTCTCTCCCGCACTTTTCTGCTCTGGGTGTGAAATGTTTAGTTATTCCTCGGCCTCCTTTAGCAGTAATGGTACTTGTAATAAGTGTAGCTTATTCGTAGCTTTGGAGGCCAGGCTGGGCGAATTGGAGACTCGGCTCCGCACCATGGAAAATTCTACAGCTAGCCAGGCCCCTGTAGTTGGTGCGGACCAAGGTAGCTTAGCCGCCGTTAGTTTCCCTCTGGCAGATCCTGAGCAGCCGGGAAAGCAGGCCGACGGGGTGACTGTGAGGAGGAAGCGTAGTCCTAAACAGAAGCCCCGTGCACACCGCCAACCCGTTCACATTTCTAACCGTTTTTCCCCACTCGGCGACACACCCGCCGAGGATCAAACTCTGGTTATTGGCGACTCTGTTTTGAGAAATGTGATGTTAACGACACCAGCAACCATAGTCAATTGTCTTCCGGGGGCCAGAGCAGGCGACATTGAAGGAAATTTGAAACTGCTGGCTAAGGCTAAGCGTAAATTTGGTAAGATTGTAATTCACGTCGGCAGTAATGACACCCGGTTACGCCAATCGGAGGTCACTAAAATTAACATTTAATCGGTGTGTAACTTTGCAAAAACAATGTCGGACTCGGTAGTTTTCTCTGGGCCCCTCCCCAATCGGACCGGGAGTGACATGTTTAGCCGCATGTTCTCCTTGAATTGCTGGCTGTCTGAGTGGTGTCCAAAAAATGAGGTGGGCTTCATAGATAATTGGCAAAGCTTCTGGGGAAAACCTGGTCTTGTTAGGAGAGACGGCATCCATCCCACTTTGGATGGAGCAGCTCTCATTTCTAGAAATCTGGCCAATTTTCTTAAATCCTCCAAACCGTGACTATCCAGGGTTGGGACCAGGAAGCAGAGTTGTAGTCTTACACACCTCTCTGCAGCTTCTCTCCCCCTGCCATCCCCTCATTACCCCATCCCCGTAGAGACGGTGCCTGCTCCCTGACTACCAATAACCAGCAAAAATCTATTTAAGCATAAAAATTCAAAAAGAAAAAATAATATAGCACCACAGACTAAAACAGTTAAATGTGGTCTATTAAACATTAGGTCTCTCTCTTCTAAGTCCCTGTTAGTAAATGATATAATAATTGATCAACATATTGATTTATTCTGCCTTACAGAAACCTGGTTACAGCAGGATGATTATGTTAGTTTAAATGAGTCAACACCCCCGAGTCACACTAACTGCCAGAACGCTCATAGCACGGGCCGAGGCAGAGGATTAGCAGCAATCTTCCATTCCAGCTTATTAATTAATCAAAAACCCAGACAGAGCTTTAATTCATTTGAAAGCTTGACTCTTAGTCTTGTCCATCCAAATTGGAAGTCCCCAAAACCAGTTTTATTTGTTGTTATCTATCGTCCTCCTGGTCGTTACTGTGAGTTTCTCTGTGAATTTTCAGAACTTTTGTCTGACTTAGTGCTTACCTCAGATAAGATAATTATAGTGGGCGATTTTAACATCCACACAGATGCTGAGAATGACAGCCTCAACACTGCATTTAATCTATTATTAGACTCAGTTGGCTTTGCTCAAAATGTAAATGAGTCCACCCACCACTTTAATCATATCTTAGATCTTGTTCTGACTTATGGTATGGAAATTGAAGACTTAACAGTATTCCCTGAAAACTCATTTCTGTCTGATCATTTCTTAATAACATTTACATTTACTCTGATGGACTACCCAGCAGTGGGGAATAAGTTTCATTACACTAGAAGTCTTTCAGAAAGCGCTGTAACTAGGTTTAAGGATATGTTTCCTTCTTTATGTTCCCTAATGCCATATACCAACACAGTGCAGAGTAGCTACCTAAACTCTGTAAGTGAGATAGAGTATCTCGTCAATAGTTTTACATCCTCATTGAAGACAACTTTGGATGCTGTAGCTCCTCTGAAAAAGAGAGCTTTAAATCAGAAGTGCCTGACTCCGTGGTATAACTCACAAACTCGCAGCTTAAAGCAGATAATCCATAAGTTGGAGAGGAAATGGCGTCTCACTAATTTAGAAGATCTTCACTTAGCCTGGAAAAAGAGTCTGTTGCTCTATAAAAAAGCCCTCCGTAAAGCTAGGACATCTTACTACTCATCACTAATTGAAGAAAATAAGAACAACCCCAGGTTTCTTTTTAGCACTGTAGCCAGGCTGACAAAGAGTCAGAGCTCTATTGAGCCGAGTATTCCTTTAACTTTAACTAGTAATGACTTCGTGACTTTCTTTGCTAATAAAATTTTAACTATTACAGAAAAAATTACTCATAACCATCCCAAAGACGTATCGTTATCTTTGGCTGCTTTCAGTGATGCCGGTATTTGGTTAGACTCTTTCTCTCAGATTGTTCTGTCTGAGTTATTTTCATTAGTTACTTCATCCAAACCATCAACATGTCTATTAGACCCCATTCCTACCAGGCTGCTCAAGGAAGCCCTACCATTATTTAATGCTTCGATCTTAAATATGATCAATCTATCTTTATTAGTTGGCTATGTACCACAGGCTTTTAAGGTGGCAGTAATTAAACCATTACTTAAAAAGCCATCACTTGACCCAGCTATCTTAGCTAATTATAGGCCAATCTCCAACCTTCCTTTTCTCTCAAAAATTCTTGAAAGGGTAGTTGTTAAACAGCTAACTGATCATCTGCAGAGGAATGGTCTATTTGAAGAGTTTCAGTCAGGTTTTAGAATTCATCATAGTACAGAAACAGCATTAGTGAAGGTTACAAATGATCTTCTTATGGCCTCAGACAGTGGACTCATCTCTGTGCTTGTTCTGTTAGACCTCAGTGCTGCTTTTGATACTGTTGACCATAAAATTTTATTACAGAGATTAGAGCATGCCATAGGTATTAAAGGCACTGCGCTGCGGTGGTTTGAATCATATTTATCTAATAGATTACAATTTGTTCATGTAAATGGGGAATCTTCTTCACAGACTAAGGTTAATTATGGAGTTCCACAAGGTTCTGTGCTAGGACCAATTTTATTCACTTTATACATGCTTCCCTTAGGCAGTATTATTAGACAGCATTGCTTAAATTTTCATTGTTACGCAGATGATACCCAGCTTTATCTATCTATGAAGCCAGAGGACACACACCAATTAGCTAAACTGCAGGATTGTCTTACAGACATAAGGACATGGATGACCTCTAATTTCCTGCTTTTAAACTCAGATAAAACTGAAGTTATTGTACTTGGCCCCACAAATCTTAGAAACATGGTGTCTGACCAGATCCTTACTCTGGATGGCATTACCCTGACCTCTAGTAATATTGTGAGAAATCTTGGAGTCATTTTTGATCAGGATATGTCATTCAAAGCGCATATTAAACAAATATGTAAGACTGCTTTTTTGCATTTACGCAATATCTCTAAAATTAGAAAGGTCTTGTCTCAGAGTGATGCTGAAAAACTAATTCATGCATTTATTTCCTCTAGGCTGGACTATTGTAATTCATTATTATCAGGTTGTCCTAAAAGTTCCCTGAAAAGCCTTCAGTTAATTCAAAATGCTGCAGCTAGAGTGCTGACGGGGACTAGAAGGAGAGAGCATATCTCACCCATATTGGCCTCTCTTCATTGGCTTCCTGTTAATTCTAGAATAGAATTTAAAATTCTTCTTCTTACTTATAAGGTTTTGAATAGTCAGGTCCCTTCTTATCTTAGGGACCTCATAGTACCATATCACCCCAATAGAGCACTTCGCTCTCAGACTGCAGGCTTACTTGTAGTTCCTACGGTTTGTAAGAGTAGAATGGGAGGCAGAGCCTTCAGCTTTCAGGCTCCTCTCCTGTGGAACCAGCTCCCAATTCGGATCAGGGAGACAGACACCCTCTCTACTTTTAAGATTAGGCTTAAAACTTTCCTTTTTGCTAAAGCTTGTAGTTAGGGCTGGATCAGGTGACCCTGAACCATCACTTAGTTATGCTGCTATAGACTTAGACTGCTGGGGGGTTCCCATAATTCATTGAGTGTTTCTTTCTCTTTTTGCTCTGTATGCACCACTCTGCATTTACTCATTAGTGATTGATCTCTGCTCCCCTCCACAGCATGTCTTTTTCCCGGTTCTCTCCCTCAGCCCCAACCAGTCCCAGCAGAAGACTGCCCCTCCCTGAGCCTGGTTCTGCTGGAGGTTTCTTCCTGTTAAAAGGGAGTTTTTCCTTCCCACTGTTGCCAAGTGCTTGCTCACAGGGGGTCGTTTTGACCGTTGGGGTTTTTTCCGTAATTATTGTATGGCTTTGCCTTACAATATAAAGCGCCTTGGGGCAACTGTTTGTTGTGATTTGGTGCTATATAAATAAAATTGATTTGATTTGATTTGATTTGATTGCTTGTTATTATTTTTATCTGATTGCTTATTATTATTATTATTATTATTATAAATCTACAAAAGTCTAAAAACCCCAACTTTTTTCACACAGTCATTATGGGGTATTATGTGTAGAATTCTGAGGAAAAAAATGAATTTCATTCATTTTGGAATAAGGCTGTAACATAACAAAATGTGGAAAAAAATGAAGCACTGTGAATACTTTCTGAAAGCATTGTTTCTGCAGAGAACACAATGTGACTTGAGTCATGCATAGTTCCATGCAGAGAGACAGACAGAGAGAGAGAGAGAGAGAGAGAGCGCCTCAGAATACTCTTATAAATGTAGCTGATGAATGCCTATGACTGTCAACACAAACACGAGGATGTTACTGAAGCAGAATAAAAGTTGAATCAGATGAAAACAATGCCTTATAATTCCTTTGTGCAGACTCTAGCAATGCTATGAAAGAAACCCAAAGATGAGAAATGACAAACAGAGCAAAGACCAATTTTTTCCTCCCGACCTCCTCCCTGTTTCAAGGTTGCTGTTGGGGGCCGTAGAACAGGAGATCCTGATGTTCATTTCTAGTATGGAGAGAAGAGACACTGGGCAAGGGACTGCCTAAACGATGATCACATGGACTCTGGCATCCTGATCCAGCTCAGAGGGACTGACTAGGATTAGAACACTGATGAGGAAGTGCAGGAGAGTGAAGGATGACAAGCTTTGAAACAGGAAGGTGCTGTCACTTCACATTTGTTCATACACCTTGCTGTCACACAGAATACAAGCTCATGTCCCCGCAGCTACACATGTAAAATATTCTAGTGATACATATCACAAATTATCACAGCTGACATCTTAGGGTACAAAGTCAAGATGTTTTTTTTCTGGTTGATTTTGGAACCACTAATTCTGTGATTCACAAGTGTGACATCCTTACGTTAAAAACTGAGCAGTACTTACATCACCTCCAGGGGCAGGAGCAGGAGGAGGAGCAGTGGCAGGGGTGGTGGCTAAGTGATTAGTGTGCTTGGTTTCAGTGTGGAAGGTTTTTGGTTCAAACCCCACCCCTGCCATGTTTTCCATGTAATGTGGAGTTGTGTTAGGGAGAGCATTTGGTGCCAAATCAATATGTGGTGACCCTGAGTGAAAAGAAAGGCAGCAACCAAAGGGATGTACTTTCTACTTACATCAACTCCATCTGGGCTTCTGGAGACCCACTACCAACAACATCCGTACATCATCTTTGGTCAGTGGTTAGGGTTCACAGGTGTCACAGCCATGAAGACTGAAAGTGCCATTATTCTAAATTAGCATGTTGACTACCCATCACTATGTGACGATAAATACAGCGATTGATTAAGTGTTAAAAAGAAAAAGAGAAAGAATATTATCATGTTAAAGCCTCTTTTTATACATTTCATATGTTTTGTTACATTGTCTTTCACATAAAGTAAGTCAGCAACTCTTTGTCTGGCACTTCTTGGATTAACCATTTCTTTCCCCAGTTTGGATGCCCATTCTCTTTTATCCTGCAGCAGTGCTTCTTTTTCTTTGCTCTTTTTTGAATAATATGACTTTTTCATTCTTCCCCTTTGCATTTCCCAGTTATTCTTCCTTTTCTTCAGCTGATAATATTTTCCTCCTTTTAATGCTCTGCAAACTTTCCTTTGATTTTCCTATTAAAATACATTTCATTGTCATTTTGAAGGTCTGAAATGAAGTGGAAAAATTGTTTTAAACCATGTGTAACATGTAATGCATTGGTTACAAAATACATAAAAATGGAAGGAGCTTTTAGAATTGGAAGAAAAATTATTTTGATTATTTTGGGATGCAATATGTCAACATTGGACTTTTTTTTTAAAATAATGGTACACTTTTCAAAGGAAATCAAAATTCTTACCAAATAATAGGACTTCATCAGTCAATCAGTCACTGCATCAAACTCACAACCACTCAGTCACCGATCATATGTCTTTTGTCTGCATCAACAAACAGCTTATAAAATTAAAACGGGATGTAAATTAATCATAAAAAGATTGATATACACCTACCTATACACCTACAGTGTATAGGTAGGTCAGAGTACTGAGTACAACTGAGTACAACTTTTCATTTTGTTCTAGTTTTCTTCAGTCAGTTGGGTTTTTATTTATTGTTTAATTTATCACTTGCTTTATCTAGTTCCTCTCATTTGTAATATTTGTTGTACAGTTATGTCAGGATTTGTTTTCTGTTATTATTTAGTCACTGCTTTTTCTTATGGTTTGTCTTAGTCAGTCAGTTTTGGTTTAATTTTGTATTTATTTCTATTTTCTCATGCAGTTTTCATTAGGTTATCACTTGTTTATTTTACTATTAATACTTGTTTAGTTTTGCTTTACTATCTATGCTCCATGTTTTCTGATCAGTTTGTCATGTTCCAGTTTGGTGTATTTTGTCTTCAGTTGTAGCTCTGTTCCTAGTGCTCTGTTTCACTCCATGAAATCTGCATCTGCTCTGTTCTCATCCCTCTCACATCTCTGTCTGTGTTGTTACGTCACTCCACTAGCTTTGTGCCCTGCTCTCACACTTCATTCCAGTCTGCTTTGTGTTCTCACTTACTCACGCTCTTGGCACCTGTTCACATATCTTTGTCTATTACATCACTCCACTTTGCGCACTCCCTTCCTCACCATCTTGTCCCATCCGCACTCTTTGTTTACTAGCCACACCCCCTTCTAGATTATTCCTCACGTGCACCTTGTTATCACCTGCCTATTTAATCTCCAGCCAGTCACCACACATTTGTCAGTTTGTTGTCGCTCTATGCACACATCCCAGCCTCTGTATTTTGTCCTGATTTCTTACCTTGCGGTGTACCTTGTTTTGCTCAGTTCTCCTCGACCATGCCTTTTTGCCTCACCCTTGATAACTGTGTTTGCTTGTGCCTTTGAACCCTGCCTGAATATGACTGCGTTCTTGCAAAACCCATATTGTGCTTCTGCTCCGCTGACTGATCATCTGTGTGCTGAACCTGAGCCTGGAATAAAAACGATGATTACTCACACGCCTAAACCAAGTCTGGGAGTCTGCTTCGCAGGTCCAACCGCTCCCGGTGTCAGGCAACAGCCCGTCCTGACAAGAAATGGTCTCTGCATTTTTCAAATGAACAAAAATCAAGTCAAATCAGTGGGATGCGATAGTAAAAATGTCTGTTAAGGATAGGGTCAATCAAAGACCTTACCTCAGTATACTCTATCAGACATGGAGATCTTTGACTTTCCCTCTCCCCTCCCACCTTATATGAGATTTCCTGTGTTATTTCTGCTTTCTTTTCTTCCTTTGAAGCCCCAAAGTGAAAAGAGCATCTGCTTTGTTGTTGTCATCATGTTGTATGGCTGGGGGGCCTGGCTGCCTTTTTGTTTCTGTCTTTTGTTTTTCCTTCCAGGTGGCTTGCATTTGGAACTGAGTGGCTGTGTTGCTGAGGTTATCAGGACCTCACCCTGATCACCTGCGGCTCGTCAGGACTCACAGCTGTGGTGCATCTATATGGATTGGAACATGGTGGCATTTAAGACTGGAGTATACAGTATTTGCCAGAGACTCGACCTTGTGACCAGACGGGTGAGATCGTCGTCTCGGGAGCCATCTCATCATCAGTGGATGCAGAGAACGTCCAGGGTTTGATGCACGGTCTGTGAAAGAGGAGGGGGTGAGGTCTCACGCTCGTCAGCACACTTCCTGAGGTACGTTAGATTTTGTGACTAACGTTTATACAGTCAGTAAATGTGGTGTCCCTCACACCTTATTATATTGAGCTGTATGTTAGTCATGTATCGGCTTCCACTGCAGTGGAGTTTTGTGAACTGGATGTTCCATGCCTGCAGGTTGGGAAGCTGATTAGTAATTAAGCCAGGAAGTGTTTGCTGTTTATGTACACCTTTGAGTGGTCTCTCTGTGTGTAGAGTGTGGACTCACATAATGGTTCCTTCTTTCACAGACTCGGTTTGTTGCGGCCACCTGGGGGGTGTCGGCGGGGTCCTTGGGTCCGAACGGCTTCTGGCTCCGGACCGTTAGCGCTGCTGGGAGCGCACCGTATCACCACCACGCCAGACCGCACACTCTTTTGTTGTTTTGTATCACATCACTGTTATGTATTAAATTCAGTTAGCCTTTGTACCGTGCTCTGCTTATTTCATACTGGGTCCTTCAAACGCTGGTCGGTTCTCCGAGCTGCGTCCAACACATAACAGATCATTTGTCAAATCCACGTAGTTTCTGGGGAATTTCATTTAGTAACAGAATGTAAATATAACATGATCCCATCCTTGCTTTTACATCATAACAATGAGGGGTTATCCATATAATGGATGCCAATATTCTGAACACTTTGGGTTTAAAGCTGCTATAAAAAAGGCAAATTCTGCCAAATGTACATGGAATTTTTTTTACATAAATTTAACGAATCATCCTGTAAGTATCATTTGTTCTATTTGTCAAAAAATATGTGGAATTTGTTGCTCAGAAAAGGTCAAAATTGCAAAATTCTGTGAAACATGAACTGTTTGACATTTTGCAATCTGAAGGCCCCTTGACACTTGCATGAATTTGATTTCTGCACTGCCGCAAAATTCATCGTGCCAATGTGTCACTCTTTGTCTCAGTTGATGCCATGCTATAAAAAAATAAAGCCTGTGTGTCAAATCATTTTGTAGCCGATGACACGTTTGCTCTCAGAGAAACTATCTACAGGTGCAGGTTGTCTTGTGCGTGTCATGTGGTTTAAACTGCATTTGAAATCGTCTCAAAGGTAAATATTTCTTATATATATATATGTCTTACCGATAATGTATCTGTAAAGTTATGTTTATTATAGATGTAGCATCTCTTCATAATCTAATTTCAGATTCCGATGCCTTGCGCGCAATGACACGCAGTGACGCAATGTTTTCAAATGGGTTGCGCAATGATCATGACTAGTTCACGCAAGTGGCATGAAAGTTATGCAGCCGCTCACACTTCACGCACAGTTTACACACAGTTCACGCACAGTTTACACACAGTTCACGCACAGTTTACACATAGTTTACTACAAGTTTACTCATTGGCACACAAGATTGCATGCCAGTGTGGGGATCAAATTCGTGCAAGTGTCAAGGTGCCTTAAGTATGTGGACTGTCAAGAGGCGCAATTAAGCAGCCTGCATGCAAATTTTGAGCTGCCTGGAGTGTGTAACAGCTGAGATAACTGTGGTTGCAGAAACCTTACCAGGTTTATAACTTAGACCTTTGTGGGCAGCAAGAAGGTCATGGGATTGCTTTCCATTTGATCTTTTCAGTTCTCCCCATGTTTGCGTGGGTTCCTTCTGGGTGCTGTGGCTTCCCCCATGCAGGCTAGGTGAATTGAAAAGTTTAAATTGACCGCACGTGCTTGAATGAGTTCATCTGTCTATATGTGCCCCTGTGACAGACTGGCATCCTGTCCAGGGTGTACCACGCCTCTCACCCTGTGACTGCTGGGATAGGCTCCAGCCCCTTCATAAACTTTGAGTGTAGTAAGGGGGTATAGAAAACAAATAATTTCATTCTGCTGAAAATTACTCTTGCAGAAATTATGTCATCCTTTTGAGAAGATACAATATTTATGTTCTATCCACTATACGGAACAAAATCAATTAATGAAACAGGATTGAAATATCCACCACTTCTACCACATTACAAATGTGATTCATTGTTAAATTGTTACAGCATATTTGCATCTTTGTATTTTATTGACCTACAATAAATACAAGAATATTACTTTGTATATACAAGACGTCTGTTCATAATAGCTTGCATAGAAAAGGACAAAACATTGTTATCATACAAAAATTAACCCATTGTGTAATTTCTTAATTACACAATGCCTGGTTATCTTCACTGTGTTGACTGCACAGATAGCAGTGCTTCCTGCTCCTTTCTGTGTTGTCCTTTCCCTTTGGATGATAAAAAGTCCATTAGTGAGATAGCTGACCTCTCAGATATACTGTATATGCTTGCAGAATAAGGTCAGTCTTTCCCTTTGCGATGGCCTTGTTGCTTTGCATTTTCTCTCTCTCTCTCTCTCTCTCTCTCTCTCTCTCTCTCTCTCTCTCTCTCTCTCTCTCTCTCTCTCTCTATATATACAGACATACATGTACACATATTTCAACAGCTGTTGTTGCTAATTTTGTGTTACATTAATTTTATGTCATATGTTTTCTTCTTGATCCTTCACTTGAGCGGTGGTATGAAGAAAACATGGTGATGAGTATTATTACCTCTACTAATGATGATATATTTCTTTTTAAAAACCAAAAAATATTTGTCTTCATCTGCACACTATATTTTTAGTGTGTTTCACTAAAATTATAGCCTTGCAATGCAATGGCATGATGATATTGTCCATCACCAAAAAGCATTTGGATTTTAAAATATTCTAAATATGCGCTTAAACACCAACATTGTTTTTAAAAAGGCTTTAATTCTCTGTTTCTCCTTGTTGTCTGCCTCACATCCTGTCTCAAGTGCTGGCAGTCCTCTGTATGGACCCTCTCCTGTCTTTCAGGACTCTGGATTTTTGGATTCTCCATTTGGACTTAGATCCTACCTTGGATCCCCCTCCCACTACCCTTCATTTCCACCCAGGATACCTGGTCCTGGCTGGACAAAAACAACATTACTGGATAAGAACTCTGAAGTCTTCCTCCTTCAGCTTCCACCATATGATGGTTGTTGAGCTTTCACTCTCTTCTTCTTCTTTACCTCTAAAGTCATTCTACAAACAATCATCCTATGCTGTCTAACAACACTCTCTCCTGCCACCACCTTACAGTCTGTAATTTCTTTTAGCTTGCGTCTCCTATAAAGAATGTAGTCCACCTGTGCGCACCTTCCTCCACTTATATGTTACCCTGTGCTTCTCCCTTTTCTTAAAGTGGGTATTCACCATAGCCATTTCCATCCTTTTTGCAAAATCAACTACCATCTGTCCTTCAACATTCCTATCCTTGATAACATATCTACCCATTACTTCCTCATCACCTCTGTTCCCTTCACCAACATGCCCATTGAAGTCTGCTCCTATCACCACTCCTTCATGCTTGGGCACACTCTCCACCACCTCATCTAACTCACTCCAGAAATCTTTCTCCTTCATCTCACAACCTACCTGTGGGGCATATGCACTGATGATATTTATCATCACCCCTTCAATTTCCAATTTCACACTCATCACCCTGTCAGACACTCGCTTAACCTCCAACACATTTTTAACATACTCTTCCTTTAAGATGACCCCAACACCATTTCTCTTCTTATCCTCACCATGGTACAACAACTTGAACCCACCGCCAATGCTCCTGCTCCTACTTACCTTCCACTTGGTCTCTTGCACACACAGTATGTCTACCTTTCTCCTCTCCATCATATCAGTCAGCTCTCTCCCTTTACCAGTCATACTACCAACATTCAAAGTCCCCACTCTCATTTCCACCCTTTTAGTTTTCCTATTCTCCCGCTGTTTGTGGAAACATTTTCCTTCTCTTCTTCATCTTCGCCCAGCAGTAGCCCAATTTCCACCGGCACCCTGTCGGGCAACAGCACCGGTGGCGGATGTTGTTAACCCGGGCCTTGACCGATCCGGTATGGAAATTCGATTCTTACTCTGCATAACTGGATTGGCTTGTTTTACGTCGGATGCCCTTCCTGATGCAACCCTCCTCATTTGGGACCGGCAGTCAGAATGTACTGATTGCACACCCCATGTGGCTGAGTTAACAAGAACAACTATTACTACTACTAAAATGCTCAATAGCCTATGCCATACCCTGTATGTCAAAGTAAATTCAAAAGTGTCATTTGGACAGGAGAGGGACATGCACGCACGCACGCACGCACACAGAGAGTTGTCTCTTAGTATATAGACAAATTGACAACATAGTCATCAAATTATTCCAGGTTAAAAAACTTTCCTCGAAACCTTCATTTGAATATAGTAACTCTGTGGGACAGCATTAACTGTGAGGCCTTCTATCATCAAAGCGGCGTTCAAATTAGACTCACAGGACCCAGTGAATAAAGAATTGTGTTGCTCTCTACCTTATCTAAAAGGTTAGTAAGAATTATTTTCTTGCTACCTTTGATAATTGATTTTTTTTTATTCATAGCTACATGACAAACATTAAAAAAAATCTCCCTCATTCCCTTCAAATAACTTTATCAGTTGAGTTAAAAAAGAAAGTTAATGTGAAGGAGCTATCAAAAATGTGTGCAGTTGTTGCCAGAAATTTAATTATGCTTGGATGAAGAAGCAGATTTGATTGCAAATTATGAACAGACTGTCGTGGCTGATGTGTTTTTTTGGGGTGGTGGCCAAGTGGTTAGAGTGGTTGGTTTCAGTGTGGAAGGTGGTTCAAGCCCCACCCCTGCCACATTCCTCCATGTAATGTGGAGTTGCGTCAGGAAAGGCATCTGGTGTAAAACTTGTGCCAAATCAACACACAGATCTACCTTGGATCTGCTGTGGTGTCCTTGAGTGAAAGCCAAAAGGACTAATTATAAATTAGTTCCTTCACTTGATGAGGCTTGTTGATGAGTGGTGCTGCTCTGCTGCTGCATTGTTCCCCAGAAACTTTTGTTACTTGTAACTTTGGCTCTGTTTGCAAAGGCTTGGCTGTGCTTCTTTCAATTCTATAGGCACTATCACTTTAGTCTCTGCGACCCCTCTCCTTCTTTTCACACATTGTTCCAGCCACAACCTTGCCACTTTCAGCTCTTCCTCTTTCTGTCCCTTCGCTTTCCCTGTCTTGCCTGCTACTTACTTCTAACTTTCCTACAACATCTTTCCAGTCCTCCAGCTTCAACTTCCCAGAAACACCATATTTCCTCTTCCACTTGGGCAAAAACTTAACAGCATCAGGATTTAAAGACAACATAAACTTCACATCTCCTATCGGTCTAGGCTCCACCTTGGAGCAACAACAATTCCCCATAATACCTACATGATCACCAAAACACACAATTACATGCAAAACACACTGACATGCATTCACTGTCACTGTGGTCCTTCAGCGCCACTATTCTCAACGGGTCAGTTCAGCATGACCTTGCTAACACAACGGTAAAACATAAAACTTATACACCTTACTTGTTTTGCTGTCTCCGTTTCACTCGACTGTTGTGAAAGTGTAGGAACACGGACCCACAACAGGGGGCGTTAAATGAACGGGCAATGGATAAGCCAAACAGTAACAATTTAATGTTGTGAAGTGCACAACGGAATACAGACAAATACAGTTTTGGTAATACAGACAATTATATGTAGAGTGACGTGTGGGCAGGCTTGAGGATAGAAGACGTCCGTCCAGAACTGAGCCGGATCCCACACGGCCCTCACCGCCAACGGATCTGAAGAACACCGGAGCCGCCAAGTCCTGGATCCCCAGGTGGCCACCGTCTCCAGCTGTCAGACCTGGTACTGCTGGCAGAGAACAGAAACAGTGTAGAAGAGTGTGAGTTCGCACACTCAGTAATTCCACAGTCTGTGTTCTTTTGGGAGGGAGCACCTCCACCTCCAATCACACACTCGTGCAGCTCCTGTCTAACCACTTATCTGGTTGGAGTGTGAAGCGAAGCCGTCGCTGATCACACCAAATGCCAATTCCACAGATAAGGAAAACACCACAGGAAAACGGCTGCAAAAGAGTTCAGACTAAGACACAGTTTTAAGTCAGCAGAGAAATAACCTCTTACGGTAGCTGATTTCTCGGCGGGGAGGTGGAGTTGCAGTCTGGCTTTTATGGTGATGTGGATGATGAGTGACAGCTGGTGCTGATGATGAGTGACAGCTGTCACTCTCTGTTGCTCCGAGCCCTCTCGTGCTTGAAGCCCGCACTTCAAGCAGGGCGCCATCTGGTGGTGGTGGGCCAGCAGTACCTCCTCTTCAGCGGCCCACAAACAGTCTGGGTCCAGATGCCGTCAATCCGCCATTGGCAGTCGGAGGTGACTCTAAAACACCGGCCTGGTGAGGAACGACCCCTCCCAGGTCTTTGCTTCAGTCCCACTAGTAAGGACCGGCCGTCGACGGGCTTCGGTGTGTCTTCCTCCTCCTGTCAGCGACTGGGTATGTTGGCAACCGGGCAGAAACACCAAGTAATGTCAGGGTCAAACACCGTTAGACACTTAAGAAAGAATGGATACGGGTGCAGCAAATCTTTTTTGTCAGCTTTGCAAAGGGAAGAGCAGTCTCAGAGTACACAGTCTCCATCTTACTCTCTTTCTGACTCTCTTCGACTGTCCCTGTGCTCAGCATCATTTTATTCAGTCCAAACAGTGTGACACAAGCAGGGCGTGATCATAGTGACGTTTTCAGTCACATTGAGTGGAAGCAAACATCCTGTGCAGCTGGTGGATAAGGATTCATTACAAGATTTAATACATGTCTTATCTGTGGGCTTGCTGTGATTGCTAGCCTATACTCCCTTCTTTTCCCATCAAACAACACGTCTCCAGGCAGGCTGTGAAACCGACTGGTACAATCAATTCCATTATTTCACTGTCTTCCCACGGAAACTTTCCTCGCTTCAAGGCCGCAATCCCAGCAGAGACGTGCAGCACTACATGGTGCAAAAATATAAGCATGCATAAGACGTGATGCAGAACAAACGATAAGTGTTGTGATGGTACAAACATAATTTTTCTAACAACACACATTTACAGAGCTTTCTTTTGTGTTGTTGAAAATACAGCAATATAAATGACATATTAATGGGGGACTTAATGGTCTAGTGGTTAAGCGTTGGGCTTCAGACCAGAGGATCCTCGGTTCAAACCCCAGCCAGACTAAAGGCCCTTGGGCAAGGTCCTTAATCCCTGAGTTGCTCCCGGTGTGTAGTGAGCACCTTGCATGGCAGCACCCTGACGTTGGTGTGAATGGGTGAATGTGAGGCATCATTATAAAGCGCGTTGAGCTTCTGTTGCAGATAGAAAACCGTGATATAAATGCAGCCCATTTACCATATGATATGTTGATATTTAGTAAAATTATAGTTCACCAACAGTGCACAAAACATGTGCCTCTATACACACCTGAAAGGGAACCTTTGTGGATTTTATTGTTGAAATGAAACGTCCGTCAGATTTTTCTTTTCATGAATTGGATTTTTGAAATGATGTTTTATTTGTGAGGATTTTGTTTTAAATACAATTTTCAGGTTTAACTTGTCCATACAAAAGACAAAAAATTTGGTGTAAATATTTGCGCTAAGTGGGAGTAACGCTGCTGCTGTCTTCCGCTGGAGGGTGGCACATCTGACAAAGTGAAGAGGGCAAAGCTGTGTGGAGCCAAATCTCTGGAAAAGATGAACCCACAGGAGAGCATCAATGGTCTTGTCTTTGGAGGGTGGCAACTGGTGCAGTGATTAAGGGTTGCCCGCTGCATGATGGTGTCCAGGTCCAAATCTGAAGGGGCTCATGGTTGACCAGCTGGATGTTCCTTTTCCCTGAACAAGGATGAGAATCTTCCACTGCTGTTGACGAAGCTGGAAAAATTTCACAATGCACTGGCTGTTCTTTCTGAGGTGTTAAGAAATGGAAGAGGTCAGATCTCCCCAGTGGTTGGTATATTGTGGGAGTAGCAGTTGCTGTGGCAGACCAGATCTTCAAACGGAGTCAGATATCACGTATGTCAGTGACTAGAAACTTGAGGCTCAGACATAAGGATTCAGCAGGTGTCTTGTCTGTTATCTTGATCTATGTTCAAACTTCAATGAACGATATCTTGGTGATGGAGACTTGTCATTTGCAACTTTAGGGCCTGTTCTCACTGGCGTTTAGGAGGATTTGCGTATGGATTGCGCACAAAATTGTCTCATATTCGTTTAACATCCTCAATATGCGTGAAACATGCTTGTATGAGTCGGCCGACACCCGCACAAGTCCGCAATTATCCACAGAGGCACATTTTTTCCGTTACCAGGATTTCTGAGCTGCACAAAATTTTGGCTGTGGATGACATCTGCCTTACATACTCCATACATACACATACTCAATCTATGTGCTGTATATTCACCATCATCTGCTGATATCCACAACTGCCAGGGATTTGCGGCTTGGCAGTGGACTGGGACAGTGTGTAAAACTGATATTTTGCATCCCCATCATGTCCACATCACAAACTAAAATACGTTGTAGTGACTGCATACAGATTGGCCACGAATAAAGCATTTTTATTACGTCTGCTTTGCATATGATTTGCGGTGGATGCAAATCAGATGCGCTGTGTTCACAGCTGGACGCCGTTTTTTGTTCTACTGGCTGCTATGCGCTCTGTGCTGGATGCTGCCTATATAAAATAATTATTTTGTGGCGGATTAATCATTTTATTCTGCAAATTGACTGTTGAAAATGGCTCTAATCACCTCCTGAATCACAGAGGAAGCTGCAGCTGGGCTAACAAGCTGCAGAAAGCATTTTGAGCTGTGTAAAAAGGTAATTATTTGACTTGTTGACATTGTCAAGGCTTGATAAAACAGTTGCGTGTTTTTTCCTTCTTGTCTGCAGCTGTTACAGTATTTATTCCTTTGTTTATAACAGATTTAACTTCCTGTTATAATCGTTCAGACGAGCTGCGCTCTGGTGCGATCCGCTGATGTCACCACTCGCCCTGTTCACTGCTTCTTTACTTCAATCAACTCGTCCAAGTCCAGCAAATGCTCCAAAGGCTGTAGTGTTGGTTTGAATAGTGATGCCGACGGCCCGAGTGCGTTTCTTTTATGACTGCAATGCAGATGTCGTGCACGCTCAACACGTGCGAGATGCATTCATAATACACCCGTAATGCTGCCGTGATAATTGCAATGTGTTGGATCCGTTTCATCACTACATGCGTTATACAACCGTGATTGTTCATCATATATTCGCTATATATACTCAACAAAAATATAAACGCAACACTTGTGGTTTTGCTCCCATTTTGTATGAGATGAACTCAAAGATCTAAAACTTTTTCCACATACACAATATCACCATTTCCCTCAAATATTGTTCACAAACCAGTCTAAATCTGTTATAGTGAGCACTTCTCCTTTGCTGAGATAATCCATCCCACCTCACAGGTGTGCCATATCAAGATGCTGATTAGACACCATGATTAGTGCACAGGTGTGCCTTAGACTGCCCACAATAAAAGGCCACTCTCTAAAGGTGCAGTTTTGTTTTATTGGGGGGGATACCAGTCAGTATCTGGTGTGACCACCATTTGCCTCATGCAGTGCAACACATCTCCTTCGCATAGAGTTGATCAGGTTGTCAATTGTGGCCTGTAGAATGTTGGTCCACTCCTCTTCAATGGCTGTGCGAAGTTGCTGGATATTGGCAGGAACTGGTACACGCTGTCGTATACGCCGGTCCAGAGCATCCCAAACATGCTCAATGGGTGACATGTCCAGTGAGTATGCCGGCCATGCAAGAACTGGGACATTTTCAGCTTCCAAGAATTGTGTACAGATCCTTGCAACATGGGGCCGTGCATTATCCTGCTGCAACATGAGGTGATGTTCTTGGATGTATGGCACAACAATGGGCCTCAGGATCTCGCCACGGTATCTCTGTGCATTCAAAATGCCATCAATAAAATGCACCTGTGTTCTTCGTCCATAACAGACGCCTGCCTATACCATAACCCCACCGCCACCATGGGCCACTCGATCCACAACACTGACATCAGAAAACCGCTCACCCACACGACGCCACACACGCTGTCTGCCATCTGCCCTGGACAGTGTGAACCGGGATTCATCCGTGAAGAGAACACCTCTCCAATGTGCCAAACGCCAGCGATTGTGAGCATTTGCCCACTCAAGTCGGTTACGACGACGAACTGGAGTCAGGTCGAGACCCCGATGAGGACGACGAGCATGCAGATGACCTTCCCTGAGACGGTTTCTGACAGTTTGTGCAGAAATTCTTTGGTTATGCAAACCGATTGTTTCAGCAGCTGTCCGAGTGGCTGGTCTGAGACGATCTTGGAGGTGAACATGCTGGATGTGGAGGTCCTGGGCTGGTGTGGTTACACGTGGTCTGCTGTTGTGAGGCTGGTTGGATGTACTGCCAAATTCTCTGAAACGCCTTTGGAGACGGCTTATGGTAGAGAAATGAACATTCAATACACGAGCAACAGCTCTGGTTGACGTTCCTGCTGTCAGCATGCCAACTGCACGCTCCCTCAAATCTTGCGACATCTGTGGCATTGTGCTGTGTGATAAAACTGCACCTTTCAGAGTGGCCTTTTATTGTGGGCAGTCTAAGGCACACCTGTGCACTAATCATGGTGTCTAATCAGCATCTTGGTATGGCACACCTGTGAGGTGGGATGGATTATCTCAGCAAAGGAGAAGTGTTCACTATAACAGATTTAGACTGGTTTGTGAACAATATTTGAGGGAAATGGTGATATTGTGTATGTGGAAAAAGTTTTAGATCTTTGGGTTCATCTCGTACGAAATGGGAGCAAAACCAAAAGTGTTGCGTTTATATTTTTGTTGAGTATATATCCGTAATTCATACTGGGACATTTGTCATTTTTGGCCATTTTTGTTGCGCACAACAACGAATGCCCGTAATTTGTGTACTCAATTCATGGGCAATTAATCCTCTCCCCAGTGGGACCGGGCCCTTACTTGGTGATTGATACCTGTCCCTGTGGTGACCCTTTTTGAATCACGGGTGATTCCACTGCAGCCACGGGCACAGATGGCGCTGGCCGTGAGGATTGCATCGGTGCTCATTGATAATGTAGCTACAACAAAAACAGTCTAATGATCCTTCCTTTGCTCTTGGAGTGTGGTAAGAAGCTAGTTTATTGAACATTGGTTCAGCTGGCTTCATCAGAAAACACAACGGCGAAAGTCTGCATCACAATATAGGCCAGGTAGCATCAGGTGAGGCGACCAGTTGCTTAATCAGGTGAAGGTACTGTACACAGGAAAACACTCCATCATGCAACGGTGTCCTTTAGGGGAGCAGCAGAAGAGTAATCTAAAGAGACAAGCAGAGGATCAATACACAATAAACAAATATACCAGGAAGCGACAGGCTGTTTTCAGAAAACATAAAAGGACAGCTGTGTCTGCAGCAACACTAAGGCAAAAACAAAGAGAGCTGACATGAAGCTAGACGATTTGGAGAGGGAGGGATAAATTATAAACAGTTAAAAAAATGGGGAAATTAACGCAGAAGTCAGAAGACGTGAACTCAGAAACCACTGAATAGGAAGTAAAGCTACAGAGAACAAACATGCAGCATATGTTAGGAAAGATGTTGTGTGCTGGGGGGCTGGGGTGGACATGGTTTTTTTGGATGTGTGTTTATTTTCCTTCCTAGGTGGTTTGGAACTGATCTCTGGGAAAGCTGTGCTGCAGAAGAGTCTCTCACCTTTTATTATGATGATTGGCTGCACCTGCTGTGATCTCGTGTGGCTCTCTATTAGGAGGAAGTTACGACACCTGTGATATTCACGTGCAGATCTAAGGGCTTTCAGCTGGTACCTATGTGGTAATGAGAAGCTGCATTTAAGCCAGCAGTGAGTTGGACTGGATTGCCGGAGAATTGAACTTTGTTGCATTCTTGTGACGAGTATGTGAGGACGCCGAGGGCTGCTCCAGAGGCTGACATCACATCTGTGAAGGAGGATGAGGGTGAGAGGCAAGCGCTGTCAGCACACGTCAGAGGTGATTATTTCTAAAAGCTTAATTGTTTATATGTTGTGGCGTTTGACGCAGTTAAAATTAAAGAATTGAAGATAATTGTTCTGATTGCTCCTCACGGCTGTGGTGAAGGGATTGATGATCTTCCACTCGCTGTGAGCAGCTGTTTGTGTGAAGTAGGTCCGCAGTAAGATCTGAATGTGTTGCTGATAAGTGTGCCTCTGTGGAGAAAATTGTGGATAATGATAGTATGAATAACCTCACTTCTGCTCCTCCTTCGCTGAGAGAGTGCGCCACTTGTCCACCTCACCAGACTTTTATTATTTAGATTTTATGTACAGCACAGGGTGACAGTAATAAATCTGTTTTTCTTTCTGGAGCTGCTTCTGGTCAATTAGTGCTGGGTTCTGTTGGACTCTGGGCCGCTCCTCGACCCGTGTTCCTCACATAACAAAAGAAGCGTAAACACAGCATTGAAACAAAATAGGGTAAATAATAGCAAATATAGAAATCCTGACAACAGAATAAAAACCCCACCAGAAACATGAAACATGACCCCCACCGCCCTATGGAGCATCATTGGATGTTCCAGGAACACCAGGGTGGTCACGATAGACATCACACACCAAAGAATCCTCCACAATATCACTAGACTGTAGTTCTCTGAATCCACCAAAAACTGATGTCTCCTACTCCAATATCGCACAGCAAAGAGACAAACAAATGTGCCGCCAAGGCGGGAGGGGAGGCGGAGTGAAACCAGGCGGCACAAAGGACTGGACCTAACAGGTTCATCTGTGAGACATGAAAAGTGGGATGCATATAAATGTATCACCTGTTCTCTCTCTCTCCTGCATTGTGTTGACTCCTCCCACTCACTCGCCTTGGGAGGTAAACTCACAATCTCTGGTATGGGAGGCGGGGACTCTACCCAGGAGGCCAAAACCCGGGCTCTGCCCCTGTGGCCAGAGAGTCCTATTTGTTGTTGGGGAGTGAGGTTTAATGGACTACTCTTGCACAGCAACTCCTGCCATCCTCTGTCACACAAAGAGAGTGGGGCAGTGGCAGACAAACAGCCACAGCACTGAAAACCTTAGAAATAAGGAACAGACCAACAAAATAAGGAGACCAATGCAGTAACCGCAGTGACAGGTCCACCAACAAAAGCCACACCCATTGACCAATCTGACTGCAAGGAGCAGCTGATCAGTGTTTGTTGACTGTACGCTGCTAAGCCTATGATGAACACTACAAAGCTGCCACAACACTGTCTCCAGCTCCTGGTTAAAACATTCTATCTGTCCATTTAACTAGGTGTGATAGCTTGAGGTGCAGGTGGTCCTGTCAGAAATTAGTAATGAAAAGAGGACCCCAATCAGATCAGTGGCTAGTCCGCGCCATTGGAACCCATGCTGAATACGTGCTTCACCGGTTTCTGTCGCTGAGGGAAATTTAGGCAAAAGACAGAAATAAGCTATTATAATAAGCTGATCTATAACTAAGAATAACTATTACATTTAGAAAGAGGCAAACAAGTAAAGGAATCTACTGAGGTGGAACCAGGGGAGATGGGGGAACCCAGAGAGGTTGGAAGCTTTATATGGGCAGAAATAGAAGAGGCAGTAACATCTAGGTCATCTGTGGTGATGGTGGGCCTACAGAATCTTGCTGAATGAAGCTAGCAGTTCTTGAAACCCCTGGGTGATACACCAGTGGTTAAAAATGCTGATGTAGTGATGCATGCAGAGGATTCTACTTTGTTTATTGCCTCATCTGCTTTAGTAGAGCTGAGAAAATATCTTAAAATTGAGCTGCAAAACATAACCAGATGGGTGACAATGAACAGACTTGTGTTAACATTGGGGGAATCCAAATGCATTGTTTTTGGTCGTAGGCATGACCTTGCCACTGCAATGAGTTTGTCATCTGATGCACATCAATAAGGCAGACTACTAATCTACAACTTTTGGAAGTTAAACTGGATTACATGTTTTCTTGATCATACTGTCACATTGCAATTGCATGATGTTCTGCATATCGTCCTTCTTCTGTTATGACTGATGTGGTCACTTGTCATATATGGAGTTTGCCCAGTTGTTTGGTCAAGTGCAGCTGGGAAACACAAAAAACCCCTCAGGTACTTCAGAACAGAAGTACCTGATTAGTACCTTTCTGCACTAATCTTTGTGAGGTGCATAAACAACAAGAGCAATCTGAGATTTCTGATGTCCACCAAGGGTTGATGAGGACTCAAAATAAAAGATATATGATTGACATTGTGACCCGGACTTTACCTGGATCTGGATTCCACAACACAACGCAATAATTGTATACTGGTCCAGAATGGTCTGACTGATCAAGATGTTGCAATGGGATATTTAATTCACAAGCTGAAACAAAATAGTGTCTTCCTGATCTTGGTTTTACATCGTGATGTCATATCTTTCTGCTGCAGAACCTGCATATTGATTCGGATCACTCCCAACATCCAACACTAACAGTGTCTTCCTTTGTGCAACAGCCACATGTGATATATATTTTGTAAAGATCCATCAACCAGAATTGAGAAGATCCTTGAAATGGTGAAAATCCACTCCAAAATTCTTCCATGTCTTCCATGCCCTAATATCTATCTGTGTTGGAAATTTGGTGAGAATCCATTAAGTAGTTTTGTTGAAATCCTTAAAAGCCTATATAAAGTGAAATCTTGATCCAGAATCCAAATTCAGCTCACCCCCAAAATTCAGTGGAGTCTTCCATTGGCTAATATAGAAGGTTGGGTAGGATTACTTTGAAATGTAATCCCAAAGTAATCAGATTACAAGTAATCCAAACATATGTACATACATACATGTAATCTACATGTATTCTTTCAAAGTAATCCTACCCAACCTTACTAATATCTATCTGTGGCGAAAATTTCATCAAAATCCATGCAGTACCTTTGACATAATCCTGCAAACAGAGAGACAGACAAATAAGCACCAATGATTTTATTGCATCCTTGGCGGATGTAATTATCATAGTCATCTGTGGAAGCAAAGTTAGAATATAAACCTCTACAGTTCATGTATAATGTGCTTTGTAACAAAACACCATACTTCTGTGGTGAGAAGTTCATATTTTTATGTTTTTGTCATGCGCACGCAACACGTAAAGTTAGCACCGGTCTCTTGGTGATGCCAACTCCAAGCACAAAATTCATGCTCAGAACTGTTCTTTGTGGAGCAGACTGTCTCACAAGTGGTCCTTTCTGCAATATTTTATGAATCATAAATGAATACGACATGTCTCTTCAACATTGCGTTGAGGTCTGGGACAGTCCCTAAAGAGTGGCAAACTGGTGTGGTGGTCCCCATTTTTAAAAAAGGGTTAGGGTGAGGGAGCTCGGAGTAGAGCCGCTGCTCCTACGCATTGAAAGGAGCCAGCTGAGGTGGTTTGGGCATCTGGTAAGGATGCCCCCTGGGCGCCTCCCTAGGGAGGTGTTCCAGGCACGTCCATCTGTGAGGAGACCGTGGAGAAGACCCAGAACTAGGTGGAGAGATTATATCTCCACACTGGCCTTGGAATGCCTCGGGATCCGCCAGTCAGAGGTGGTTAATGTGGCCCGGGAAAGGGAAGTCTGGGGTCCTCTGCTGGAGCTGCTGCCATGAGACCCGATCCCAAATAAGTGGTTGAAGATGAGTGAGTGAGTGATAAATGGATGCTGGAGTAGTCAGCATTATTTTTGAAAGGTACGCTTTTTATGTCTCTCTGTTGAATAACACTGGTCAACACAATTTTTCTTGCATCGAGTTTTTCAGTGGATTTTGGGTAATTTGGGGGTGCTGAATCCGAATCTGGTGTTAGTTTTTGCCAAAGACATCACATTTTTGAGATATGAAAACATATTTCTGGTACCAAGCACTGAAGCAAAAGCTGCAGTCTCGCGCACCTCTTCAGCACCATAAATGATATCATGGCTCTTTGTTCACATTTCACAAACCTGGTTTAAAAACTCTTCTTTTGAAGCTGCTTTTGTGCGATTAGTGGTGTCAAACTCATAAGTAAATGAGAAACTTTTGCATAATCCATCAATACAGAACATGCAGATTGCAAAAAATGACAGAGGAAATCTGAGCTCAGATTGGGGTTCAGCATCCCAAAATTACCCTAAACCAGCTCTCAAAGTCCATGCAAGAAAATTATGATTATTTTTTTTTGACCAGTGTAATTCTTAATATTAGATTTTGTTTAGTCTTTTTTTGTTTTTCTCCTGTGTATGCTGTTTATGAGATATTTTCATAGCGCTTGGTTTTAACTGTGTAATTTTCCACTGTAGACCCCAGGAAGACTAGCGACCACTTTATGCAAGGTAATGGGGATCCAAATAAAGAATAATAAAAAAGTGTGCCCCCACTGTAGGACGTGACAGCGCTGTGCTTGTGGGAGGAACAACTAGGAAAGTGGGCATTCCACTGGGACCTATATACCTTTTAGTACCCTTTTCATTGGCTGTTCAGCCTCCCATGCCACTGCTGCCTCGACACAGGTAGGGGGCATGCTGGTTTAAATGTTAAAAAGTTACTGGAGCAGAAGTGATGGGAGACAGCGTTGGCTTTATGTTATGTTTATGTTATGTGCACTCAGGCAACAGGACAGGGCAAAGTTAAACCTGAGAAAACCTTGTCTGCAAATTCATATGTTCAGTCAAAAATATAAACGTTGGCTGGCCCCCTCTAGCCAGCCAACGAGGATCTCCCGGTTCCCATGGTAGTTATGTTCCACTGGAGGCAACTTCTGTTGTGTGGGCCGCTGAAGAGGAGGTACTGCTGGCCCACCACCACCAGATGGCGCCCTGCTTGGAGTGCGGGCTTCAAGCACAAGAGGGCGCCAGAACCACTGGGAGTGACAGCCGTCACTCATCCTCAACACCAGCTGTCACTCATTCATCTCATCACCATCACCATAAAGGCCGGACGGCGACTCCACCTCCTCGCCGAGAAATCTTCTACGATTAGAGGTAATCTTCTCTGCTGTGATTATTGTAATCTATTATTGTTCTGTGTGCAGTTGCAAACCCGTGAAGACCCAGGAGAGGGACAAACGGGAACTTCACAAGTAAAGACGTTCCTGGAGGTGGAGGTTATCCCTCCCGGAGGAATCATTAATCAAGGTTGCTGGGTGTGAGGATTCACACTCACCACCTTCTGTTTCTGTCTGCCAGCAGTACCAGGGCCGACAACAGAGGACAGAGACCACCTGGGGACTCAGGGCTTGGCGGCTTCGGTGTTCTTCAGGCCGTTGGTGGTAGAAGCGGTGTGGGCCCCGGCTCTTCGTTCATCCGAGGTCTCCTATCTTCAAGCCTGCCCGCAGTCCTCTTGTGTATGATTGGCAGTACTCTTGTTTATATTCCGTTGTGTTCTTTCGCAACATTAAATTGTTACTCCTTCTCTTATCCATTGTCCGTTCATTTGCGCCCCCTGTTGTGGGTCCGTGTTACGACACCTTCCCAACAGGATTTCTCGGCCATTCGTCATGGATCCCGAGGGGCGTCAACCACAGCTTGAACAGCAAATGGGAGAACAAGGAGCGCAGGCGTCAGCAGGAGGCGTGGTAAGTGATCTGCAGCAAATCCTTACCGCTTTCACTGCTCAGTTACAGCTGGTAACTGAGCAAAATGCAATCCTCAATCAGAGGATGGAGGCTCTCACCGCCAGAGTGGAAGCACGCGAGTCGAGCGTCGCTGCAGTGTCTCCTCCTGCTGGCCCGGGGCCTAATGTAGATGTTCCACTGGCCGTTCAACTACCCCCCCCACCGTCCCCTGAAGCTTACATAAGTCCTCCCGAACCGTACGGAGGCTGTGTGGAAACGTGCGCAGACTTCTTAATGCAGTGTTCGCTCGTTTTTGCACAGCGTCCAGTCATGTACGCAGCAGACGCCACCCGGGTGGCTTATGTAATTAATCTGCTTCGAGGTGAGGCACGCGCTTGGGCTACAGCGCTCTGGGAACAGCAGTTATGGCTTCTGACGTCATACGCTGGGTTTATACGGGAATTCAAACAGGTGTTTGATCATCCCAACAGAGGCGAGACTGCCTCAACCGTGCTGCTGTCACTGAGACAGGGGCGTTGGAGCGCAGCTGATTACGCTGTCGACTTCCGCATCGCGGCTGCGAGGTCGGGTTGGAATGACGTTGCGCTCCGCGCTGCCTTCATAAGCGGACTGTCTCCAGTACTGAAGGAGCATTTACTGGCTAAGGACGAACCGCAGACTTTCGACGGGCTTGTCACTCTGGTTATACGCTTAGACAACCGCTTGAATGAACACCGTCGGGAGCAGGCCGGGGGGCGTGGCCGGGCACAAGCCGTCCCTCTCTCTTCCGGGTCTGAAAGGGTGACGTCGTCCCCACGCTCCATTGCCAGTGGGCTCCGTGTGGCAACAGCTCCCCCTGCTGACGAAGCTATGGACACGAGCAGGGCCAAAGTGAGATCTGATATCAGACAAAGGAGACTGGCCCGTGGGGAATGTTTTTACTGTGGCTCATGTGAACACATGTTAAAAGACTGCCCCAAACGGTCAAACACCAATGCCCGTCCTTAGAAACTGGGCTAAGGGTGGGCCATAACATGTGCACGGGGAAACCCCGCAAATCAGCACGAATCCCAGTGTTAATCCTGAGTGGGGATTTAACCCTTCACGCCCCAGCACTGGTGGACACGGGGTCCGAAGGGAATCTGTTGGATAGCAGATGGGCAAAGGAAGTAGGGCTCCCTCTAGTGGCTCTGCCTTCGCCCTTGAAGGTACGGGCACTAGATGGCACTCTACTCCCGCTAATCACACACCGGACCCAGCCTGTGACCCTGGTTGTGTCTGGGAATCACCGGGAGGAGATAGTGTTTTACGTGACACCTTCTACCTCCCGAGTGATTTTGGGTTTTCCTTGGATGGTGAAGCACAATCCCCGGATCGATTGGCCGTCTGGGGCCGTGGTGCAGTGGAGCGAAACCTGTTTAGGATCCTCGGTTCCTCCCGGGATCACGGCTAAGGAGGAGGTTAAAATCCCTCCCAATCTGACGGCGGTGCCAGGGGAGTACCATGATCTGGCTGACGTCTTCAGCAAAGATCTGGCGCTCACTCTTCCACCGCACCGACCGTACGATTGTGCCATTGATTTGATTCCGGACGTTGAGTACCCGTCCAGTAGACTGTACAACCTCTCACATCCGTAACGCGAATCAATGGAGACCTACATCCGGGACTCCTTGGCCGCCGGGTTGATCCGGAACTCCACCTCCCCAATGGGTGCTGGTTTCTTTTTTTGGGCAAGAAAGACGGCGGACTTCGTCCATGCATCAATTACAGGGATTGAACGAGATCACGGTTCGCAATCGATACCCATTGCCCCTCTTGGATTCGGTGTTCACACCCCTGCATGGAGCCAAAATATTCACCAAACTCGATCTTAGGAATGCGTACCACCTAGTTCGGATCCGGAAGGGAGACGAATGGAAGACGGCATTTAACACCCCGTTAGGTCATTTTGAGTACCTGGTCATGCCGTTCGGCCTCACTAATGCCCCCGCGACGTTCCAAGCCTTGGTTAATGACGTCTTGCGGGACTTCCTGCACCGGTTTGTCTTCGTATATCTGGATGATATACTCATCTTTTCCCCGGATCCTGAGACCCATGTCCGACATGTACGTCAGGTCCTACAGCGGTTGTTAGAAAACCGGCTGTTTGTGAAGGGCGAGAAGTGTGAGTTTCACCGCACTTCTTTGTCCTTCTTGGGGTTTATCATCTCCTCCAACTCCGTCGCCCCGGATCCGGCCAAGGTTGCGGCGGTGAGGGATTGGCCCCAACCAAAAAGCCGTAGGAAGCTGCAACAGTTCCTCGGCTTTGCAAACTTCTACAGGAGGTTCATTAAGGGTTACAGTCAGGTTGCTAGCCCCCTGACCGCCCTGACCTCCACCAAAGTCCCCTTCACCTGGTCGGACCGGTGCGAAGCCGCGTTTAGGGAGTTGAAACGCCGATTTTCGTCTGCTCCAGTTCTGGTGCAGCCTGATCCTACTCGCCAGTTTGTAGTGGAGGTGGACGCCTCAGACTCAGGAATAGGAGCCGTGCTGTCCCAGAGCGGGGAGTTCGATAAGGTTCTCCATCCTTGTGCCTACTATTCCCGCAGGTTGACCCCCGCTGAACGGAATTATGACGTGGGCAATCGAGAACTCCTCGCGGTGAAGGAGGCTCTAGAAGAGTGGAGACACCTGTTGGAGGGAGCTACGGGGCCTTTCACGGTTTTTACGGACCACCGGAACCTGGAGTACATCCGGACCGCCAAGCGGCTGAACCCCAGGCAAGCCCGCTGGTCCCTGTTCTTCGCGCGCTTTGACTTCCGGATCACCTACCGCCCCGGGACCAGGAATCAACGATCCGATGCATTGTCCCGGGTGCACGAAGAGGAGGCCAAGGCCGAGTTGTCGGACCCCATCGACACCATCCTTCCCGAGTCCACTGTCGTGGCCACCCTCACCTGGGACGTGGAGGAGATCGTCCGGGAGGCCCAGGCAAAGAACCCGGACCCGGGAGACGGTCCGAAGAACAGACTCTACGTCCCACCAGAGGCTAGGGCTGCCGTCTTGGACTTCTGCCACGGATCCAAGCTCTCCTGTCATCCCGGAGTGCGTAGGACCGTGGCAGTAGTCCAGCAGCGCTTCTGGTGGGCGTCACTGGAAGCCGACGTCCGGGACTACGTCCAGGCCTGCACCACCTGTGCCAGGGGCAAAGCGGACCATCACAAGACCAGGGGTCTACTCCAACCCCTGCCTGTGCCTCATCGCCCCTGGTCCCACATCGGCCTGGACTTCGTCACGGGCCTCCCGCCGTCCCAGGGCAACACCGCCATACTGACGGTAGTGGACCGATTCTCCAAGGCGGCCCACTTCGTGGCCCTCCCGAAGCTCCCGACGGCCCAGGAGACGGCAGACCTCCTGGTCCACCACGTCGTGCGTCTGCATGGGATACCGTCGGACATCGTCTCGGATCGTGGTCCCCAGTTTTCCTCGCAAGTCTGGAGGAGTTTTTGTAAGGAGCTGGGGGCCACCGTACGTCTCTCGTCCGGGTATCACCCACAGACGAACGGCCAGGCAGAGCGGGCGAACCAGGACCTTGAACAGGCTCTTCGTTGTGTCACCTCCGCGCACCCGGCAGCCTGGAGTAACCATCTGGCCTGGATCGAGTACGCTCACAACAGCCAAGTATCCTCTGCCACCGGCCTCTCCCCCTTTGAAGCGTGTCTGGGCTACCAGCCCCCGTTATTCCCACTTGTGGAGGGAGAGGTCGGGGTACCCTCGGTCCAGGCCCACCTGCGGAGGTGCCGCCGGGTGTGGCGGACCGCCCGCTCTGCCCTGTTACAGGCCCGGACGAGGGCCAAGGCCCATGCAGATCGCCGGCGTTCCCCGGCCCCTACATACCAACCGGGGCAGGAGGTGTGGTTATCCACCAAGGACATCCCGCTCCAGGTGACATCCCACAAACTCAAGGACCGCTTCATCGGGCCGTTCCCCATCGCCAAGATCCTCAGTCCGGCCGCAGTGAAGCTGATACTCCTGGCTTCACTGCGGATCCATCCGGTTTTTCATGTTTCCAAACTCAAGCCATACCACACCTCACCGCTCTGCACCCCTGGACCCGACCCACCTCCTGCCCGGATCATCGACGGGGAGCCGGCATGGACTGTTCGTCGGCTCCTGGACGTCCGTCAGAAGGGTCGGGGTTTTCAGTACTTGGTGGACTGGGAGGGTTACGGACCCGAAGAACGCTCCTGGGTGAAGAGGAGCTTCATCCTGGACCCGGCCCTTCTGGTCGATTTCCACCACCGACACCCGGACAAGCCTGGTCGGGTGCCAGGAGGCGCCTGTTGAGGGGGGGGGGTCCTGTTGTGTGGGCCGCTGAAGAGGAGGTACTGCTGGCCCACCACCACCAGATGGCGCCCTGCTTGGAGTGCGGGCTTCAAGCACAAGAGGGCGCCAGAACCACTGGGAGTGACAGCCGTCACTCATCCTCAACACCAGCTGTCACTCATTCATCTCATCACCATCACCATAAAGGCCGGACGGCGACTCCACCTCCTCGCCGAGAAATCTTCTACGATTAGAGGTAATCTTCTCTGCTGTGATTATTGTAATCTATTATTGTTCTGTGTGCAGTTGCAAACCCGTGAAGACCCAGGAGAGGGACAAACGGGAACTTCACAAGTAAAGACGTTCCTGGAGGTGGAGGTTATCCCTCCCGGAGGAATCATTAATCAAGGTTGCTGGGTGTGAGGATTCACACTCACCACCTTCTGTTTCTGTCTGCCAGCAGTACCAGGGCCGACAACAGAGGACAGAGACCACCTGGGGACTCAGGGCTTGGCGGCTTCGGTGTTCTTCAGGCCGTTGGTGGTAGAAGCGGTGTGGGCCCCGGCTCTTCGTTCATCCGAGGTCTCCTATCTTCAAGCCTGCCTGCAGTCCTCTTGTGTATGATTGGCAGTACTCTTGTTTATATTCCGTTGTGTTCTTTCGCAACATTAAATTGTTACTCCTTCTCTTATCCATTGTCCGTTCATTTGCGCCCCCTGTTGTGGGTCCGTGTTACGACACCTTCCCAACAACTTCTTTGAAAAGAATGCACTTGTAGTAAAACATAGTGCAAGTACATTTGGGGTGTATGCAACTCCATTTTGATATTTAGTCAAGTCAAGTCTGGGAGCTTGTACAGGAGTTGTGCATTGTCGCATCCACCACATCATGGAACCACCTTGGGTCCTGGATGTCAATCATCCAGGCAGATAACTGATACACCAATACCTCTACAAAACTAACTACAGAACTAAATACATCCTGACATTTAATCACATCTAATTTAGCTTATGAAAAGTCACTTCTAACAGGACTTCTAAAATTTTTTTCCAAGGTAAAATTTTTTTGGAATTGGAAACTAGTGTTGGTGGAGGTTTGTGGTGCTCTAGTCTTAGAGTGTGTTGCCTCAAATCCATTATACATATGTACATAATCGTGTGCCCATTACATTTCACTGATTATTTGAATGCCTCCAAGCTTGTATTTACTGATGTCATGCAATCAGGTCCATAAGTATTTGGATAGTGGTGCTCAAGGGTAAATGGTAAATGGACTGGATTTATATAGCGATTTCCATCTGCATCAGAGACTCAAACCATTTTACAATGATGCCTCACATTCACCCATTCACACAAACACACTCACAGACTGATGTCAGGGTGCTGTCATGCAAGGCGCTCACTACACACACACACACACACACACACACACACACACACACACACACACACACACACACACACACACACACACACACACACACACACACACACACACCGGGAACAACTAGGGAATTAAGGACCTTGCCCAAGGGCCCTTAGACACTTTCTGGTCTGCTTTGTTTTAAACCAAGGATCCTCTGGTCTGAAGCCCAATGCTTAACCAGTAGACCACTAAATCACCCTGGTGAGCAGCGTGAAGCAGTTATAGGGACTCGAGTTTGAGACTTGGACTCGAACCACACTTAAGTTGTACAGATAGTCACTTCAGACTTGACTTGCGACTCGACTTTAAAGATTTCGGACTTGACTTGCGTCTCAAGGTTTGAGAGTCATGAACACCATCGACTGTGAATCCACCAACAATAAAGGTGGATGCACTCAACTGTTTCAAAAACAATGGCACATATAAGACTTATAGGTTAAATCCATCTGTTGCAGCAGCAATAGATTTTCAGATTTTTAGATTTTCTCTTACAAATCACTGCTTCATTTTGCTTTGCTTACAGTAGAGTCAGACAGAGCTATCCATGATGTAACGTTATTATTTATTAGTAAATATATATGAAATACTAGCCAGAGAGAAAAGTCATAGAATAGTGTCAGATCTATTTTGTTTA
The DNA here is from genome assembly GCF_902500255.1 of Thalassophryne amazonica. Lineage (NCBI taxonomy): Eukaryota > Metazoa > Chordata > Actinopteri > Batrachoidiformes > Batrachoididae > Thalassophryne > Thalassophryne amazonica. The sequence goes on from NC_047112.1 coordinate 71,551,462, forward strand.
AGTGTTGAAGTCGTAAAACCATTAAAAGCTTTACTATGAATCGTCTGCTCCATGTGGTGATGCTACATCGACTCTGAGCCACATATTCTTAGTTGTGTGGAGGAAGTTTAATCTGTCATTTTATATTGAAAGGCTTGTTACATTCCAGTGCTGTCTGGCCCTTTGACGCAGATAATATTTTAATGAAATTAAGATGTAATCCAAATGTATAAACAATAAATGCCACAGTTTATTCTGGGAGAAGAGATAATAATAATAATAATAATAATAATAAAGGCCTTTGTCATTCTACATAGATGAATAAATACAACAAAATTTGTCCTCTGTCCTTCCTTGAGCTGAATATCCTTGAGCTTAATATCACGTGATACATTTCAACCAATGGGCGATGAGAAAAATCATCATAACCTAACCTTCAGATTATGAAGGTCACAGTATGATGATGGTGATTAAGGTGATGTTGATAATGGTAGCAGTTGTGCTGGTCATGTTCAGGTTCAACAAACAAGTGGGTATCTAAAAATTATTGATACAGCAATTGATTATGCACAGTCACAAAAAATGGTCCAAAAAAACATGTCAGACTGCACCAAACATGCTCCCGGACACCCCTAGGTGGATTTAACATTGATTAAGATTTAACATTGCAGTGTTAGAGACAGACCAGATGGCCAGAGACTTGAGACTTGACTTGGACTTGTGATGAAAGAGTTGAAATTTGACTTGAGCTCTCCTCTCAAAGACTTCAGAACATTTCTGGTGTGAGGTGGGGCATTGGCATCATCCACTTCGGCATGCAGGATGGTTGGGTGCATCTCTTTGTGGTGTGGCTCGTCTGCATTCTTCTGTGCCACTTCTTGCCTCCTTCAGCTACCCCTGTTTGATGTTTTCTGTTACTGTCATGTAAACTTTACCTGTTACTTGTACTTGTATTCATCCAAAGAGAATCTGGTTTTGGCCCTCATCTAAAAATCTTTTTGCATTGTTTATTCCATTTGGCTCAGCCTGTGGTTGAAATTTCCCAAGGTAGAACTTGTAGATAACGATGTGAGCATTCAGCTGGATTTTAACAGCCAATGTGCAGAAAGCTTATTTATTATGTTTGTATGACAGCAAGTAAAGGTGCAGCAGACGTTCCAGACAGAGAAGGCTGACACCACGCAGGTCACTTTGAGCTAGTTTTTGTTCTGCTACAGTGTTTAAGTGACTGCTTTTGCATCCTGTGTCTAGGCCACAAAACACCAGTTACACTGACTGTCCCGGGCCTGCAGGCTGACAGCTGGTGATCAGATCACTACTCCACATTATGCAGAGCAAAACATCAAATCAAGGTTAATGCAACTATCCAAAGGATTGTTTTAGATTTGCACATAAAAACACAGCTTTGCTATCAACCTAAAGCTTGAAAAATCCTCCACCACTGGTGTCTGCTCTTTTGAAAAACATTTTCTTGCAGAAATGCACCTGGCCTGTTTTAACACTGTAGCATGGATTTTGCATCACTGTCAAGCAGAATTCGCATTGCATCTTTGTTTGTGTGTGTGTGTGTGCGTGTGCGTGTGCCTGTGTGTGTGAACAGCAGTACTCACCGAAAGTGTCTTTACTCCTCTCCTTCTTCTTTAAATATTTATTCATCTTGTGGCGATTATACACAGGGACACGGAGGATTGTGCCAGTGCCTCATTTTTATTTATAGTCTGTTGACAATGATCTTTTTTCCCCACTCGGGGTTGCAACAGCACATCCGAGGTCAATCTGCATGTTTATTTGGCACAGGTTTTGCACCGGATACCCTTCCTGATGCAACTCCACTTTACATGAAGAATGAGTGGCCGTGAACTGGGAACCTTCTGCGTGACAAACAAGCACACTTAACTGCTTGGCCACCGGTGTCATAAGTATGGTGTCATAAGTCTGATCTCAGCATAACACATAAAGACACATTTTAAAAGGCTCAGTCGCCATCATTGCTAATGGTCTGCTGAATGAAATTGAAAAAGTAAAAGCTTTTGCACGAGACCTGCTTTTGAAATCCCGCTCATCCTACACAATGCATCCAAACTCAGTTCGCCTCAAGCCAAGTTCTTCCTCTTCTTGCATTGTGATCCTGCACCTTTTTGCACTTGTCTTGAGGTACTTTTGCTATGGCACTGGCTTGCTGTCTTCTCATACCCACGCATTGCTGGTGCAGCAGGGATGTCCTTGAATAGCTTTTGATTCCAATACATTCCACCCAACTTGTTTTGCGTTTGCTGGTCTCCAGATTCCTTTGCAGACATCACCAACTACTACCAAAGACAAAGAAAGTGTTGGCAAGGTTAGCTTCAGAATTTGGTCAGAGTTTGTGAACAGCTTATGATGTCATGGTCCGTGTGCTGGCTGGATTCAAGTCACATTTGCATTCAGACCTCGGCAAATCTGGCTCAAATCCAACTAGGCTCACCTCAGCGTGGAATCTGGCTTAAACCCAGAACAAAACTTATCCATTTTAAGACAGATTCGGCTCAAATCTAATAGGAGCCAGATTTCCAACCCCAATCTAAAAGACTCTAAAGGAATACAGAGTCTAAGTGTACAACCCCAATTCCAATGAAGTTGGGATGTTGTGTAAAATTAAATAAAAACAGAATACAACAATGATTTGCAAATCCTCTTCAACCTATATTCAATTGAATACACCACAAAGACAAGATATTTAATGTTCAAACTGATAAACTTTATTGTTTTAGTGCAAATATTTGCTCATTTTGAAATGGATGCCTGCAACACGTTTCACAAAAGCTGGGACAGTGGTATGTTTACCCTGTGTTACATCACCTGTTGGGAAGGTGTCGTAACACGGACCCACAACAGGGGGCGCAAATGAACGGACAATGGATAAGACAAAGAGTAACAATTTAATGTTGTGAAACGCACAACTGGATACAGACAAAGATATAATGCCAATTAAACACAAGGTGACGTGTGGGCAGGCTCGAAGATAGGAGACCTCTGGCGATCGAAGAGCCGGGACCCACACCGCTTCCACCACCAACGGCCTGAAGAACACCGGAGCCGCCAAGTCCTGAGTCCCCAGGTGGTCACCGTCTTCTGTTGCAGACCCTGGTACTGCTGGCAGAAGATGAAAAACAGTTAATGATGAGTGTGTATCCACACACCCAGTACTCCTTCACCTACAGATCTTCGAGGAGGGAAACCTCCACCTCCAGAAACAATTTCACCCGTGCAGCTCCTGTTAGTCTCGTCCCTGGATGGAGTGAGAGGCGAAGAACGTCGCCCTCCCACTATCCGCCAATCCAGCTTCAGACAGAGCCCGCAGGAACACGGCTGCACACAGAACAATGTTAGATACAACAATAATCACAGCAGAGAAGGTTACCTTAGACGGTAGCTGATTTCTCTGCGAGGAGGTGGAGTAATAATCCGGCTTTTGTAGGGACGGTGGTGATTGGTGACAGCTGGTGTAAATGAGTGACAGCTGTCACTCTCTGTTGTCTCGGCGCCCTCTCATGCTTGAAGCCCGCACTCCAAGCAGGGCGCCGACTGATGGTGGTGGGCCAGCAGTACCTCCTCTTCAGCGGCCCACACAACAGGACCCCCCCCTCAACGGGCGCCTCCTGGCGCCCGACCAGGCTTGTCCGGGTGTCGGCGGTAGAAATCGGCCAGGAGGGCCGGGTCCAGGATGAAGCTCCTCTTCACCCAGGAGCGTTCTTCGGGTCCGTACCCCTCCCAGTCCACCAGATATTGAAAACCCCGGCCCTTCCGACGGACGTCCAGGAGCCGACGAACAGTCCATGCCGGCTCCCCGTCGATGATACGGGCAGGAGGTGGTACGGGTCCAGGAGTGCAGAGTGGTGAGGCGTGGTATGGTTTTAATCTGGAGACATGAAACACTGGGTGAATCCGCAGTGAAGCTGGGAGTTTCAGCTTCACTGCGGCCGGGTTGAGGATCTTGACTATAGAAAAAGGTCCGATGAACCGGTCTTTGAGTTTCTGTGATTCAACCTGCAGTGGGATGTCCTTAGTTGACAACCACACCTCCTGCCCAGGCTGGTATGTTGGGGCCGGGGAACGCCGGCGATCTGCAACAGGGCAGAACGGGCGGTCCACCACACCCGGCGGCACCTCCGCAGGTGGGCCTGGACCGAGGGGACCCCGACCTCTCCCTCCACAAGTGGGAACAATGGGGGCTGATACCCCAAACACGCCTCAAAAGGGGAGAGGCCGGTAGCAGATGAGACTTGGCTATTGTGGGCGTACTCGTTCCAGGCCAGATGGTCACTCCAAGCCGCCGGATGCGTGGAGGTTACACAGCGGAGGGCCTGTTCCAACTCTTGGTTCGCCCGCTCTGCCTGGCCGTTCGTCTGTGGGTGATACCCGGACAAGAGACTCATGGTGGCCCCCAGTTCCTTACAAAAACTCCTCCAGACCTGCGAGGAGAACTGGGGACCATGATCCGAAACGATGTCCGATGGTATCCCATGCAGACGCACGACGTGGTGGACCAGGAGGTCTGCTGTCTCCTGGGCCGTCGGGAGCTTCGGGAGGGCCACGAAGTGGGCCGCCTTGGAGAACCGGTCCACTATCGTGAGGATGACGGTGTTGCCCTGGGACGGCGGGAGGCCCGTGACGAAGTCCAGGCCGATGTGAGACCAGGGGCGATGAGGCACAGGCAGGGGCTGGAGGAGGCCCCTGATCTTATGATGATCCGCCTTGCCCCTAGCACAGGTGGTACAGGCCTGGACATAGTCCCGGACGTCGGCTTCCAGTGACGCCCACCAGAAGCGCTGCTGGACCACTGCCACGGTCCTACGCACTCCGGGATGACAGGAGAGCTTGGATCCGTGGCAGAAGTCCAAGACGGCAGCCCTGGCTTCTGGTGGGACGTAGAGTCTGTTCTTAGGACCGTTCCCCGGGTCCGGGTTCCTTGCCAGGGCCTCCCGGACGGTCTTCTCCACATCCCATGTGAGGGTGGCCACGACAGTGGACTCGGGAACGATGGTCTTGATGGGGTCTGACAACTCGGCCTTGGCTTCCTCTTCGTGCACCCGGGACAGTGCGTCGGATCGTTGGTTCCTAGTCCCGGGACGGTAGGTGATCCGGAAGTCAAAGCGTCCGAAGAACAGGGACCAGCGGGCTTGCCTGGGGTTCAGCCGCTTGGCGGTCCGGATGTACTCCAGGTTCCGATGGTCCATGAAAACCGTGAAAGGCACCGTAGCTCCCTCCAACAGGTGTCTCCACTCTTCAAGTGCCTCCTTCACCGTGAGGAGTTCCCGATTGCCCACGCCATAGTTGCGTTCAGCGGGGGTCAACCTGCGGGAAAAGTAGGCACATGGATGGAGAACCTTGTTGGACTCCCCGCTCTGGGACAGAACGGCTCCTATCCCTGAGTCAGAGGCGTCCACCTCCACTATGAACTGGCGAGTAGGATCAGGCTGCACCAGAACTGGTGCAGACGAAAACCGGCGTTTCAACTCCCTAAACGCGGCTTCGCACCGATCCGACCAGGTGAAAGGGACTTTAGTGGAGGTCAGGGCAGTCAGGGGGCTAACAACCTGACTGTAACCTTTAATGAACCTCCGGTAGAAATTTGCAAAGCCGAGGAACTGTTGCAGCTTCCTACGGCTTGTTGGTTGGGGCCAATCTCTCACCGCCGCAACCTTGGCCGGATCCGGGGCGACGGAGTTGGAGGAGATTATGAACCCCAGGAAGGACAAAGAAGTGCGGTGGAACTCACACTTCTCGCCCTTCACAAACAACCGGTTTTCTAGTAACCGCTGCAGGACCTGACGTACATGCTGGACATGAGTCTCAGGGTCCGGAGAAAAGATGAGTATATCATCCAGATAAACGAAGACAAACCGGTGCAGGAAGTCCCGCAAAACATCATTAACCAATGCTTGGAACGTCGCGGGGGCATTAGTGAGGCCGAACGGCATGACCAGGTACTCAAAATGACCTAACGGGGTGTTAAATGCCGTCTTCCATTCGTCTCCCTTCCGGATCCAAACCAGGTGGTACGCATTCCTAAGATCTAGTTTGGTGAACATTTTGGCTCCATGCAGGGGCGTGAACACCGAATCCAACAGGGGCAACGGGTATCGATTGCGAACCGTAATCTCGTTCAGCCCTCTGTAGTCAATGCATGGACGGAGTCCGCCGTCTTTTTTACCCACAAAAAAGAAACCCGCACCCATCGGGGAGGTGGAGTTCCGAATCAACCCGGCGGCTAAGGAATGAGAGGTTGTACAATCTACTGGACGGGTACTCAGCGCCCGGGATCAAATCGATGGCACAATCGTACGGTCGGTGCGGGGGAAGAGTGAGTGCCAGATCTTTGCTGAAGACGTCAGCAAGATCGTGGTACACCTCGGGCACCGCCGTCAGATTGGGGGGGACTTTGACCTCCTCTTTAGCTGTGATTCCGGGTGGAACCGAGGATCCAAGACACTCCCGGTGGCAGGTTTCGCTCCACTGCGTCACCACCCCAGACGGCCAATCAATCCGGGGATTGTGCTTCACCATCCATGGAAATCCCAGAATCACTCGGGAGGTAGAAGGTGTCACAAAAAACACGATCTCCTCCCTGTGATTCCCAGACACAACCGAAGTCACGGGCTGTGTCTGATGTGTAATTAACGGGAGTAGAGTGCCATCTAGTGCTCGCACCTTCAATGGTGAAGACAGAGCCACCAGAGGAAGCCCTACTTCCCTGGCCCATCTGCTATCCAGCAGATTCCCTTCTGACCCCGTGTCTACCAGTGCTGGGGCGTGAAGGGTTAAATCCCCACTCAGGATTGTTACTGGGATTCGTGCTGATTTATGGGTTTTCCCCGTGTACATATTATGGCCCACCCTTAACCCAGTTCCTAAGGATGGGCGTTGGAGTTTGATCGTTTGGGGCAGTCTTTTAACCTGTGCTCACAAGAGCCACAGAAAAAACACTCCCCGCGGGCCAGCCTCCTTTGTCTGATATTTGATTTTAATTTGGCCCTGCTCGTGTCCATAGCTTCGTCAGCAGGGGGAGCTGTTGCCACACGGAGCCCTCTGGCAGTGGAACGTGGGGACGACGACACCCTTTCGGATCCGGAGGAAAGAGGGACGGCTTGAGCCCGACCACGCCCCCCAGCCTGCTCCCGACGGTGTTCATTCAACCGGTTGTCTAAGCATATAACCACATTGATAAGCCCGTTGAAATCTTGCGATTCCTCCTTATCCAGCAGATGCTCCTTCAGGACCGGAGACAGTCCGTTTACGAAGGCGGCGCGGAGCGCAACATTATTCCAGCCGGACCTCGCAGCCGCGATGCGGAAGTCGACTGCATAATCAGCTGCGCTCCGGCGCCCCTGTCTCATTGACAGCAGCACGCTCGAGGCGGTCTCGCCTCTGTTGGGATGATCAAACACCTGTTTGAATTCCCGTACAAACCCAGCGTATGACGTCAGGAGCCACGAATTCTGTTCCCAAAGCGCCGTAGCCCAGGTGCGTGCCTCACCTCGAAGCAAATTAATCACGTAAGCCACCCGGCTAGCATCTGATGCGTACATAACTGGACGCTGTGCAAAAACGAGCGAACACTGCATTAAGAAGTCTGCGCACGTTTCAACACAGCCTCCGTACGGTTCTGGAGGGCTTATGTAAGCTTCAGGGGACGGTGGGGGGGTTTGTTGAACGGCCAGTGGAACGTCTGTCTGTGGCCCAGAGCCAGCAGGAGGAGTCACTGCAGCAGCGCTCGAGTCGCGCGCTTCCACTCTGGCGGTGAGAGCCTCCATCCTCCGATTGAGGACTGCATTCTGCTCAGCTACCAGATTTAACTGAGCGGTGAAAGCGGTAAGGATTTGCTGCAGATCACTTACCTCGCCTCCTGCTGACGCCTGCGCTCCTTGTTCTCCCATTGGCTGTTCAAGCTGTGGTTGACGCCCCTCGGGATCCATGACGAATGGCCGAGAAATCCTGTTGGGAAGGTGTCGTAACACGGACCCGCAACAGGGGGCGCAAATGAACGGACAATGGATAAGACAAAGAGTAACAATTTAATGTTGTGAAACACACAACTGGATACAGACAAAGATATAATGCCAATTAAACACAAGGTGACGTGCGGGCAGGCTCGAAGATAGGAGACCTCTGGCGATCGAAGAGCCGGGACCCACACCGCTTCCACCACCAACGGCCTGAAGAACACCGGAGCCGCCAAGTCCTGAGTCCCCAGGTGGTCACCGTCTTCTGTTGCAGACCCTGGTACTGCTAGCAGAAGATGAAAAACAGTTAATGGTGTGTGTGTATCCACACACCCAGTACTCTTTCACCTACAGATCTTCGAGGAGGGAAAACCTCCACCTCCAGAAACAATTTCACCCGTGCAGCTCCTGTTAGTCTCGTCCCTGGATGGAGTGAGAGGCGAAGAACGTCGCCCTCCCACTATCCGCCAATCCAGCTTCAGACAGAGCCCGCAGGAACACGGCTGCACACAGAACAATGTTAGATACAACAATAATCACAGCAGAGAAGGTTACCTTAGACGGTAGCTGATTTCTCGGCGAGGAGGTGGAGTAATAATCCGGCTTTTGTAGGGACGGTGGTGATTGGTGACAGCTGGTGTAAATGAGTGACAGCTGTCACTCTCTGTTGTCTCGGCGCCCTCTCATGCTTGAAGCCTGCACTCCAAGCAGGGCGCCGACTGGTGGTGGTGGGCCAGCAGTACCTCCTCTTCAGTGGCCCACACAACATCACTTTTCCTTCTAACAACACTCAATAAGCGTTTGGGAACTGAGGACACAAATTGTTGAAGCTTTGTAGGTGGAATTCTTTCTTATTCTTGCTTGATGTACGACTTCAGTTGTTCAATAGTCCAGGGTCTCCGTTGTTGTATTTTGTGCTTCGTAATGCGCCACACATTTTCAGTGGGTGACAGGTCTGGACTGCAGGCAGGCCAGTCTAGTACCCGCACTCTTTTATTACAAAGCCACATTGTTGTAACACGTGCAGAATGTGGCTTGACATTGTCTTGCTGAAATAAGCAGGGACGTCCCTGAAAAAAACATTGCTTCGGTGGCAGCATGTGTTACTCCAAAACCTGGATGTACCTTTCAGCATTGATGGTGCCATCACAGATGTGTAAGTTGCCCATGCCTCCTCTGGATCATCCAGATGGTCACTGGTGAACTTCAAATGGGCCTGGACATGTGCTGGCTTGAGCAGGGAGACCTTGCTGCCCTGCAGGATTTTAAACCATGACAGCATCATGTGTTACTAACGTAATCTTTGTGACTGTGGTCCCAGCTCTCTTCAGGTCATTGACCAGGTCCTCCTGTGTAGTTTGAGCTTTCTCATAATCATCCTTACCCCACAAAGTGATATATTGCATGGAATCCCAGACCGAGGAAGATTGACAGTCATCTTGTGTTTCTTCCACTTTCTAATAAATAATCATAACAGTTGTTGTCTTCTACCAAGCTGCTTGTCTGTTGTCCTGTAGTCCATCCCAGCTTTGTGCAGGTCTACAGTTTTGTCCCTGGTGTCCTTAGACAGGTCTTTGGTCTTTGCTACGGTGGACAGGTTGGAGTGTGATTGATTGAGTGTGTGAACAGGCGTCTTTTATACAGGTAACAAGTTCAAACAGGTGCAATTAATACAGGTAAAGAGTGCAGAACAAGAGGGCTTCGTAAAGAAAAATTAACAGGTCTGTGTGAGCCAGAATTCTTGCTGATTGGCAGGTGTTCAAATAGTTATTTGCAGCAGTAACATACAAATAAATTAAAAAAATCATACATTGTGATTTCCGGATTTTTTTTTTTTTTTTTTTTTTTTTTTTTAGATTATGTCTCTCACAGTGGACATGCACCTAAGATGAAAATTTCAGACCCCTCCATGATTTCTAAGTGGGAGAACTTGCAAAATCGCAGGGTGTTCAAATACTTATTTTCCTCACTACATATATATATATATATATATATTGTCAGGCGTGGCACAAACCGAGCAGGACACAAATGCAAAACTCTCACAAACAGACTGGTGTAAGAAAAAGGTTTAATTACAAGCTGGAATTCGGTACACAGGAGGTCCAGTAGCGACGGCAAAGGTACCGACTGATGTGAGGCTGAGGCTTGGTCCAAAAAACAAGCTGTGGTCAAAAAACACGGCGTGGAGGTAATCAGAGGCAAAGTCAAGTACAAGGTCGAGGGCAAAACAAGGTCAGATACCGGCAGGCTGAATACAAGGCAAAACAAGGCAAGGACCTGAGTGCTGGAAAGTGAAATCATTCAACCAAAACCTGTGACTAAAGCATAATACAAAAATATGATAAACGGAACTAAGCTATGAATACAAGATGCTCAAAAGAAAACTGAACCGGTGACCAAAGCATAATACAAGAAATGAAGTAAACAGAATCAAACTAAGACTGGAGGAACTAAGTGACCAAGAGTGAACAAATCCAAGGTTAATTGACAAAAACAAAACCAATGATAACATGAACATGAAAACCTGACAAGAACAAGAAACAAGACCAGCTGAAGCTGGATGATACATGGCATGATTAAAAATACAAAAGGCTCAGAGTACAAACGTGGAAAAAAGACTTCAAAATAATAACTGCTGGGCCCAGCAGGGCTGGATCATGACATATATGCCAGTTAAACGTTGTTTTATCAGTCTTCATTTTTAGGGTTTTGTGTTCTTTTTCTTTTATTTTCTTACGATGGGTTTGCTACCTAAGTGGTAACTAGGCCTTTTACTGTCAACGTTAGCTTACCTGGAATTTATCCCTCTCTGTCGAGCTAGCTGAAGGTTAACCTGCCCTACATGTCGCTGCAGCCATGATCCCCGAGCTCTCTTTAGCCAGGAGCGGTTCCACCTCTATGTCCTTTCACTAGTAAGTCCCTTCGGCTGCTCCCTTGTTTGCACTTGGGGTCGCCACAGCAAATCCAAGATGGATCTGCAAGTTGAATTGGGACAGGTTTTATGCCGGATGCCCTTCCTGAAGCAGCTCCACATTACATGGAGAAATGTGGCAGGGGTGGGATTTGAACTCGGAGCCTTCTGAACTGAAACCAAGCGCATTAACCACTTGGCCACCACCCCTCCTCTATATCCTTTCATTAAGGTACTTATGTCTCCATATACATTTCAGCACACTTTAACTTTTTCTTGTTCTTTTGTAATATTATTATATTAATGATAAAAATGGAGGAGTGGGGTACAATTACTTAAACCTAACAGCTAACATTAGCTTATCTAGCTGGCTGCAGCACCGTTTATCATAGCTAATAATATAGTCGGTTCTGTTCTGTTTGGGAAGCTAACGTTAATACGAGGTCTGTTAGAAAAATATCCAACCTTTTTTTTTTTTTCAAAAACCTGATGGATTTGAATCACGTGTGCTTGCATGAGCCAACCTTGAACCTTCATGTGCATGCGTGATTTTTTTCTCGCCTGTCGGTTGCGTCATTTGCTTGTAAGCAGCCTTTGTGTGAGGACGAGTGTAGTCTCTCGTTGTTTTTTCTTCCTCGTACACACTTTTGTTTACATTTGTTGTTATATGTATTTGTTAATACTGTTATTGTAGGGTTAAACTACTTTATAAGCTAGTTACCGGCTTTGTTTAACCTTGTTGGCTAGCAAGGTACAGTTGGCTTATTAACGGCTGATTTAACGGTAGCTCATCTAGCTATAGTCATCTTATTTTCGTGATTTACATTTTTATTTTACATGGTGTAGATTTTTAATTATTTTTCAGTTTAAGGATTCTTTAATAGATATCAACATATAGTATCTAAGTTTGGGGTTTCCATTAGATAGCATATAGAATATGTATTTTGTCTTCCTATAGTAAGCTAGCAGAGTGAACTTTAGCTAGATACCTAAAACATATTACATCATAGCTTCTGTTTCTATAATAAAATAACCATATTTATAGCTTAGCCTACTAGCTATAATTTAATTTTACTACTAGTCTACAGACTAGGTAGATGTAGGGCAGTTGATTGTCTCGGCCAATAGATGGCAGTGTTGTATTACTCCTGTGTGCACCAGTTTCTTTCAGTGTTTTTTTGTTACTTGAAAGGTAAGCACACTGTGAACTGCTCTCTCTAGTAAAGTTTAATATTTGGACTAAAAATAGTTGCAACGTTATCCTATATGAAAGGTTTGTGTGTTGAAATGAAGATGAATGGTCTGAAGAAGTTTGGGGATGTATAACCGAAGTTTATATATTTTTATGCTTATGTCGCCTGTGAAGGTGGCCAGTTTTAGCTGTATGCACTTTAGCTTCCCGGTTTTGGTTAATGAGTCGGTGGAAAAGACAGCATTTGATTGTAAATGTAATAGAGCTGTTTTATACAACATATGCTGATTTTGTTTGTTTCCTTGAATGTTTTTTGTTACTTGAAAGGAGTGGAGTTATCAGTGACCTCATCGATTGTGCAATTAAACGGCGCAGTTAAAGCCACGATTAAGTGCCACCGTGTGTCTGGCTCGTCCCTCCGCATTGCACCCGCACAACAAAACCAAAACACAACGCAGAGTCTTCGGGTGCAGAGAGGCGCCATAGGCAGTGCACGGGCTGGGTTACATCTTTGGTGGCGTGACCTGGATCATGGCACTTTGTGACCGAGGAGGCACTGGAGCTGTTGGGACTCTGTTTTGCAAGGACATTCTGAGTTAATTTTAAGTTTAATGCATTTTTTTTTGGGGGGGGGGGGGGGGTATCAAGTTATAATTGTGCCACAGGTTTTATTTTGGTGACTACATCCAAACAGCCATACTCACGCACGACAAAGAACATAACAAGTAATTTACACACTTAAATTTTATTCTGCTGATACATCTGTGCTAAAGAACGCTAAAGATGATGACTGACTACCCAGACTCTCCACTGAAGCAGGATCCCTTGTCAGCAATCGCAGACCCCCCACCTACCCCCGTGCCTGTACCAAGCCACAGCTATGACTCTCCAAGGATGACTCATACTCACCTCTCCAGTGAGGGAGCTGGCACCAGCAACTACCAGCCATCTGTGAGATCAAAGCTAACCACTCAGCTCTCCAGACCCCCTTTTCCACAGCTGCAGTACCACACTCCAGTCCGGCAGCCAACAGACTCAGGACTGGGCGCACAGCTCACCCCATCACCCCCAATCCTGTCCTCCTACACTGATTCTCATGCAGCTTCAGCTCAAAAGTCCATATTACCAGCCCCCGCAGCTCCCCCAGTGTTTCAACCAGCTATGCAGACCGCCATCACCTCTGCCACCCTGCCAACTCAAATTTTCCTACATTCCAACTTCCAAGAGACACAAGTCATACAGCATCCCACCATGAACAAGTCCGATATCTCCCCTTACCCAACACAGGTTTATCAGCCTGGCCCCCAGGTTCCCACTGGCTATGCTGATGCTTATCTGTGTCCCAAACCCACAGGTCAAGTGTTGCGAACACCACACACAATGAACATTACGAGGAACTCCTCTACAGCTGAGCAAACCCCCCAAGGCACAGAGTATGGACAAATTCCCCCAGGTACACATGTCACAAGCTGCTGCTCACTATTCTCAGGTTCCCCTGCACTCATCTCCCATCAGTGCATGGGGCCCCACAGCAGCTGCACCCACCTCTCTGAATGCTACCCATGCAGCATTTGAGTATGACTCTTCTTCCCACACTAAAGTCCTAGTGCATCTACCGCCCCATATTTCACTCCCTCCCGTCAGCATGTATCCTGATACGGTCCCCGAAACTACTCTCTTGCCTCCATCTTCCACCCAACACATGTCTGCACCACTAAATGCCCATGTCAGAGCCATAGCTACCCCAAGCTTCCCATCAACAGCTTATGGCAGTTTCCTGCAGACTCACCAGGTGAAGAATGTATAAATCTTCTCTGGTAATGCTGATAGTAAGATATTTATAGAGGACTGGATTTGTGACACGCAATACCTCCTGGAGGCAATCGAGCTCCCCGTTCATCTCCGCTTTTCCACAGTGGTGTGTTATCTGAGCGGTGAGGCCAATAAGCTGATCCTGAAAAGGCATTCGAGGAACTGAAGGCGGAGTACGATGACACACAGGGCTCCTTACACCCACTCGCTGACTTCTATGAGCGTGGCCAGAGGCCAGGAGAGTCTGCCTGTTCTCATGCCATAGCGCTGGAAGCAACATTGTGAGCTGTAGAGGAAACCCAAAGAGGTGGCAAACTTTTCCCTGACCGTGACAGTAAACTCACCCGACAGTTCTTGAGAGGATTAAATGATGAGGAAGTCTACATGAGGATTGCTCCAATGAAACCCCGGCTTTTGAGGTTCAGGGAGCTGCAAGATGAGCTCAGAAATCTGGCGAAAGAAACAAAAAAATTCCAACCACTGAATAAATCCAAGAAGACCTATGCTCAGGTAAAAGTTGCATCAGACTGTAATTTAAATGTGACATCAGAGAAAGCTAAACATCAGAGTGGTCAGAGTTAATGGAGCTGGTCAAGAAATTAGCCCTGTACCAAGAGGAGAAGATGGCTAAACTGACTCACCTTGAAACAAGAAATGCTGCACCCTTCTTTGCCCCTGTCCCCCCACCAAAGGTCTGGCCACCCCCCACACCCACAACCCAGACTTTAGTGGTCACATCCTACCGGTGTGGGAAGCAAGGACATATAGCCTGTGTCTGCAGAGCAGCTTTCCCAGATCCCAGTCAGACATGGGGTCACCAAACTCAGCCTATGACACCTGCAGAAAAGACCACAGCCGACCCAGCTCGACCTTTAAACGGCTAGAGCCCATGGGCACCGGGGCAACTATGGGCAAGCAACAAGACCCCCCACTGCAGGTGAATGAGACTGGTGATGGAGGAGAGGGTACCCCTTAGTGGGCCCCAGGAATGAGGGCAAGGTGGAAGTAAATGGTGTGAAGTGCAGGGTGCTCATTGATTCTGGCTCTCAGATAACCAGTATTACACACAAACACTGGACCAGTCATCCCATCCTCCAAAACCAAAAGCTCCAGCCCTTTAAAATTCCCATTGAAGGTGCAGCTGGTCAGAGTGTAACCTACCATGGTGTCCTGCGCATTAACTTGAATGTGCCGGGGAAAGTTTTCAAGAATGTGCCGGCTTTTGTTGTAAATGTCTTAGAGTGTCACTCCTCTGTTCCTCTCCTTGTGGGAACCAATGTCCTCTCTGCCTCCAGAAACCATCTCCAAGCAACTTATGGCCAACAGTTTCTCCACCAGGTCAAGGAGAGCCATCCAGAGTGGTACACTTCTCTACTGGAGATTGGGGGGCACCGAACATGTGGACGACATAGTGGGTCCTGCTGTGTACACTGGTCATAAAGTAATCATTCCTGGAGGAAAGGAGGTAGGATTTAATGTGAAATGTAAAAGCTGGCCCACAAAGAAAGACTTACACTGCAATGACTGAGGGCCCCCTCCATGCAACTCCTCCAAGACCTCTTAGTTGCCAAAGTCCTTGCTGATGTAAAGAGAGGATGTGCCCCCTGTTAGAGTGATGAACCTGTCCCAGCAAGCTATTACCATCAAGCCCCACACACATCTGTTCAGTTTCCCTGGTAGACAGTGTTGTGGACATTTCAGACAAAAAGCAGGCCAAAGGTCACAAGGGTGGGGGCAGAGAGGTGTGCAAGAGCCTGGACCAGGTTGTGGCAAGTTGTGGACCTGAGTGAAGCAGCAGTCAAGAATGAGCACCAGCGCTCCCTCCTTAAAGATCTCGTGGAGAGGAATGTTGTGTGTTTTCCCAGCATCCCATGGATTATGGCCACACAAAGACAGTGCAGCACGAAATCCCTCTGGTTGATTCTAAGCCCTTTAGGCTCCCTTATCGCAAAATTCCCCCATCACAGTGGCAAGATGTAAGAAAGTTGTTGATCGAGATGGAGGCTGCAGGAGTCATCAGGCCTAGTAAGAGTCCATATGCGTCACCTGTAGTAGTTGTGACAAAGAAGGATGGCTCACTAAGATTATGTGTTGACTACCGTAAGCTAAACTCCTGCAGCACGACAGACGCTTTCCCCCTGCCCAGAATAGAGGAATTCCTGGAAGCTCTGGGGCAGGCAAGGTTCTCACATCAGGTTATTGGCAGATGGAAGTGGCAGAGCATGACAAACACAAGACAGCATTCAGCACCCCAGTGGGGCTGCTTGAGGCCAACCGAATGCCCTTTGGACTACAGAACGCCTCCTCCACTTTTCAAAGACTCATGACTTGCTGCTTTGGAGATCTAAACTTCACTCACCTCTTGATTTATCTTGATGACTTCATCATATTCTCTAAAACCTTTGATGAACACCTAGCTAGACTGCAGCTGGTATTTGATTGGCTTTGGGAGCACAGCTTGAAGTTGAAACCCTCCAAATGCCAGCTGATGAGGCAGGAAGTGCAGTATCTGGGTCATTTGGTGTCTGCTGAGGGAGTCTGAATGGACCCGGAGAAGATTAGCAGGGTTAAGGACTGGGTGAGGCCCACAAATCGTAAAGATGTGCTTCAATTTCTGGGGTTTGCTGGATATTACAGGCGGTATGTTAGTGGATACTCTGCCCTAGCTGCTCCCTTGTATTGCCTCACTGCTGGTGACCCCAGAAAGAAAAAAAGGGGTGGGAGGAAAAACCTGGCATCGGACCCACACTTTTGTGAACTGATGATTGTGAGAAGGCTTTCCATACCCTGAAAGAGAGGCTCACGACCGCTCCAGTGCTGGGCTATTCTGATTACAGCCTGCCTTTCGTGCTCCAGACAGATGCTTCAGGGGAAGGGCTTGGCGCCATCTTGGTTCAAGTCCAGGGTGGTACAGAAAGGGTCATAGCCTTTGCTAGCAGAGGTTTGAGTCCCGCTGAGACGAGGTATTCTGCACACAATCTGGAGTTCCTCGCTTTAAAATGGGCGGTGACAGATAAATTTTATGATCACCTATATGGGCATAGATTCTCAGTCCTGACAAACAATAACCCTCTCAAGTATGCCTCTGCAAAGCTGGATGCTACGGGCCAGAGGTGGGTATCTCAGCTGGCAGCCTTTGAGTTTGATGTCCAGTATAGGAGGGGCCAGAGCAATGCTAATGCTGATGCCCTCTCCCGTATGTCCAACCAAGAAGACACAGAGGTCCTACAAACTTGCCCCCCACCATGCCCAGGTCCACTGGACCTGGCATGGTGGGGGACAGTACGTCCAAGACCCAGTGGGCCCCACAAGCCAGAGCACATCTGCGCCAGAGGGACCCCAATCTGATTCTCCGAGATCTGATGAGCCCTACAGAGATGTGGGGACGGTGTCGCGTTGAGCAGCTGATTATTATTGGGTGGAACTTTTGTTCATGTGCACGCGCCCGCCCGGGATGCTTTGACTGATGGGCAATGACTGCATATTAGCAGCCGGCTCACAGCTGTACCAGATATAGAGCACGTAGGAGTCGTGCTCCAAAGTTACTGCGGGGATAAGTACTCACAAACAAGTTTGAAGAGGCAGCCGGTAAGAAATGCTTGTTTATTTACTTAATGCTGGTGGATTGTCACGTGTGGGCTGTGGTAGATTGTGCTAAGATTTTTACTACCAGTCTAAGTGCTTGTGGTTTAGATGTGCGCATTAAACAGCTAATGCGTGCCAACTGAGATGCCTGGACTTTGAAATATGCGGTGTGGAGCCTTGGTGGCATGTGAACTGTTTGGCGTTTGTGATGAGTTAAAATAATATTGGTTTGGTGACTGTGTGCATTCTTAGTGGTTCGAGAAGTAGAAGTGCCTTTGTTTGCTTTGGATGTATTTATTTGATTAAAGTAAATGTTAAAGGGCAAATAATTTTGGTTATTGGGCATAGTGCAATGTAGTAGTTGTGAAAATTAATTATTAGTTGGACTGTATAAATTAAATAATAGTATTTGGTAATCATGCAGCTGATTTTAGACTTTGAATTGTGTTAAATGAGTTAAAGTGAGTTGTTTGAGATTTTTAATTATGCATAGAAATGAATTACCATTTTGATATGAATTTATTGTGGTTTAGAATTTTCATTGTATATAAGGTGTATGTGTATCTGTGTTTAAGATTTTTTACCTGGTTTTGTGGGAAATGAAGAAAAATAAGTAAACTCCTAATAAAGGAAAGAAAACTTAATGCTTCAGCCTGAGTAAATCCATGCAAATCTTCAACTTGTGGGTACACCTCTTTTCAGTGTGGGGCCACCGTGCAGTCAATGTACACTTGCCAGATGGAAGTCCCTGCCTGCCTTGACAAAACAGGAGATCCGTGCTGGGCAGAAAGACGATCCTGCTATCGGCCCTGTCCTACACTATAAGACTCTGAACCAGAAACCAAGCTACAGCAAGAGGGTCAGTGGTGGTGGGCAGGTGTGCCGTCTCTTAAAGGAGTGGAGGAGGTTAGTATTAGAGATGGTATCATGTACCCGGCGCGTCCGAGACTGCCAAAGGGGAGTAGTGGCGCAACTTGCACTGCCAGAGAAGCTGCGTGAATGGGTCAAGACGGCTCTTCATGATGAATCAGGGTACTTAGGTTTTGAGAGGACTGTGCAGATGATAAGAGAGAGATTTCACTGGTCAAGGATGTCTCAGGAGATAAAGGCTTGGTGTGAGCAGTGTGAGAGGTGCTGCCTCAGAAAGACCCCCACTGCAGGTGTCAGGGCTCCCCTGGTCAGCATTCACAGCAGTGCTCCCATGGAGCTTGTATGTATGGACTTTCTGACTCTGGAGAAGTTCAAGGGTGGAATGGAAAATGTATTCATTGTCACTGACCACTTCTCACGCTATGTGCAGGCATAACCCACTAAAGACCAAAAGGCCAGCACTGTGGCCAAAGTGCTGTGGAGAAACGTCTTCTGTCGGTTTGATTACCCAGCAAAATTGCATGCAGACCAATGGAACCACTGAAAGTTTTAACCGCACCCTCATGAACATACTGGGGACACTGGTGCCCCATCTGAAGCCCCGGTGGCATGAATATGTGGATGCAATGACTCACGCCTACAATTGAACACGCCACGACTCTACTGGATACACGCCATACTACCTGATGTTTGGCAGGCATCGCAGGCTCCCTGTTGACCTGATCTTTGGGCTCCAGACCACTAATGAGCTGTGTGAATATAGTGAGTATGCCCACACACTGTGTGACTGTCTGTCACAGGCCTATGCCCAGGCTAATCAGACCTCTCGCAAGGCCAAGGGGCAACAGAAAAAAATATTATGATCAGAGGGCTAAGAGCCAAGTATTCAACACAGGTGACAGAGTTCTTGTCAAAGTGTGTCATGTGGAGGGACGGCAGAAACTGGGAGACAAGTGGGAGCCCCGGCCATACATTGTGGTGAAGATACAGCCTAGCACACCTGTTTATGTGGTGCGGTCAGAAAATGGTGACACAGAGAGGGTGGTGCACCGCAGTCTCCTTACACAGTGTATGTTCCTTCCAGTAGAGCAGGCCAGTGAAGTGACAACACAGGGAGATGAGTCACACCCAAGGGAGGACTTGGAGGTGGACAGCATGGAGGAGAATGTGGATATATTTTTATGCTTATGTCGCCTGTGAAGGTGGCCAGTTTTAGCTGTATGCACTTTAGCTTCCCGGTTTTGGTTAACCCTCTGGGGCCAACGCCGTCGTATACGACAGCTAAGACCAAGATTTACTAAATTCTAAATAACGTTTGAATGATATGAGATAGAAACTTACTTTTTTTGCTGAAAAGTTAATTCCGCTGACTTTCGAGCCAGCCATCGGCCATCTTTGTACTCCTCATAGAAGCTGTGTGATGACATGCGCAATGTGAGTGTCCAATCGGAGTTGGTTCACCGTCACATGGTTGTTCAAAATCCAGTCGTAGGGCAGATTTACCTCACGTGAAAAGCCAAAGATCATTTTCAGGAGTGATGTGTTACTAGTTGGCCCGTTTGAATGGCCCCCTGGGTGCTCCAATGAGTAAATACTATTAGTGCATACTCAATGCGCCCTGTGCCATTACGCACAGTGATCAGTGAAAGCAGGAGCACACGGAGAGCCTCTGATGACAATCTCACGTGTTCAAACAAAGAGTGTGTAACTATCAGGATTGCTCCACTAGTTTGCATGTGAATGTTACTGGATAACTCTGTTGCTTTCTCTGCGTAAAGCAGTGTTTACCATATCAATGGACAACAAAATGCATAGACCATTTTGTATATATTGTTCAAAATGTGCATTTGTGTTTATTGTTTGAACCTTTTTGTTGTACAGTATTTCACACAAGACCTAAGATTACATTTATAAAGTGTCAAAACAATTGTTTATTATAGTTTACTGTGTGTTTTGAATAAATGTGTGTGGAAATTTATTTTTTGCTTTATTTTTTCCTTGCCTATTTTTGATTGTAAACCTTTATTACACTTAAACACAACAAAAACATATATATTCTGAAAGCACAGGTTGTCCTGAAAAAAAAAAAGAGACAAAACTTGATTGTAGGATGCAGGGAGAGCTGTTAACAGCAATAATAAAACATTTATGCCAGGCGAGTGAACTGTCCAAAACATGCCCTCGGACCCCAGAGGGTTAATGAGTCGGTGGAAAAGACAGCATTTGATTGTAAATGTAATAGAGTTGTTTTGTTTTTTGTTTTGTTTGTTTCTTTCAATGTTTTTTTGTTGCTTGAAAGGATTGGAGTTATCAGTGACCTCATCGATTGTGCAATTAAATGGCACAGTTAAAGCCATGATTAAGTGCCACCGTGTGTCTGGCTCGTCCCTCCGCATTGCACCCGCACAACAAAACCAAAACACAACGCAGAGTCTTCGGGTGCAGAGAGGCGCCATAGGCAGTGCACGGGCTGGGTTACATATATGTATACTACAATCTTCTCCTGTATGAATATTTAGGCTTTAGAAGCTAACTCCTATAATATTATATATATATATATAAATATATATTATATAATATATATTTCTTGTATACGTTGTTTTTTTACCCTTATTGTGTAAATATCACTTATATACATGATGTCCATTTTCTTGAGCCGCTTGGGTGGGTAGGGAGAGTTCCTATGGGATAAAAAAGCTTTTCAACCTACCATCCCTGGTTCTCAAGACCAGGCACCTAAGTGGCTCTACTCTACTCTATCCTACTCTTCTATTGTACTCTTCTTTTTTTTTACATATTTAGATATACCTTAGTATATACTAGTAGAGCTGTACCTTAGAATTGGAATGTACTGTATTATAGCAGACATACCTTAGTGAATTTTCATGTGAACAGGCATAATTTAATTTTAGATTTCTTTGATGGGTTACAGCCTGTTGAGGTGCAGTAAATGTCAAAAGGTCTTAAATATCTATTATGTTTGATTGTTCTACTATTATAAATCTAATATGATAATAACATCTACAATAATATATTAAATTTGATGGGTGTCTTGCTTCACATTGTCCCACAGAAATAGTGGAGATTAGTGTGCAATGCTTTCTGTTAATAATTTATTCTATAAAGTGTCCATTTAATTCATTAAACATTTTATTAAACAATTTATTAAACAATTTTATTATAAATAATCTAACACAGTTGAATTTAAACTTCATGGTAGGGTGGGGGGATCCAAATTCATTGATACGAGGTCTATTAGATAAGAAACCGACACTTTTATTTATTTTTTTAACTATATGGATTTGAATTACGTGCGATTACACCAATCATGCTTGAACCCTCGTGCGCATGCGTGAGTTTTTTCACGCGTCAGTGACGTCATTTCCCTGTGGGCAGGCCTTGAGTGAGATGTGGTTCAGCCCTCTCGGCTGAATTCCTTTGTTTCACACGCTGCTCGTGATGGTGCGCGTTGCTTTATCAACATTGTTTCTGGACCTGTGAGGAATATCCGAGTGGACACTATTCGAGAAATTTAGCTGGTTTTCTGTGAAAAGTTTAACGGCTGATGAGAGATTATGGGATGTTTCTGTCACTGTAAGGACTTCCCACGGAGCGGGATGTCGCGCAGCGCTTCCAGGCGCTGTCGTCGGCCTGTTTCGACCTGAAAACATCCTAATTTAAGGCTTAATTCACCCAGGACGTCGTGAGAGAACAGAGAAGATTCAGAAGAGGCCGGCATGAGGACTTTATGCGGACATTCCACTGTTTAAGGACATTTTGTAATGAAAGACATGCGCGCAAATTCGCCGAGTCGTCACGGAAACGACTCGGCGAATCTGTGTGCGCCGCGACAGGAAAAACACCTCCGTGTTGAAAACCATTTGTAAAATTCAGGCGGCTTTTGATGGCTTTCAACAAGTGAGTAACTGAGAAATTGTTTAACAGCTTGGGCATGTTCCAACTCGTCCGTTAAGGTTTCCAACAGAGGTGTTTTTCCTGTCGCGACCCCCCGCGATCGGGTCCGGCCTGACATGCGACTCTCCCCGCACGTTCTTTCATTACAAAATGTCCGTTAACAATGGAATATCTGAATAAGCTCCTCATGCTGACTTCTTCTGAAAGTTCTCTGTTCTCTGACGACTTACTGGGTCAACAGAGCCTGAAATGTGGAAGTTTTCAACTTGAAACGGCGAGACGCTGCCGCCTCGAAGCGCAGATCGCCATCAGGCGCCATGGGCCGTCCTTAAAGCGACACTACCAGACCAAAATCTCTCATCAGCCGTTAAAATTTTTACCGAAAACCAGCTGAATTTATCGAATGGTGTCCACTCAGTTGTGCCTTACACTTTTTGAAAAAATTTTGATCAAACAAAGCAGCAGTCTCTGAGCCATTCCTAAACAATGAAAAAACGAGTCCTCACTGAAAGACTGCCCACAGGCGAATGACGTAACCGACAGGCGTGAAAAAACTCTCGCATGCCCATGAGGGTTCAAGCATGTCTGATGTAATCACACGTGATTCAAATCCATATGGTTTTTGAAAAAAAATAATGAGGTCGGATACTTTTCTAACAGACCTCGTATATTTGAACATTTAGTAAAAGTAAATTGTCCCACAGCAACATTAAAATAGTGCAGCTTAATGCACAATGTTTTCTGTTAATAATGTATTCTATTAAGTGTCCATTTAATTCAGTAAACATTTAATATTCACCCACTCACTCATCTTCAACTGCTTACTCTAATTATGGGTTATTTAATATTCAGTTTTAATATAAATAATTGAATATACAGTTTAATGTAAAGTTTTCTTTAAAAAGTAATGCAATAGCTACTTTCCCTGTAACTAATTACTTTTATAATGATGTAACTCAGTTGCAACTCAGTTACGTTTTGGGAGAAGAAACTAGTAGTTTTTTCATGTACCATGCCCAACACTGTTAAAGACTGATGTAAAATGAATCTAAGACACATTCAGTGACTTGGAAATGTCCATGTATCCATCCTCTGACTTGTCTAAAGAAAACTGTCAATAAGTAGGGATGATTTACATGTGTTAGATTAAATAGTGCCATTACTTATGCAACCCTCATCTTGGCTTTGATATTTTTATTGATTTCATATCAAGTTGTAGAAATTTGCTTTCACTTTGAGTTAAAGGAGGATAATTTTAGGAATTTTATCATAGAGAAGTTTGAATTTCTTTTTGTGTTCAAAATGAAATAAAACTTCAGTTACAAGATGGCGGGTGACACGGAGCCAAGTGAAGAAGCTCCGGAGTTGAATTTGCCAAAAAAGAGACCTCAGATTTACAAGAGTGTTGATGGAAAGCTCATAGTGGAGGATGAGTTTCTTAACTTTCTTGCGGTTAAGATAAGGACAATTAGTCAAGACAAGCTTGTCTTGCTTGCTTCCAACCATTTTCACTCACAGTGGATTGAAACTTCCCGTAAAGTTTTGTTTGATCTGTGTCCTAATACAAAACAACGCTACGTTGTCTTTAAAGGCAACCAAAAAGATGCAAATAACATCAAAAGCTGCTTAAAAGTCTTAAATGAGTGCGGGGAAGACATACCGCATTTTGTGTCTCACTTCCTGGATGAGCCTCCGCCAGTCACGTTTAACAGCCTAGATGTTTCCAATCTCCTCTCAAAGATGGAGCGTCTGCACAGTGAGATCTGTGCCCTGAGGCAGTCAGTAAAACTTCAAGTGGACATTGGGAAGGAGTTGCACACCGTCACCTCGGCCATGGACCGCGGAGTGGCGGCGATGGAATGGCACATGGTGCCTAGCGGCATGAACCAGCTCGGTGCGGCTAAGGTGCCAGAGATGAACTCGGGAGCAGGAGCTTGTGGAGGCGTTGCTGAAGTGGATGCGCCTGTGGAGGAGCCTGGGGTCTTGGCTGGGGAGTCGGAGGCCACCGGTGTTGGCGTGATCTGTGACCGGGACTGCGCCATTGCCAGAGTGACGTTGGAAGACGACGTGGGTGAGCGCAATACAGGAACTCTTAAATGGAGTGAAGTTGTAAAATATCACCGGCCGCTAAGGGCTAATAGTAATAGTGACTACGCCCATATTAAACAGCGTAAAAATGTGCCTGTGCGCAAGAGAGCTAAGCCGATCTATGATACTGGCGCACAGAATAACATAAAGGTAGTGCGGACAAAGCTGGTTAATGTCTTCGCAACAAGGTTTCTACCTGATCCCGATGTGGAGACACTTAGTGGTTACCTCAGAGAAAAGACTGGACGTGAGGTGAAGTGCGAATGCATCGTTACGAGGAATACGAGATGTAGTTCCTTTAAGGTCAGTGTAGAGTGCGAGGATGTTTCAGAGGTGTACAACCCAGAGCTGTGGCCAGAAAGATCGCTCATGCGGCGATACTATGAGCCGCGAAAGGTGGCCCGCAAAGTGCTTGACACGTCGGTCGTGACTAATGACATTATGGGGCTCAATGGAGAAGAGGATGTTTCATCTCGCTAACTCCATGCGCATCATTTCTTATAACTGTCGGGGCTTGTGCGTTGGAAATACTGTGGCTGACAAAGTTCTGCGAATAATTGTGGATAAACTTTTACAAAAATGTGATATTTTATGTCTACAGGAAACTTTTCTGCCCAAACAGGAGTTAGGAAATTTGAATTTTATTAATGAAAATTTCCATGGAGCTGGGGAGTCAACTGTGGACTTATCCATGGGAATGGTGAGAGGACGCATTCCTGGGGGTGTGGCTATTTTATGGCGTAAAAAAAATGGATACTTTGATAAGTGTTGTCAGGACAGGAGTTGACTGGTGCATTGCTGTACATTTAAGGATGGATAAAAGAGATTTTGTTATCC
This sequence comes from Thalassophryne amazonica, assembly GCF_902500255.1. Taxonomy (NCBI): domain Eukaryota; kingdom Metazoa; phylum Chordata; class Actinopteri; order Batrachoidiformes; family Batrachoididae; genus Thalassophryne; species Thalassophryne amazonica. The sequence goes on from NC_047112.1 coordinate 71,576,633, forward strand.
TTAATGTTTATATGCCACATGAGTGTTCAATGAATGAAGAGGAGTATTTGAATCGTCTGGGCTTTATTAGCTCTTTCATTAATGAGCATGAGTCCACATCTGTGTTTGTGGTGGGTGACATGAATGCTGATATTTCAGATAGTGTGTCTCTGTTTGCAAAGCATATGCTCCAGTTTTGTGGAGATAATAATTTTGTTTTGGTCTAGTCAGCTATTGCTACCAATGGACAGCTTCACGTATTTAAGTGATGCTTGGCATACAACATCATGGTTAGACCATTGTATTGGCACTGCTGATGCACATGCTGCTGTGAAGTCTATAGAGATCTTGTATGAGTATTTGGTCTCAGATCATGTCCCATTTATGTTTGTACTGAGTGTTAAAACCTTGCCTGAACTAACGCAGCAGAGAGATGTTAATACCTGTATGTTCAAAGTGGATTGGACCAGACTTTCACAGGATGATCTCATGACCTGTAGGATGAGAAGTGAAGCTCTTCTGAATGACATACTTCTTCCTAAGCATGCTATTCAGTGCACCGATGTAAATTGCAAGGATACTTCACATTGTGAGGGCCTTTGTAACATATATGAGTGTATTGTTGATGCTATACATAAGAGCTGCAGCATGTGCATAACCTGTGCAAAAACTAAAAATATTAAGCCAGGCTGGAACGTATTGTGAAGAAGCTAAGCATGCGCATAAGGCATGGATGCAAGCTGGCAGACCTAGGGGTGACCTGCTTCGAGTATAAAAGACTTACCAATTTAAAGTATACGAGTAAATATGCCATTCGCTATATACCAAACATGAACAAAATATGAGAGCAGATTTATGGCTGAAAAATTACTTCATAAGAATGCGAGTGGCTTCTGGAATGAGGTCAGAGCTTTAAACAGAACTAATATGCAACTTCCCAGTGTCACAGAGGGAGTGTCTGGTGCTGAAAACATTGCTGAATTATGGAGGCAACACTATTCTACCCTATTTAATTGCGTGAAAAGTGAGCTGTTTGAAGTGGGAAAGATTGGAAATCAGGATGCAGTGACTATTACTCGGTGTGAAGTCCAGGATGCAATAGATGAACTTTATAATAACAAGGCTACCGGCTCTAATAAAATAACAGCAGAACACCTGAAATATGCTAGTCCGAAAGCTGCTGTCCTGTTGGCGCTCTGCTTTACTGGGTTTTTGACCCATGGACTTCTTCCTGACTCCTTAATGTCCGTCACTTTAGTGCCTGTCATTAAGGATAAGGCTGGTAAAGTTGGGAGTCTGGACAATTACAGGCCAATAGCTTTAGCAAGTGTCATATCTAAAGTTTTTGAAAATATACTGCTGGATCGCCTGAGCCATTGTATAAGTACAACTGACAATCAGTTTGGATTTAAATCAAAGTTGGGGACTGATTTATCAAAATCAAATCAAATCAGTTTTATTTATATAGCGCCAAATCACAACAACAGTTGCCCCAAGGCGCTTTATGGGTGATTCTTAGACTACGGGTACTTATTATGTCCTTTCATCATATTGTATGAAAAACAGAAAAAAGGGGAAATTTCACACTTTTATAGTTATCTTTACAATGAAAGTGTGCTAAGAAATTTGTTCTAGTAGTCTATGATGACTTTTTCACCTTTTTTCAGCATCATTATATGCAAATATTGCCGTTTTGGCTTGTCCCACACCCAGACTTTGATCTTCAATGATAAAAATGAATGGTAAAAAAACGTTTTTTTCTAATGTTTTAAAATATCTCTGAATAAAATCAGTAAAATAATCAAAACATAATTGGGGTATTCAATGTCATACAACTGTTGTGATATTTTAAACAAAATGTAGTTGTCCCACACTATTGCCGTAATTTCCACCACAACACTGTAATGTCCCTTTAAACAGTTTGTATGAAAGATTGTTTGGGTAGTTTCTATGGAGATAAACAGTGACATCAGAGCACATGTATATAGCGCCAAATCACAACAAACAGTTGCCCCAAGGCGCTTTATATTGTAAGGCAATGGTGTGGTGGAAATTACATTTACAAGGCCAATAGTGCCCGTAGTTAAAGAATCACCCTTATATTGCAAGGCAAAAGCCATACAATAATTACAGAAAAACCCCAACGGTCAAAACGACCCCCTGTGAGCAAGCACTTGGCGACAGTGGGAAGGAAAAACTCCCTTTTAACAGGAAGAAACCTCCAGCAGAACCAGGCTCAGGGAGGGGCAGTCTTCTGCTGGGATTGGTTGGGGCTGAGGGGAGAGAATCAGGAAAAAGACATGCTGTGGAAGACAGCAGAGATCAATCACTAATGATTAAATGCAGAGTGGTGCATACAGAGCAAAAAGAGAAAGAAACACTCAGTGCATCATGGGAACCCCCCAGCAGTCTATGTCTATAGCAGCATAACTAAGGGATGGTTCAGGGTCACCTGATCCAGCCCTAACTATAAGCTTTAGCAAAAAGGAAAGTTTTAAGCCTAATCTTAAAAGTAGAGAGGGTGTCTGTCTCCCTGATCCGAATTGGGAGTTGGTTCCACAGGAGAGGAGTCTGAAAGCTGAAGGCTCTACCTCCCATTCCACTCTTAAAAACCCTAGGAACTACAAGTAAGCCTGCAGTCTGAGAACGAAGCGCTCTATTGGGGTGATATGGTACTAAGAGGTCCCTAAGATAAGATGGGACCTGATTATTCAAAACCTTATAAGTAAGAAGAAGAATTTTGAATTCTATTCTAGAATTAACAGGAAGCCAATGAAGAGAGGCCAGTATGGGTGAAATATGCTCTCTCCTTCTAGTCCCCGTCAGTACTCTAGCTGCAGCATTTTGAATTAACTGAAGGCTTTTCAGGGAACTTTGAGGACAACCTCATAATAATGAATTACAATAGTCCAGCCTAGAGGAAATAAATGCATGAATTAGTTTTTCAGTATCACTCTGAGACAAGACCTTTCTAATTTTAGAGATATTGCGCAAATGTAAAAAAGCAGTCCTACATATTTGCTTAATATGCGCATTGAAGGACATATCCTGATCAAAAATGACTCCAGGATTTCTCACAGTATTACTAGAGGTCAGGGTAATGCCATCCAGAGTAAGGATCTGGTTAGACACCATGTTTCTAAGATTTGTGGGGCCAAGTACAATAACTTCAGTTTTATCTGAATTTAAAAGCAGGAAATTACAAGTCATCCATGCCTTTATGTCTGTAAGACATTCCTGCAGTTTAACTAATTGGTGTGTGTCCTCTGGCTTCATGGATAGATAAAGCTGGGTATCATCTGCGTAACAATGAAAATTTAAGCAATGCAACCTTGTGGAACTCCATAATTAACCTTAGTCTGTGAAGAAGACTCCCCATTTACATGAACAAATTGTAATCTATTAGATAAATATGATTCAAACCACCGCAGCGCAGTGCCTTTAATACCTATGCCATGCGCTAATCTCTGTAATAAAATTTTATGGTCAACAGTATCAGAAGCAGCACTGAGGTCTAACAGAACAAGCACAGAGATGAGTCCACTGTCTGAGGCCATAAGAAGATCATTTGTAACCTTCACTAATGCTGTTTCTGTACTATGATGAATTCTGAAACCTGACTGAAACTCTTCAAATAGACCATTCCTCTGCAGATGATCAGTTAGCTGATTTACAACTACCCTTTCAAGAATTTTTGAGAGAAAAGGAAGGTTGGAGATTGGCCTATAATTAGCTAAGATAGCTGGGTCAAGTGATGGCTTTTTAAGTAATGGTTTAATTACTGCCACCTTAAAAGCCTGTGGTACATAGCCAGCTAATAAAGATAGATTGATCATAATTAAAATTGAAGCATTAATTAATGGTAGGGCTTCCTTGAGCAGCCTGGTAGGAATGGGGTGTAATAGACATGTTGATGGTTTGGAGGAAGTAACTAATGAAAATAACTCAGATAGAACAATCGGAGAGAAAGAGTCTAACCAAATACCAGCATTACTTAAAGCAGTGAAAGATAACAATATGTCTTTTGGATTGTTCTGAGTAATTTTTTTCTCTAATAGTTAAAATTTTATTAGCAAAGAAAGTCATGAAGTCATTACTGTTGTGTGGGCCGCTGAAGAGGAGGTACTGCTGGCCCACCACCACCAGAGGGCACCCTGCCTGGAGTGCGGGCTCCAGGCACCAGTAGGCGCTGCCATCTCACAGGAGTAGCCAGGGTGACAGCTGTCACCTACGACAGCTGTTACCAATCATCTGATCCGCAGCGGTATATCTGCAGGACGTCATCTCCACTTCTCTGCCGAGATATCGCTCTACCAAGGAGGTAATTTCTCAGCTGACTGTGAATATCTGTTGATTGTGTGAGTTGGATATTCCGTTTCTTTTTTCGACGAGAGGTGGAGGTGGTTTCCCACCATACGTGCTGCTGGGTGCACACGCACCCACTTCTAACTGTTTTTGCTCCTCGCCAGCAGTACCAGATCCGACACGCGGAGGCAGTGGCCAGCTGGGAGTTCGGGACTTGGCGGCTCCAGTATTCCCGGGGTTCGGTGGCTGAGGAAATCGTGTGGTTCCGGTTCTGCTTTGGACAGACGTCTCTTATCTTCGAGCCTGCCCACGTGACACATTCTAGTGAATTGACTTCTTTGTCTATTGTTGTGATCCGTTGTGTTTGTTGTGCTTATTCACAACAGTAAAGTGTTGTTATTTGACTTCCTCCATTGTCCGTTCATTTGCGCCCCCTGTTGTGGGTCCGTGTACCTACACTTTCCCAACAATTACTAGTTAAAGTTAAAGGAATACTCGGCTCAATAGAGCTCTGACTCTTTGTCAGCCTGGCTACAGTGCTGAAAATAAACCTGGGCTTGTTCTTATTTTCTTCAATTAGTGATGAGTAGTGAGATGTACTAGCTTTACGGAGGGCTTTTTTTTATAGAGCAACAGACTCTTTTTCCAGGCTAAGTGAAGATCTTCTAAATTAGTGAGATGCCATTTCCTCTCCAACTTACGGGTTATCTGCTTTATGTATTTACAGCTTGAAGGAGACAGCACAAACGTATCTTAGACAAAACTCATCTATGCTCTTAGGGTTTATTGATGCATCCAAAGTGTTTGACAGAGTGAATCATTCAAAATTATTTGTAAAACTAAAGCAAAGGAATGTGCCCGATAGTATTATAAGAATACTTGTTTACTGGTACTCTTGTCAGAAGATGCAGGTTAAGTGGGGAAGTACCATCTCAGCCTCTTTTGGTGTCAAAAATGGCATCCACAGGGGGGGCTGTTGTCCCCTGCTTTATTTAATCTGTATATGGATGAGTTGTCCAAGTGCTTAAATCACTGTAAAACAGGTTGTATGATTGGTAACAAATTGATCAATCATTACATGTATGCTGATGATCTGGTCGTCCTTTCACCAAGCAGTGCTGGTTTTCAACAGCTGTTGAATGTCTGCTCGGATTATGGGCTTGAATGTGATATTAAGTATAATGCAAAAAAGAGTACTGTACTTATTTGTAGATCCAAATAGGACAAGGACCTTTTATTTGTCTGGACAAATACTAAGAGTCTGTGGTGACACAAAATACTTGGGTCACTTTATAACAGATAAGCTTTGTGATGAGGATGATATCAATCGCCAGCGCCGAACACTTTATGCCCAAGCCAATATTTTGGTGAGAAAATTTCACATGTGCACAGAAAATGTAAAAATCCAGCTGTTCAGGACCTATTGCTCACCACTCTACACAGCACCATTGTGGTGCAAATATAGGAAGACGACATTACAAAAACTTAAAGTTGCATATAATGATGCTTTTCGCATTTTATTGAAAAAGCCCAGGTTCAGCAGTGCCAGCCTGCTGTTCTGTCAGGCACGTGTCAACTCATTTGATGCGCTGATGAGAAATTTAATGTACAGATTTGTGTGCCGGCTAAATGATTGTAAGAACTCTCTTGTACAGACTCTGGTGAGCCCCTATGTCAGTTCTGTGCATTACCAGTCAGCTCTGTGGAAGCACTGGTACAACAGGCTTTTATAAACTGCATGTTTTCAGTGTTATTGTCTGTATTGTTTTATATTTATATATATATTATTATTTTATTTTATTTTTTATGGACTTCGAGTTTGAAATAAAGTATACTACTACTACTACTACTACTACTACTACAACTACTACTTAACTATATGAAACTAAAACATCCTTTGTGGATATTTACTTTATTTAGAGTGAACAATATGCAGCCCCTAATGTGATAATGTATACCTCTTACTCAGTGCTCAAGTCCAGAAGACTGCATCAAAGTACAAACTATGGCTATCAAAGCATTGATTAGATCCCATGATTATGTGTGGAGTTGTCAAAGCTTGTACTTTTATTTAAGTGCACCTAATTTGGGATGCTGTGCCCCCATTCTGGGCTTCAGCGTGATCTCATTTAATGAACCTGTGTAAAGCTGCCACTTGCAGTCTCACACAGATTTACGTGGTTTGCATTCTGCAGTCTGCTCCCCGCATACCCAGGTTTCCTCCTCTGTCTGATCCTTCTCATTCCCCTGCTTCTTCACATCTGACACCTTTGAATGTCACCTATCTTATCAATGACGGATTGACTGTCTCCAGTGTTCTCACTCTCTGAAAGGTAATTCTGGTCAAAATGGAAAAAAGTATTGCATCAAACTTTGATGAGAAAGCCATAGGAAAGAGAAAGACATCACAAGCAATTCGCAGGAAAAACAACACAAGCATTTTTCAGGTCAAATCTTGAGACACATCCTTGTTTTCCTTTTTGTTCCTAATTACCCTGCAGTCCCCTGTGTTTGAAAACACTTTCTGAGGGATGATGGCAAACAGACTTAGATGGACACAAAACCAGTGGTTTCATACAGGAATTGATGGAAAAAGCCCAAATGGTATATCCCAATGAGGACAAGAGAGAACTTTGGCGAGGGTGGTCGTATCTCCTCCTCTTTCCTCTCATCTGTGTTTTTCTATCTCTGCTCCAACCTTCAAAAGTCCCAACTTCAGCAGACTGAATTCTTCAAGCTATATTTGGAATGACCATGGAATTGATCAAATGGTCTCTCAACTCTATTTACACCATTTTTCCAACAAGAAAATCAGGGCTGGGGGACCCTGCATGCCCAGATGGAACTGATCCTGCAGGCTATGTTCTCAACTCCTGGGAGAAATGGCGCGATGCATGCTTGGCACCACTTTCCGTGGAAGACAAAGATTTAGTCTTATTTGCTTTTATGGTAGGAGGGCTGGTGCTGATTGGGTTATGCGCTGCCCTGACCTGCTGGAAAATTGGCAAGACGGCTGCTACTAGAACCACAACCCCACAACTGTCCGTCATGATTAACGAGGTAGGCAAGGCGGTACAATCTCACACTGTGTTAACGTTTGAACTCAAATGCAAGTTGGAACACATCTCTGAGCAAATATCAGAATATTCATAAATTGGATTTCAACAGTCAGAGGAGCCGCAAATAGAATTTCTGTGTCTTTCTGCCGATCCCAAAACATGGCAGCCTTATCAGCTACCGAAGGTCAAATTAACACCTGCATCAAATCAGATCTGCTCATTGACATTGACCCTATGCCATGACATTGACCCTATGTGTCTTTTTGCAAGGAATGTTTTTGCAGTTTTTGCTCTATGGCAAGATGCATTATCATCTTGAAAAATGATTTCATCATCCCCAAACATCCTTTCAATTGTCCAAAATATCAACATAAACTTGTGCATTTATTGATGATGTAATAACAGCCATCTCCCCAGTGCCTTTACCTGACATGCAGCCCCATATCATCAATGACCGTGGAAATTTACATGTTGTCTTCAGGCAGTCATCTTTATAAATCTCATTGGAAAGGCACCAAACAAAAGTTCCAGCATCATCACCTTGCCCAATGCAGATTCGAGATTCATCACTGAATATGACTTTCATCCAGTCATCCACAGTCCACAATTGCTTTTCCTTAGCCCATTGTAACTTTGTTTTTTTCTGTTTAGGTGTTAATGATGCCTTTCGTTTAGCTTTTCTGTATGTAAATCCCATTTCCTTTAGGTGGTTTCTTACAGTTCGGTCACAGACATTGACTCCAGTTTCCTCCCATTCGTTCCTCATTTGTTTTGTTGTACATTTTTCGATTTTTGAGACATATTGCTTTAAGTTTTCTGTCTTGACACTTTGATGTCTTCCTTGGTCTACCAGTATGTTTGCCTTTAACAACCTTCCCATGTTGTTTGTATTTGGTCCAGAGTTTAGACACAGCTGACTGTGAACAACCAACATCTTTTGCAACATTGCGTGATGATTTACTCTCTTTTAAGAGTTTGATAATCCTCTCCTTTGTTTCAATTGACATCTCTCGTATTGGAGCCATGATTCATGTCAGTCCACTTGGTGCAACAGCTCTCCAAGGTGTGTTCACTCCTTTTTAGATGCAGACTAACGAGCAGATCTGATATGATGCAGGTGTTAGTTTTGGGGATGAAAATTTACAGGGTGATTCCATAATTTTTTCCTCAGAATTGAGTGATTCCATATTTTTTTTCCTCTGCTTGGTCTAAAAAAGTAACCATTACTGACTGCCACAATCTTTTTTCTTGATTTCTTATAGTGTTTCTTAAAGCCAGAAAGTTGCCATTTGAAATGACTCTAGTTTTGTGTCATGTCTGTGATCTGCTTTTTTTCTACAAAATTAAACAACTGAATGAACATCCTCTGAGGCCGGTGATTCCATAATTTTTTGAGTTAAATTGCAAAATGGACAGTGACAGTGGAATAGATTTGTGAGAGTCGAGCTTTGGAATAATGGACTCTGAACAGTACTTTAAACTGTACGAGGGTGAGACGAGCACAAGCTGAGCTTGTATAAATTTTTTTAAGAGCAATGTCCCACCAGTTATCTTACAAATTCAAGCCCAGTTCTTGTTCCCAGGCAGCCTTGACTTTGGTGACTGGTGTGCAATCAAAGGACAAAATCTGATTATAAACTTTAGATATGAGTGACTTCTGGAGTGGGTCATGGCTTAGAAGATCTTCCCAGTGTAGACTTGGTGGTATTGAGGGAAAATCTGGAAACAAGTCCTTAGCACATTGTCTAATTTGAAAATAACGAAAAAGATGAGATGGTGGAAGATTAAATTCTGCTGAGAGATCTGAGAAGCTGCGAAAAATACCATCCTTGTAAAGATCTTTAAAACGTTTCAATCCTTTGTTATGCCAAGCAAAAAAGGTTGAATCTGTAATCGCAGGTTGAAATAAATGATTCCTTAATAGAGGAGTTAAAGTAGAGGTAGACTTGAATTTGAAATGCCTCCTAAATTGATACCAAATTTTGAGTGTGGAATGAACCACTTGGTTATTTGTAAAGCCGGAGAGATTGGATGGAATAGAAGAGGTAAGCAAAGCGATAAGGGAGGATGAATCACAAGACTGTGCCTCTAAATTGCACCATGGCAAATCTATTGATCTGAACCAAAATGAGGTCTTGTGACTATGTGCAGCCCAATAATATAATTGGAAATTTGGAAGAGACAATCCACCATTGAATTTACATCTCTGAAGTGTGGATTTGCGGATCCTGGGTACCTTTCCACCCCATAAGAAGTGCAAAATAGTTTGATCAATTGTATTAAAGAACTGTTTAGGCAAAAAAAGTGGGAGACAGTGGAATAAAAATAAAAACTTGGGCAAGATGTTCATTTTGACTGCATTAATTCTTCCAATTAAAGAAAGAGGTAAGCTTCCCCATCTTTGGAAATCAGATTTAACTTTAGACATTAAAGGCAAGAAGTTGGCAGAAAAAAGGGAATTTAATGTTCTGGTTACATTGATCCCTAGATACCTAAAGCCAGACATGCTCAATTTAAAGGGAATATCGGATTGTTTGAGTTGTAATGCTGAAGCGTTAATAGGATAGCATTCAGTTTTAGAAATATTCACCTTGTAGCCCGAAAATGATCCAAATCTCCAAAAAACAGATACAATTTTTGGAATGGATAGAACGGGATCAGAGACATATAACAATAAATCATCGGCATAGAGTGATAGCTTAAACTCTGTGCCCAGTCGAGTAATCCCAGTAAAAATGGAGGACAAGCGCAAAAAGATTGACAAAGGCTCTATGGCTATTGCGAACAATAGGGGAGATAAAGGACACCCCTGTCTGGTGCCACGGGCAACAGAGAAAAATTTGATTGGATATTATTGGTGGAAATATAGCTTGTGGAGATGTGTAAAGGAGACGGATCCACGAAATGAACCCATCACCCAGCTCAAATTTCTTTAGAACAGCGAACAAGTAGTCCCATTCAACCCTGTCAAACGCTTTTTCAGTGTCGACTGAGATCACTACTTTGGGTATTACTGCAGTAGTTCTGGAATAGATAATATTTAAAAGTGTACAAACATTAAAGAAGAGCTGCCGCCCCTTAACAAATCCAGTTTGCTCAGGTGAAACAATAGATGGTACAATATTTTCCAGGTGATTGGCCAAGACTTTAGCCAGGATCTTAGCATCCACATTTATCAATGACAGAGGTCTGTAGGAGCTACAGAGATCCAGATCCTTATCTTTTTTAAGAGGAGACTTATGGATGCTTGTCTTAAAGTGGGTGGAAGAGTTCCCAATTGAAGTGATTCCATATACACAGCATGCAATAATGGGGACAATTTATCCTGAAATTTCTTAAAAACCTCTGGGCCAGGAGCCTTGTTGTTTTTCATGCATCTCATAGTGAAATTTATTTCTTCTACCGTCAATGGTGAGTCAAGTTCTTTAAGAGATACTGGGTTTATCACTGGGAAATTAAGACTATCTAGGAATAGGTTCATTTCTGTAGTGTTAGGTGGAGATTCAGACTTATATAAAGAGGAGTAAAATGAGTGAAAAACAGAATTAATGGTGGTGGGATCACTGTGCAGTGTGCCCGCTGAATCCTTTATCTGGGGAATCATACGTGAGGCTGTCTGGCATCGTAGTTGGTGAGCTAAAAGCTGGCTTGCCCTATCACCATGTTCATAATATATGGAGCGCGAGCGTAGGAGAAGCCTCTCTGCATCATTAGTGGTGATAAGGTCAAATTCAGTCTGTAGCTCAACACGTTGTTTAAGTAAATTGGGGGAGGAACAAGTGGCGAGTTGTTGGTCTATTTTAGTGATATTGATAGAAAGTTATTGTAGTTTGGCTTTTCGAGATTTGTTAGAATGGGCAGAGTAGGAGATTATTTGTCCCCGCAGGTATGCTTTTAATGATTCCCACAGGAGTGAACATGTGACTGGTTCTGTGTCATTTTGATTAATAGCAATAAAATCGTCAATTTTAGCTGCAATAAATTTATTGAATTCATCATCTGAAAGAAGTAATGAATTGAACCTCCAAGGTGTTGAGTAGCGAGGTTGTGAGGAAAACTGAATATCTAAAGAAAGAGGGGCATGATCGGAAATAACGATAGGGTGGTAATTAACATTAAGTACATTGGGAATTAATTTGGCATCAATAAAATAGTAATCAATCCGAGAGAAAGATTGATGCATCTGTGAAAAGAAAGAGAATTCCTTGGTCTGGGGGTTGTAAAATCTCCAAGGATCAATGCAACCATTTTTAGACATGAAATCAGAAAGAGATCTTGACATTAATGATAGGGTTAGGGTTCGTGGGTTAGAACGATCTAGATTGGGGTCAATTACACAATTCATGTCCCCACCAAATATAAGGAGATTATTATTCAAAGAGGGAAGACGTTCAAAAAGCCTATTCATAAAATGTGGATCATCAAAATTGGGGGCATATATATTAACTAATAGGATGGGAACATGGAATAGTGTGCCTACAATAATCAAGTATCTACCATCTTTGTCTGATATAACCTTAGAAGCTGAGAACTGAATTGACTTACCAATTAAAATAGCGACCCCTCTGGCTTTAGAATTGAAATTCGAGTGAAACACCTCAGAAACCTAGGGACATTTAAGTCTGACCTGGTCTTTGATACGCATGTGGGTTTCTTGTAGAAACACTAGATCAGCTTTAAGACGTTTCATATGAGTAAATATCCTAGATCTCTTAATTGTACTCCCCATGCCTTTAATATTCCAGCTCAAAAATCTCACAGGAGACCCAATACCGTAAGTATTAGCTTTGGTAGACATTATTTACCTGGACATAGACATAGACTGAATGTGGACCCACCCAAAGGAAAGGGGTATAAAAAAACAAAACAAAAACACACACACTGAAAGATAGAACAACCCACCCCCCACCCACCGCCACAGCACCTACAATGACCCCATCCCCAAACGATGGAGTACCCAGTGCTAACTCCACAAGGAGTTGAATCTCTAAGACAAATACTTACGGTTTTTTGACTAATGGTTAAGTCAGATTTCGGTTTGAGCTCCTACAAACCTAGCAACAATTTACCACAAGGCACAACTAATGCAAGTCCAAATTGAACTGAAATTAACATGAAAATGGAAAAGTGAGAAGAAAGAGGAAAAGAAAAAAAATGATAATAATAAGAAAGAAAGAAAGAAAGAAAGAAAAATGAATAAAATTAAAAAAAAAAAAGGGGGGGGGGGAGAGGGGAAAAAAAAAGAGCAAAGCATAACCTGCAAAGGCATGAAAACGACCGTGTATGAATCGGCAAAATATTATCAGTCACCACTTCAGTGTTGTGCATATTTTCTCAGTTTTCTTTCGTGCCTAGTGACCTGATGAATGCGGTGGCCTCTTCTGGTGATTTAAACTCTCTCACTGCACCGTTGTGTGTAAAACGGAGGTGCGCTGGGTAGAGCAGTCCGAAGCGAATCCCCGGTATCTCACAGAGCTGGCGTCGGACATCATTAAAGGCAGCTCGGGCGCGAGCCGTCTTCTGAGTGTGGTCGGGGAAGATGGAAAAGTTCATGTCGCCGATCTTGATCCATTGCTGGGCACTGGTTCTGTGCAGTATGTCCACACAGTCCATATGATAATGCAGACGAGCAACGATGAGGCGGGGTGCCCTCCGGGTCCCGACTTCGGCTGGAAAATGCGGTGAGCCCGGTCAACGAGGGGCTCTTTCTCAAGCTGGAATGCCTCCTTTAGCAGAGAGGAGACGGCTGTATCGATAGAAGAGGTGAAAAAATCCTCAGGGATCCCCACTAACCATATATTGTTGCACCGAGATCTTGCCTCCAAGTCCTCGCATTTAGTGTCCAGTCTTGTCAGTTCCGTTGACAGGTAATCCACCTTAGCTTGTAGTATAGAGATGTCATCAGTGCAGGAGGAGAGCGACGTTTCCATTTCACCTACGGTGTCCTTCAGAGCGCGGACATCAGACTGGATGCTTGTAATGGTAGCAGATAGCTCAGACTTCACAGCCTGGAGCTCATCCTTGATGCTTGATAAATTTTGAGTCAGGGCCGCTTGTAGCTCAGATTTAAAAATAACCGACATATCAGTGCTGAGTGATGAGAGCAATTCGGCCTTGAAGTCATGGGGAAGAGAGCCGCCGCTTGCGGCTTTGAACGAGCAGGAGGGGGAGCACGAGCCACCACCAGCCAAGGATGGAGCGGGAGGAGAAGGCCGCGATGGCTGTATATTTAGCTTAGCTTGTTTTGGAGGCATCTTTACCGGGAAGAGGTTGGCGGTAAATTGAAGATATGGTGGCGAAGCAAACACACACCAAAAAACAAAAGAAAAGGAAAAAAGATTAAAAAAATGAAGGAAAGTGTGCCTAAGATTGGTTTTGTAGAAGTAGTTGCAGGAGCTCAGAAAAACGCATCCTACTCCATGAGTCGCTGCACCGGAAGTCTGGGCCACAGGTTCTTAAACAGTTTTGTTGGTATAGGATCAAATAAGCAGGCTGTGCTTTTTGTTGATGTTACGAGTTTCGTCAGCATACCTAGTGAGACACTATCAAATTCTGTAAATCTAGGTAATACCTCAGTAATGGCGCCCACCTCAATAGCAGGGTGTAGTGGCTGGGTTAAGGCATGCTGGGATATGTTTAACCTAATGTCTTCTATTTTCTTCTCAAACTAATCCAGGAAATCTTGTGCTGTAAAAGGAGAGCAAACTACAGGTGGTTGTCCATGAATAAGTGCTGCCACCATGTTGAATAAGAACTTTGTGTTATGCTTGTTTTTGTTGATCAAATCAGAGTAATAGGTTCGCTTTGTAGCCAATAATGCATGCTTATAATTTAAGATAGTGTCATGCCATGCAAGGTGGAATACTTCTAATTTTGAACAATGCCATTTCCGTTCTAGACCTCTTGCCTTATGCTTGAGGTCATGCAGGTAATCATTGAACCAAGGTGACTATGATTTGGAGAGCGCGGTTTTAACACAGGTGGCGCAATCCTGTCAAGTGTAGTTTTGAGCAATGAGTTTTAAACTATCCACAAGTCTGTCTACTGACTGGGTATTTGCCAAATGTGAAGCTAAGACATCAGGCAGTCTAACTTCGAGTTCAGTCTTAGTTGAGGAGTTGATGCATTGCCTTAGTGATATCTGAGGTTGTTGTTCCACTAAATACGGCAATGAAACTGTAAACTTAATAAGTAAGTGATCAGAGATCACTGATGCAAGAGACATGATGTCAATATTCATGACAGCAATACCACGTACGAGAACCAGATGCAGGGTATTTCCACTAATGTGTGTCGAGCCCCGAATGCATTGCCGAAATCCTAATCATCCACAATTTCCATAAATGAATGAATGAATGAATGAATTTATTTGGCACACAAACTCAACAGTAACAAAAAAACTGATACACAAGACAATTCCACAGTGACATGTGTGACCAAAAGGGGGTGAGCAGAAGCAAAGCTTCTAAACGCCCACCCTTTATATACATACAAACATACATATATACTCATTACCAACCCCCAGAGCAAGCACACAGGCGACAAGGAAAAACTCCCTCCGATGTATTGAGGAAAAAACCTCAAGCAGACCAGACTCTAAGGGGTGACCCTCTGCTTGGGCCATGCTACAAACACATTTAACACAACACAAACTCAAGTCCTGACATCATAAACATCTCTAGTGTAGATACATACATATATACACATACCTACATACATATGCAGTGCGTGTGATTTTATACTACATATTTATGACAGAAAAACGAAGTGCACACAACTAAACAATGATCAACAAAACACCCTAACCCTCAACACCCTTCCTCCTCCTTATACCTAGAAAAACCATGTACCTATACCGCTGCTTAAACTGGTTCATGTTTGGACACTGCTTGAGCTCCACCCTCAATCTGTTCCACATCATCACTCCACAAACAGAAATACAAAAACCTTTTAATGTTGTACATGCCCACTGATGTTTTAAATTAAACTCCCCCCTCAGATTATAATCCCCTACTCTATTAAAGAACATGTTTTTAATATTTCCAGGAAGTAAATTGTTTATTGCTTTATACACGATTTGTACTGATTGAAAATGAACCAGATCAGTAAATTTTAAAATTTTTGGTTTTAAGAATAGTGAATTTGTGTGGTCTCTATAACCAGTATTATGAATTATTCTTACGAGGTCTGTTAGAAAAGTATCCAACCTTTTAATTTTTTGCAAAAACCATATGGATTTGAATCACGTGTGTTTGCATCAGCCAAACTTGAACCTTCATCCACATGTGTGAGTTTTTTCGCGTCATTCGCCTGTGAGCAGGCTTTGTGTGAGCAGTGGTCCACCCCTCTCGTTGGATTTTTATTACGAATAAATGTCTGAACGATTTGGAGCTTTGCTACATCAAATTTTTACAGAAACTGTGAGAGACCTCCAGGTGGACACCATTCGGAAAATTCAGATGGCTTTCAGTGACGATTTTATGGGGATTACACAGATTAAGGAGTGCTCCAGCCGGTTTAAAGACCGCCCACAGCTGCTGAGAGCGTGGCGCACTCCGAGCGCCGATCGACAGGCTGACACCCCGCTGAAACAACCAGATCATTTCCAAAGTGAAGGCTTTGTTGATCCGGGACGTCGTCTGACTTCCACAAAAAAAAAAAAGGCAGAAGGCGTGGACATCAGCACTTTTTCGGCCCATTCCACTGTTACAGGAGTTTTTTTCATGGAAAGAGGAGCGGAGGGATGCGCCACCGTGCCGCTCATGGCGCGGCACAAAACCACCTCCGTGTTGGTCTCACAGGACGGCTTTCAGATGGCTCAGATGGCTTTCGGTGGCTTTTCAGTCGTGTGAATATCCGAGAAATTGTGTATGACCTGGACGTGCCAGAACATGTCCTGTGAGGCTTCATCACGGCGTTGCTTTGCGCCATGCGCCTCCACCTTAAAGACACTAACCACATGTTTGAGGACAAGGAAGTTAAAATATTAGCCAGAGAGAAGAAATGGTTTGAGAGAGGGGTCAAGGAGGCATTCTTTGTGAAACGTTTGAAACCCACCCTTAACCTTTATCCCCTGTTTATAATGGGTTACTCAGGTCAAAGGAGTTTCAGTCTTTTGTTCATGGTAATGAGTCATTCACGTCATCAGAAGAGTCATCAAGGGAGCTATCAATAAAGGCATCCATCCCATCATTAGGAGTGACAGCTGCCCTGTCATTAGGAGAGTGCTAACTAGAGCACAATAGTTGCTAATTAGAGCTATTGTTTAGTCACTAGCCTATAGCAGTCTGCCTCTCAGTAGGAGGGGTCTGGTTAGGTTTAAAACTCCAGCTTTTGTTGGCTTCTGTTCATTCGTCTCTACAAGAGTCAGACAGAATCAGACTTCCAGAGCAAGAATTTTAGCTGAGGAAGCTTCTGCAATTTGAAGCGAAACGTCCTCGCGTCAAGCAACCCAGTCCAGTCGAAGATTCAAGCTTCTCTACTAAAGAGTTTCGGACCCAATACTGATCCCTGTGGGACACCACAAGCAGTGTCCAAGCATGATGATGTATATTCCCCCAACTTCACAAATTGTTTTCTGTTACTCAAATAACTTCTCACCCAGTGCAACACCAATCCCCTGATCCCATACTGTTCAAGTTTATTGATTAATATATCATGATTGATTGTGTTGAAAGCTTTTTTAAGGTCTATGAATATTCCAACTGAATGTAATTTATGATCTATGGCATTTGTGATCTCCTCAGCTGATTCTATTAATGCCAGTAATGTTGAACTATTTGCTCTAAATCCATATTGACTGTCAATAAGTAATTTATGTTTGTTTATAAATTTATCTAATCTATTGTTGAATAATTTTTCTAATATTTTGGAAAATTGTGGAAGCAAAGAAACAGGCCTATAATTTGTGAAGTGGTGTCTATCCCCAGTCTTATACAGCGGTACAACTTTGGCTATTTTCATTTCATTGGGAAATTTACCGGTTTGAAATGACAAATTACAAATATATGTTAATGGTTCTGAAATCCCTTCAATGACCTGTTTTACAACTATCATGTCACTTTCATTTAAATCAGTAGATGTTTTGTATTTGCAATTGTTAACAATATCTATGATTTATTTTTCTTCCACTGCTGTGAGGAACATTGAACAGGGATTCCTCTCTATAAGATTATCATTCCAGTCCTCAGATAACAATGAATCAGGAATCTTTTCTGCCAAGTTAGGTCCAACATTTACAAAAAAATTATTAAAGCCATTAACCACCTCATCCATATTCTCCTTTCTGATATTGTTATCAATGAAATATTGAGGATAGCTCTGCTGTTTTGTACCATTTTTAATAATGCTATTTAATATATCCCATATTCCTTTGATATTATTTTTGTTATTATATAATATCTTACTATATAGTATTCCTTCCTATATACCCTTATAATATTAGTTAACTTATTTTTATATTTCTTATATCTATTTTCTGCCTCCTTAGTCCTTAGTTTTATGAATTCTTTATATAGAGTATTTTTCTTTTTACATGCATTTTGTAATCCTTTCGTCAACCATGGCCGATCTTTGAATTTTTATTTTCTACCGTATTGTTTTATTGGACAGTTTTTTTCATATAGTGATATAAATATTTTTAAAAAAGCTCCATATGCTCCATCAACATCACCTTCACTGTATACCTCTTCCCAGTTTTGCACCCGTAAATCATACTTCAGTGTATTCATCTTTTCCTCTGTTCGCTCTCGCCTGTATTTAAGTTTTTCCTCTGGCTGATTCCTCCAGTGGTTTCTATTATAAACAATGAAAACTGGTAAGTGGTCACTGATGTCATTGATTAGTAATCCACTCACTGTATTGTTTTCAGTATCATTGGTGAATATATTATCGATTAAGGTGGCACAATGGGATGTAATTCTACTTGGCCTAGTGATTTTTGGATATAAACTCATGGTGTACATTGTATTGATAAATTCATCTGTTATTTTATGCCTGTTTGGATTAAGCAGATCAATATTTAAGTCACCACAAATGAAGACAACTTTTTCATTGGTTTTTGAGGACATTTCTCCCATCCAGTCAGTGAATGCTTCAATACTTGACCCTGGTGCTCTATATATACAGCTGACTATTACATTTTATTTTTTCCTTCACATATTTCAATAGTTATACATTCTAATAAGTTATCAATCACAACTGTCATATTTTCTACTACTTTATAATCCATGTTCTTATTCACATACACAGCCACTCCTCCTCCACTCTTATTCTTTCTGTTTACACAGTTAAATTCATATTCATCCAGTTTAAAATCCATTCCTTTATCTGCGTTCATCCCCGTTTCTGATATAGCAATTATATTGAACAGTTTTTTAAATTGACTTAAATATTCCTTGATGTTATTAAAGTTTGCATACAGACTTCTGCTGTTGAAATTAATTACTGATAATTTATTATCTGTTTTAATGGTCTGATTGAACTGTTCAGCTTTGTAATAGCAACAACTGTCATTGATGTTTGAGAAAAAATTATTTGATCTATATCATGCTCCAAGTCCAGTAAATTATGATCTGTGTATTTAAATGTTGTCAATTCCAGTTTTTCATTATCAACAATTCTTTGAATTCTATCCCTCTTGTCTCCAGATGTAGATGATGTCGATGAATAAGTTCTTCCAGTCTGCGTCATCGTGCTGCGTTATGTTTGAGTCATCATACCGTATTATCCGTATTTGTCCAGTTCCTCCATGTTCCTGATTACCATGACTTTGGCTTGCTCTGGAGTCCCATTCAATTTGATGAATATTGTACAGTTTGATGTCCATGTATGCTGAATTTTTCCCTGTTTTTTTAAGAGGCGAGCTTTCCTGGCAATGTCGGCGTTTTGTTTGGTCAGATGTTCATTGATGAATACGTTCGATCCTTTCAGTTTTCTTCCTTGTTTTAACAGTGTGATTTTATGTTTTCTGTTGATGAACTTCATGATAACAGCTCGTTTACCGCTGTCATCTCTCCGGGGCAGAGGGTGGCACGCTTCAATATTATTGAAATCCATTTCAATTCCTTTGGATTGTAGGAAGTCAGCCACCTGTTGTTCCACAGAGCTGACATCCTGCTCACTGGGATCCCCCCCGCTGTCGTAGGTCACCGTCAGTGCGTATGACCGGGGTTTGATACGGAGCCTGGTGATAAAGACGTCATTCATCCTGGTGTATTGTTTTAACTCTGTGACACAGTTCTCCAGGTGCACCAGACGCTGGTCCTTCTCAGCGTTCTGGATCTGGAGAGCCTTTACCTCCTCCACCAGGTCCATGATGGATTTCTGTTGCATTTTTACAACAGAAATCTCCTCAGACAAAAAGTCCAGAGACTTCTTGATGTCATCGCCCTCTGGCTCCAGCGCCTTGAGGCCTCAGTGAATCCATGCTGGTGGCTCCGCGCCGATGGTTCCGCACTTCTCGGTGCTCGTGGGCCTGCCTGGTGAACTCTGGTGCTGCTGCGGACTGAACTGGGTCTCTGACGGTGAGGCTGGGAATCTGGCTCCGCCGCGGGGCTTGATTTATGGCCTCCGAGGAACTGCGGGCCGGAATGGATCCGTGACACTGCCGGAAGGCCAAGCTGGACCTCCGACGCTGCCGCGGTGCTCTTGCATGCCTGGGCTGCTGGGTTGCTGGCCACCGAAGAACTGCGGGCTGAGATGGAACTGCGATGCTGCTGTGAACCGGGATGGCAGACTCCGGTGAGGCCGCTTGTTGTTTACTGTCCACTTGTTTACTGTAACGTCTATTTAAACACTATTTACACCCAAACATGCACGTCCACTCAAATTACCACTACTCCAACATTTCAGTTTCTGGTGTCATTTGGCGCCATGATTTTTTATTATTATTTTTATTATTATGATCCCCTCTGCAAATCATTTATGATTTGCAGAGGGGATCATAAGGCTTTAATTATAATAATTATAATTCTTATTTATATGAACGTTAAAGTCACCAATGATCAGAATGTTATCTGCACTAGTTGACAAGTTAGAGATGAATGCACCAAATTCATCTAAGAATTCAGAATATGGGCCAGGAGGCCTGTATACAGTGACAAAGTAATACGGCTGATTTTTATTCTTCTGACCTTGGCAATGCAAAATATCCTGAGCAGAGCGGAGAATCACATGCTCAAATGAGTTATATTTGTGACCCAACAGCTAATAAGCTAAACCTAGATTTATAAATAAGAGCAACACCCCTGCCTTGCTTCGCATCATGAGGGACATGACTAAATGAATATGCTGGTGGGCAGGCCTCATTTAAGGGGAGGACAGCTGTAGGTTTAAGCCAGGTTTCACATAACCCAATCATATCTAAGTGATGATCAATAATTAGATCATTAATCAACAATGATTTTGAGGACAGTGATCTTATGTTAATGAGACCCAGACTAAGGACCTTAGTGGGGTTGACAGTTGAACTGTTTGGATTTAGGGGTGGTTCCAGAGTAGCATATATAAGATGCCTAGAAATAGGTTTAGGTTTGAGACATTCCACGCGCATTGTAGATAGCAGAAACAAAATCTTTGCTATTGCTGGAACAACCACTGGGCCATCCTCAATTTCAACATCATCCAATGTAGTAATGCAGAGGTGGGCAATCATGTGCCATGAAGGGCCGAGACACTGCAGGTTTTCCTTACTACCAATGACAGCAGCAGGTGATTTCACTGATGATCAGGTGTTTATGTTCAGGGGAGAAGCTCATCAGCAAACCACCTGCTGAAGTGACTGGTTGCAAGGAAAACCTGCAGTGTCTTGGCCCTCGCTGCCCACCCCTGTAGTAATGGGTATTAAGTTTGCAAAGCATATCCCTCTATGATTTTTATGGACACATCTATGGAAGCAGGCCACAGTCTCAACTTGTTGAATTTCCCTCCCTGGCAGATAAACTGCACTATCACCCTAGTGGATTTTCTGCACTAATTTCCCCGCTAAACTAATGGATTCCACATCCACATTTGTCATAAGCCTTGCAGGGTCTCTAATCACCTGCTCCATGGCCTGCTCTAAATTCCTAATGTTACCCTCCCTGTAGAGCTCTATCTATGTTTGCAGACAAGATGGTGGTGCCTTCCCCAGTAGGGTGGAGGCCGTCCGGTATCAGCAAGCCACGGCGGCCCCAGAACGAAGGCCAGTTATCAATAAAGCTAAAGCCTTGCTGTCTACAAAATTATGCAAGCCACCTATTTAATGATGTCAGCCTGCTAAACGCCTCAGCAGTTCCCCGTGAGGGGAGGGGAACAGAGACTATTAATCAATGCCGACACATCCTTCAGGCAAGGTCACAAGTCCTCTCTATGTCCATTTTTGTGACCTCTGAGTGCTTCATCCTGACACCATTGGTGCCAACGTGAATAACTATGTGACGATATCGCATGTCATGTTCCTTAGTCTGTTTTCTCTTCTGCAGCATCAGCACCCTAAGATGGGATGCAATGTTGGGAGCTCCGGCCCTAGGAATACATTTAACGTCAGCTGGCATCTGTAACCTGACCTTGTGGGTGATAGAATTCCCTATCACTAAAGTCCGGTGTTTCGGCCTGGAGACAGGAGTGTAAGTCACTTGTGGGCTCAGAGAATTCACATCAGGCAATTCCAAGGGGGAGAACCGATTCACAGTTCGCAGTGGCAAGTGTGATTGAGGTACCACAACCGGGCACCAAACCCTACAGGGCTTCCTCCGCCTAACCACAGTCCAAAAACTGTCCTCCACAGCCGGCAATTCTAGGCTGACGCTAATGGGCTCGCTAGCCGGCCCAACACTAACCTCATCTGGAGTGCCCGTAACATCTAACTCCACTGAGCTAAGAAGCTGCTCTTACTTACGGACACGGCTCTCTAAGAGAGTCACCCTATCTTCCAACGTCATGCAGGATTTACGGAGGGTGTAAAGTAGGTAAAGTAGTGTACTTTGTGCACTAAGAAATTCAAGAGTATAGCCAAGCAAGCATAAGCTAACCAATAATGGATAAGCTAACCACTCCTAAGGCTCACACAGGATTCACACAGACGTAAATAAATGAATTAAAATTCACAGCAGTTACACTGAAAAAGTAGCAAAAGTATTAGACTTGTAGGAACAGTAACAGTAATGTCCATTGTTCACCACTTCTCTTTGCTTTGTACATGATTTGTGAGTTTTTAAAAAGCACAAAGTCTGTTTTCATTGTTTTGCAGACGACATTCAGATTTACCTTCCTGTAATTTCTTGTGATACCCAGGCTGCTGTAAAAATACTACAGGACTGCCTGAATGATGTACAAGTTGGGATGAGAGCTAATTTTCTGAATCTTAATAAAAATAAAACTGAGATTTTAGTGTTCGGGCAAAGTAACCCTCTACAAGGACAAGACAGTATTATTGGTCCTCTGTCCACTTTTTGCCGCCCTTTTGTAAAAAAATCTAGGGATGATGACCCATTGTTCAGATTTGATAAGCACATCAGCTCTGTCATCAGGGCCAGCTTTTTTCAGCGGAGGACTCTTTCCAAGATTAAATCTTATTTTACTCGAGTTGATTTTGAATGAGCTATCCATGCATTTATAACGTCACGTCTGGATTATTGTAATGCTCTCTATGTTGGGCTGGACCAGCGTTCCCAACAGCGACTGCAGAGTGTACAGAATGCTGCAGCCCGCCTTTTGACTAAAACAAAGAAGCATGAGCACATCACCCCTGTGCTCTGCACCTTACACTGGCTCCCTGTCAGCTTTCGTGTTAAATATAAAATTTTGCTGATTGTTTTTAAGTGTCTGCACTGTATAGGCCCAATGTATCTGAGTGAGCTCTTGCAGCCATACACTCCACGTAGGGCTCTGAGGTCAGCTGACCAGCTTTGCCTGGCTGTTCCTAAAGCCAGGCTTAAATCCAGAGGTGATAGAGCCTTTTCTGTGGCAGCACCACGACTCTGGCGTTCTTCCGCTGACTGTCAGGTCCTCAGAGTCTGTGGGACAGTTTAAGTCCAGACTGAAAACCTATCTCTTCTCCCTGGCTTTCAACACTGGCTAAGTGGTATATGCTTTGCTCTGCTATTTTGCTCTGTATTTTTAATTTTTTTAAAAATTCTTTTCCTTTGTTAATATATTACACTTTTGTATTGCTATTATTGTGAAGCACTTTGATCAGCTGCAGCTGTGTTTTAAATGCACTATATAAATAAATTTGAATTGAACTGTTGTTAGCTAATATAGCAAATTTCTCCAAAAATATTAGTCCTAACAAGGTTCTGTTTTGCAGCATTCATCCTTGACCTAAAATACATAAACATACCAGATGGCAAATATCAGCTCTCCCCAGTTTGATTGAAGCCATATGCATGCACGCATGCACATACGTATACACGCAGAGGCCCCTTGGCTATTATAGTTGATGAAAAGGGACCCTATATAATAATAATAATAAAAAAAAATAATACTATGATGCTGATGTTGAGAAGCCTTTGGTCTCACATGTCTCGGTATGTGACAATGTTGATTTTTCATATTGGAAACTAGAAGCACTCGGAGAGTGCAAACCTCCGCCAAGGCCATGGGGTCACTGACGCCATAACATCTACATGCCGTGGAATCATTGAACCTAAAAAAGTCTAACAATGATGTTTGCAGTAGTAAAAAAAGTTTCATCTGCTGTGACTGGATAGCATGTATCCTTAGCGCTTGGCATCACAGTTTATTGCAACTTGCACCTTTCCCAGAAGCTACTGTCATCTGAGCACTGATATTGATATTGCATGTGCTTATAGACAAAAACACATAAGAGGCAAAATTTAATTTATTATTCAACTAAACTGCAAATATATGAATTTTTTAACATTTATGAAACACTTCTCTAAATAAATAACAGTAAATTCTGAAATAGAACTATTTTTTAAGTGTTGCATGTGCTACACAAGGCCATAGGGTCACTGACCCTAAAGAGATTCCCTCCTTGGCACAGTAATCTATTCAACAATTCAGTGTTACAACCAAAACTATGATACATACACTTTTCTTTGCTTTATATTTGACATCCTTGACCATGAAAACATACCACTAGAACTTGGAATCACTTTTATGTCTTTATTAGTTCAAAGGTTATTGTATAAAAACGATTTTTCGGTAATGGCGGTTTTCTTCTGGATCTAGCTCCATAACATTTTAAGCTACATCAAATCTGATGACACCTTACTGAATCAGTACAGATTCAGCTACAATTTGGTGTTAGTTGTGCATCTCTAGCTTCATTTGTCACCTCACACCCACACATTTTCTGTTTTCCCTATATTTTTGCATATTCTGGATCACCAGATCTGGAATCCGGATCCGATCATCACCAAACTTTGTTGTTTGATAGAACATTTGACTATGTTACACCCTAATTTTTTTCAAGCCTTTCTGCCTTGTTTTTGTGGAGTTAGAAACTGGAATGTCAAAATTCCCCCTATCCCGCAATGGTGAAGAATCCTTTAAAAAATTCCTGGATCCGGATCGTGATCCGGATCACCACTAAAA
The DNA here is from genome assembly GCF_902500255.1 of Thalassophryne amazonica. NCBI lineage: Eukaryota > Metazoa > Chordata > Actinopteri > Batrachoidiformes > Batrachoididae > Thalassophryne > Thalassophryne amazonica. The sequence goes on from NC_047112.1 coordinate 71,601,517, forward strand.
TTTAATCACTTGTTCCTCTTGTCATTTCCAACCACTCCACAAAATGTCATCAAAATCCGTTCAAAACGTTTTGAGTGCTGACAAACTGCTGACAAACAGACAGACAAACAAACAAACAAACAAACAAGCTCAACCGAAAACATAACCTCCTTGGCGGAGGTAAATATAAGACAGCATAAATGAATGTGGTCATAACTGACTTTACATGCACAAAATAAATTCCAGAGTATGTCTTTATGTTCCACACTTTATTCTGTTTCTGATCAGACTCTCTACTCTCCTGAATCTCTTTTCTTCTTGAGCTGTGTATTCTTGTCTTCACACTTACTGTGATTAATTGTCAGAGTTCTCATTTGAAGTGAAAAATAGTTCCCCATGCTCACTGTGCCGTCAGATGGAAGAGAAGGAGAAGGTGAGACGTTAACGTGTTGGCCGTTGCTATAGAAAACTGATTGATATAGTGAGTGTAATCATTAACATTTTTACTTTGTTTTCAGAACAATTGAATAGTTTAATTTAACGATCTTGCCGGGAGATTCACAGCTCTCAGCAGAAATGCAGAATGGACTCGCTGTATGAGAATGTAAAATAGCTGCTCATTAAATTTGCTCAATCCTGTTGTGTTTGTATTAATCAGCAGATTAAACAGCTTACACAAGTGTTTCTTAGATATAGACACAGATAACAAGAGGCACTCAGTGGAACGCTGCAAACGTCAGATAAAAGTCAGTGTAAAAATGTCTTTTGCAAGTTATCTTGGATGTCCTTCGTTAAGCGCAGCGTGCTGCTCTGCGTGCTGCTCTGAGCTTGATTCTGAGTGCCTGGAGACAAAACAGCACTTTTCAGGTGACATGTAAGCATTCTGTGAAGTCTGCCATCAAGAGGTAAAGAACCGAGTCTAAGTTGAGCCAAACCCACATAAACTGCTTTTGATGCTCCTTGTGTGTATTTGTGCCTTCTTTTTGTGTATTTTTGATTTATTCTTTTGTTCTGCAGTTGGTTTGGCTTCAACGTACACTTCATACTGTGGCTCTGCTCACTATGAGAATGGACAGTGGGCACAGAGGTCCTCTTTTCCTGCCAGTGATTCTTGTGTCTCATGAACCACACGACCCACAGAGCGCTGCTTTGTATTTGCCGGTCCTCAAAGGAGCTTTATCAATTGGCTGATTAAAAAAAATAATAAGAAGAAGAATTACTGGTTAGCACTGTTGTCTAAAGGTCACCAAAAAGGCCATGGATTTGCCTCCCAGCTGGGACTCTGTGTGTGGCATTTGCATGTTCTCCCCATGTTTGCGTGGGCTCCCTCCGGGTGCTCCGGCTTCCTCCCACTTCCAAAGACATGCAGGTTAGGTGGACTGGAAACTTTAAATTGTCTGAGGGTGTGAATGTGTTTGTGTATACGTGGCTCTACAATAGCCCAGTGTCCCGTCCATGATGTCCCCCGTCTCATGCCCGATGTCTGCTGGGATAGGCTCCAGCTGCCCTCTGACCCTTTATTGGAGTAAGCATAGAAAATGAATGAATTAATAATAACGTAACAACGGTGGCAATACGGTAGCTTAGTGGTTAGCACTGTTGCATCACAGCAAGAACATCATGGGGTCGCTTCCCACCTGGTCCTTTCTGTGTGGATTTTGCGTGTTCTCCCTGTGTTTGTGCGCCGCCTTCCTCCCACATACTTTACTTTATAGGTGGATTGGAAGTTTAAATTGTCGGTAGGTGTGCGTGCGGGTGAGAATGTGTTTGTGTTTGTTTGTTTATATTTGTCCTTGCAACAGACTGGCGCCCTGTTAAGGGTGGACCCCGCCTCTCGCCCTGTGACTGCTGGGATAGGCTCTAGCCCGTCTTTAACCCTTAATTGGGGTAAGCAGGTATAGAAAATGAATAATAATAATAATAGGGCAGCATGGTGGCTTAATTAGTACTGTTGCATTCACACTGGTTTTCTCTTTCTCTCTCTGCAGTCATCCTGATCCTGTTGGATCTGGCTAAGCAGAGTGGATCCTGGTTAGTACTTGGATGGGAGACCTTGTCGGAAGACCATGGTCTTCATGTGTTTCTGGACTGGAGTTGCGTCAGGAAGGGCGTCTGACGTAAACACTTGAGCCACCTCCCAATGAGGATCTGTGCTGGATCCGCTGTGGTGACACTGTACAAACATGAGCAAATATATAAGCAAACTGGGGAGAAACAAAACCTTGCCTCGGGTCCCCTTTTGCCAAGAGCCGGCCATGGATAAATGCTCATGAATTAGCTAGGTTAATGAAAATAATAATTTTTATTGATATAACACTTTCAAAAAAGTCCAAACATACATAAGACAGAAATTAAAAAATTCAAATACAAACACATCATACATACTCATACATACAGTTAAAATTAGGTAAAAACATAACTAATTATAAGCAACAGAAAATAAATGTTTTAAGATCAGACTGAAAAGAACCAACTGAACGGACAGAAAGACAGACAGATGATGTTAACTGCTGAGTCCCATTCGACAGATAAAATTCAGTTCACAGCAAGAAAACATCTGACCTACATTGCAGGCTTTCAGTCTCTGGAGGAGTCTGACGTGAATCCTCCCCTATTTTAGAATCCCTGTGGAAAATTTGAGAGCGGCTGCAATTCTCTATTGAAAGCTGAAAAAACAGCATTTGGCCAGAGGTTCAAAAGTTTATTAGGATCACTGATGTCATAAACTGAATAACTGTGGCACTCCTTTGTAGTTTAATTCTAAAATTCAGCAGAGTGTGTATCTCTGATGACATAACCGAGAATTTATGCAAATTACTTCACTCTTTTCATATTATTTTGTCAGCAACATGTCAATACGATCTTTCAAGGTCATGATGAATGAATCTGATAATGAAGAATCAATTTTGCAAATGTTTAATGTTTTAAGTTTTCCTCACATCTTTTGCATAATCACCATCTGCACTATCTGTTGGTGAAAGCTACAGTAGGGCTGAGAGCAGCACTGAGAAGCTGCAGCACATACTGTACATTCTTTTATCTCTAATCTTCCTTTCATCATCAGTTTCTAAGGACTTTCCATCACTTAGAACAGCCACTCTGAGCCAGCACACTCGCTAAGTAGGTCAGCATTTTTGAAACAACACATACATCTAAGCCCTGAAAATAACCTGTAATCTTCCTCATTTTTTTTTTCATAATTTTTGCAGCAGGTTAAAGAAGAGAAGGTCACAGTGTTTCCACTCTGCTGTGCTGTAACTGTATGACTGTTTTGATTTATCAAAACTTTTTCTTCCAAAGATCTTTTGATTTGTGCTTACTGTGAGCAAAAACATATTTTTGGGCTATTTGTGGGATGCAATATGAGACTGATCTGGCTTATATGAATGAATGAATGAATGAATGAATGAATGAATGAATGAATGAATGAATGAATGAAAGAAAACTGTTTATTTCGAACATTTGATACAACAACAATTACAAGATAGATCAGTAAAGACAACAACAAAAAAGTTCCTACTGTGTACCCAACATGTCCGAAAAGGGGTAGGGTGAAGCATCAGCTTATTTATCCCTACCCCTTCTTCCCCACAACCAGTAATACCCTTTGCCACATATACACATAGATTCCTACACACCTAAACCGATATCAATATATATATATATATATATATATATATATATATATATATATATATATATATATATATATATATATATATATATATATATATATATATACACATATATATATATACATACACACATCAACATACATACACATATACATACACATATACACACATATACATATATATATACACATATATATACACAAACATAAATATACACCTACACATACCTACTTACATACAAAATACTATATATTTACAAGCCGAAGCAAAAAACAAAAACACCCTAACCCTCATTACCCTTCCTCCTCCCTATACCTAGAAAAAAACATATTTTTGTACCACTGTTTGAACTGGTTCATGCTTGGACATTGCTTGAGCCCCACTCCCAATCTGTTCCACATCCTCACCCCACAGACAGAAATACAGAAACCTTTTAATGTTGTTCGTGCCCACTGATGCTTTAAATTAAATTTCCCCCTCAGACTGCAATCCCCTGATCTGTTAAAAAACATATTTTTAATATTTGCTGGAAGTAAATTGTTTATTGCTTTATACACAATTTGTACTGTTTGAAAATGAACCAAGTCTGTGAATTTTAAGAATTTGGATTGTAAAAATAGTGGATTTGTATGATCTCTATAGCCAGTATTATGAATAATTCTTATAGCTCTTTTCTGCATTACTGATAGTGATTGTGTTGTACCTTTATAAGTATTACCCCATACCTCTGCACAGTACTGTAAATATGGTAAAACCAGTGAGCAGTAAAGAATGCGGAGTGAGTTGTGGTCCAGAATATGTTTTGCTTTGTTTAGAACTGAAATCCTTCTTGACAGTTTACTTTGTATATGTTTTATATGAGTCTTCCAGTTTATCTTATCATCTATTATCACCCCCAGAAACTTATTTTCATGTACCCTTTCAATATCTACCCCCTCGACTTGTAACTGAACCTGTATGTCTGTATTACAATAGCCAAATAACATGTATTTTGTTTTACTTAAGTTTAATGATAATTTGTTTCTGTCAAACCATATTTTCAATTTTCCCATTTCTATACTGATCCTCCTCAGTAACTCCTGCAAATCCCCCCCTGAACAAAAAATGCTTGTGTCATCTGCAAATAATACTAATTTTAATATTTTGGAAACATTGACAATATCATTTATATAAATTAGAAACAGTTTTGGACCCAATACTGACCCCTGTGAGACGCCACAAGCATTGTCCAAGCATGATGATGTATATTCCCCCAACTTCACAAACTGTTTTCTGTTACTTAAGTAGCTTCTCACCCAGTGCAACACCAACCCCCTAATCCCATACTGTTCAAGTTTATTGATTAATATGTCATGATTGATTGTATCAAAAGCCTTTTTAAGGTCTATAAATATTCCAACTGAATGTAATTTGTGGTCTATGGCGTTTGTAATCTCCTCAACTGATTCTATTAATGCAAGTGATGTTGAACTATGTGCTCTGAATCCATATTGACTATCAGTAAGTGATTTATGTTTATTTATGAATTTGTCTAATCTATTATTGAATAACTTTTCTAATAATTTGGAAAATTGTGGAAGCAAAGAAACAGGTCTATAATTTGTGAAGTGGTGTCTATCCCCAGTCTTATACAGCGGCACAACCTTAGCTATTTTCATTTGATTGGGAAATTTACCGGTTTGAAATGATAAGTTACAGATGTATGTTAATGGTTCTACAATCCATTCAATGACCTGTTTTACCACCACCATATCAATTTAATTTAAATCGGTAGATGTTTTATAGTATGTACAATTATTCACAATGTCTATAATTTCTTTTCCATCCACTGCTGTGAGGAACATTGAACAGGGATTTCATTCTATGAGATTATTATCCCAATCCTCAGGTTGGGAATCGGGAATTTTTTCTGCCAAGCTTGGTCCAATATTTACAAAAAAATTATTAAAACCGTTGACTACCTCATCCTTATTTTCCTTCTTGACATTATTATCAATGAAATACTGAGGGTAACTCTGTTTTTTATTACCATTTTTGATAATGCTATTTAATATATCCCATATTCCTTTAATATTGTTTTTGTTATTATATAATATGTTACTATAATATTCCTTCCTACATACCCATATAATATTAGTTAATCTATTTTTGTATTTCTTATATCTATTTTCTGCCTCTTTAGTCTTTAGTTTTATGAATTCTCTATACAGTGTATTTTTCTTATTACATGCATTTCGTAACCCTTTCGTCATCCATGGTCGAGCTTGGATTTTTTGTTTTCTGTAGTCTTGTTTAATTGGACAATTTTTATCATATAATGATGTAAATATTTGTAAAAAAGTTTCATATGCACTATCAACATCACTTTCACTGTATACCTTTTCCCAGTTTTGCTCCTGGAAATCCTTCTTTAGTGTGTTCATGTTTTCCTCTGTCCGCACTCGCCTGTATTTTATTTTCTCCTCTGGCTGATTCCGCCGATGGTTTCTATTATAAACGATGAAAACTGGTAGATGATCACTAATGTCATTGATTAATAATCCACTCACAGTGTTATTCTCAATATCATTGCTGAATATATTAGCAATTAAGGTGGCACTATGGGATGTAATTCTGCTTGGCCTGGTGATTTTTGGATATAAACTCATACTGTACATTATACTGATAAATTCATCTGTTATTTTATGCTTATTTTGATTGAGCAGATCAATATTTAAGTCACCACAAATGAACACAGTTTTTTGATTAGTTTTTGAGAACATTTTTCCCATACAGTCAGTGAATGTTTCAATACAAGATCCTGGTGCTCTATATATACAGCTGACTAATACATTTTTGCTTTTTTCTTCACATATTTCAATAGTTATACATTCTAATAAGTTATCAATCACATTTGTCATATAGTCTACTATTTTATAATCCATGTTCTTATCCACATACACCGCCACTCCTCCTCCACTCTTATTCTTTCTGTTTACACAATTAAATTCATATCCATCCAGTTCAAAATCCATTCCTTTATCTTCATTGATCCATGTTTCTGATATAGCAATTATGTTAAATATTTTTTTAAACTGACTTAAATATTCTTTAATGTTGTTAAAGTTTGCATATAGACTTCTGCTGTTGAAATGGATTATTGATAATTTGTTATCCGTTCTAATGATCCGATTAAACTGTTCATCTGTATAATAGCAACAACTGTCATTGATATTTGAGAAGAAATTATTGTCCGGGTCTATATCGTGCTCCAAGTCCAGTACATTGTGGTCTGTGTATTTAAATGTTCTCAGTTCTACTTTTCCATGATCAGCAATCCTTTGAGTTATATCCTTCTTGTCTCCAGATGTAGATGATGTAGTAGATGAATAGGTTCCTCTGGTCTGTGTCATGGTGTTGTGATGTGTTTGTGTCCTCATACCTTATTGGTCATATTTGTCCAGAGCCTCGATGTTCCTGATTACCATAACCTTCGCTTGTTCTGGTGTTCCATTCAATTTGATAAATGTTTTGCAGTTGGATGTCCATGTCTGTTGAATTTTTCCCTGCTTTTTTAAGAAACGAGCTTTCCTGGCGATGTCTGCGTTTCTTTTGGTCAGATGTTCATTGATGAATACGTTTGTTCCTTTGAGTTTCCGTCCCTGTTTTAACAATGCCATTTTATGTTTTCTGTTGACAAACCTCATTATAACTGCTCGCTTGTCTCCATCCTCTCTCCTGGGCAGGGGGTGGCACGCTTCAATGTTATTACAGTCCATTTGAATACCTTTAGATTGCAGGAAGTCAGCCACCTGTTGTTCCACTGAGCTGGCCTCCTGCTCGTTGGCCTCCCCTCCGCTGTCTTCTGACACTGCCCGTGCGTAGGATCGAGGTTTAATATGAATTCCTGTAATAATAACGTTGTTCATCCTTGTGTACTGTTCCAACTCCGCAACACGGTTCTCCAGGTACACCAGACGCCGGTCTTTCTCGGCATTCTGGATCCGGAGAGCCTTCACTTCTTCCACCAGCTCCATAATGGATTTCTGCTGCATTTTAACCACAGAGATTTCCTCAGACAAAAAGTCCAGGGACTTCTTGATATCGACTCCCTCCTCCGCCGTCAGTGCCTTCTTCGGACCCATGGTCAGATAACTCCACGCTGGCGCCTCGGGCCTCGGGCCTCGGTAAAGCCGCACCGGTGGAACTGCGCTGGCGCCTCGGGCTTCAGGTGGAGCCGCGCCGGTGGATGTGCGCTGACACCTCGGGAGACAGTCCAGGGTCCGGTACACAGAAAGGCAGGCCGCGTAGTAAAGGTACAGATGAGGGCAAGGCAAAATACGTGGTCAGGAACAGGGCATTTACCCGATCAGCAATCTGTGGTTGCTGTGGTTAATTGACCATTAACTCTGTCACCTTCAGCACCAGGTCCCTCTGTCCTCTCTCTTTAAGCAGCTAGAGGGTAATCATAGCCACCATACTTAAAATTAAATTTCATGAACACTGTTTTGCTTGCACCCCCTAATAAAATAGCATTTATTGTATTGCTGCTGCAGTTTATGCAATCCTGTATCATGCAAGGTTTTAATACCTGGTGTCAAAAACTACACTTACTGAAAATCCACAGAGCCGAATATCTTGCAGCACCTCACAAATTCTTTCTTTTGCATTCAATAAGATTTAAAGCCAGTTGCTTCATGCCAAACTAATTCTGTTTTAGAATACTTGAAATAGATCACAGCTGCGAGGCCCTTTCATGGTGGGGTGATTTTAAAATAGATGCTTTAAGATATAGCATCAGTAAGAGTTTCTGATTTGCAAATATCAGAAGCCAGGACATCATGCATTGGGATAAAGGCTTTAATCAGAAGCAGCTGTGTTCGTGATGATGATGGCAATCACCTTTTAAGCACGGAGCATAAAGTGCCAATCAATACACAGATGACCTGATTTACCAAAGGTTTGTGTAAATATGTGAGCAAACACCATCACACAAAACAAAACAAACAAAAAAACGTGCATATGCCGATTTAAGCGTGTGCACTGAGGATAGCATCATTCAAATGTGCAAAATAGTGTGTATTTTCCATTTAGCACATTTGCCTTCATGTCTATGAAATTTGGGGTGTGTCCACCCAAATGTGCAATGTTGTTGGTGTTGAATATGCGAATAGGTGAAGGTTGCACTGGCATACATGTCAACCTATACGGATTGTCCATAAATTATACGGATTTTTCGGAGTTTCAGAGTCATACGGACGTACAAATAAAGTCTTACGGATATTCAGGGTTTTCTGTTGTAAATTTATTTTTTTACTGTTGTTTTTCTTAACTCCGCGGACTTTTGGCCAGCCATCCACCATCTTTGTACCTTCTTTGTACTCCTCTTAGAAGCTGTGTGATGACGTGCGCAGTGTGAGCGTCCAATCGGAATTGGTTCACCGTCACATGGTTTTCCAATATCCAATCGTAGGGCAGAGCAGTCTCAGATGGTAGGGCCAAAGATTGTTAGGAGCAGTGATCAGCTACTCTGAGAGTTCTTGTTTCTGTAAAAATAGAACAGCTGTGTGAAACTATATTTATGGGAAATATATTGTTTGTACAAAATACCTACAATGTACTTGTAGACATAGATTTTATTGACAGCAAGCAATTTTACTGTGGAGCAAGAGGATTTAACTGTGGAGGACTTCCACCATAAAAGAGCCCATGGAGATCCCTGGTGTTAGTTATTAATACAAGGTCTGTTAGAAAAGTATCGTACCTTTTTATGTTTTTCAAAAACTATATAGATTTGATTCATATGTTTTTACGCCAGCCAAGCTTGAACCTTCGTACGCATGCGTGAGTTTTTCCACGCCTGTCGGTTGCGTCATTTGCCTGTGGGCAGGCTTTGAGTGAGCACTGGTCCACCCCTCTCATCATTGTTTCATTGCGAGGAAATGGCGGAATGATTTTGGCTTTTTTTCCATCAGAATTTTTTCAGAAACTATTAGAGACAAGCAGCTGGAAACCATTCGAAAAATTTATCTGGCTTTCGGTGAAAATTTTACGGGCTTCACAGAGAATAAGGAGTGTTACTACAGCTTTAAGGACGGCCCACAATGGCGCACGGTGCGCCGTGCTCCGAGCCGCCATCGAGAAGCAGAAACCACCACATCATTTCTAAACGGATGGCTGTGTGGAGCTGGGACCGTCGTGTGCAATTTCTCTGGGTATCACAAGAGCTGGAGATCAGCCATTTTTCGGCAGATTTCACTTTTAACAAGAGATTTTGTCATGGAAAGCCGCGCGGAGGCTTCGCACGTCACGACCGATTCGCTGATCAAGTGAGACAAAGGAACACCTCCGTTTCGGAGTGTTAGAGGACAAGTTGGGACATGCCTATCTCGGCTTTCAGTGCTTACCAGAAGAGTGAGTATAAGAGATATTGTGGAGAGCTGGGCAAATTTTTCGAATGGTTTCCAGCTGCCTGTCTCTAACAGTTTCTGAAAAAATTCTGATGGAAAAAAAGCCCAAATCATTCCGCCATTTCCTCGCAATGAAACAACGACGAGAGGGGTGGACCATTGCTCACTCAAAGCCTGCCCACAGGTGAATGACACAACCGACAGGCGTGGAAAAACTCACGCATGCGCACGAAGGTTCAAGCTTGGCTGACTTAAAAACATATGAATCAAATCCATATAGTTTTTGAAAAAAATAAAAAGGTCGGATACTTTTCTAACAGACCTCGTATATGGACAAATCCCAGTTATGTGATACCGCTATGCGGTTGTCTGTACTGTAATAAAACTGATTTTGGTGCCATTCAGGATAAGGATTTTGTGTTGATTTTATGGATTTTATCACTTGGTTATACAGGTGGACCCTCAAAGGGGTTGACATGTATGCACAGGCAATACGATTTATAAAGGTCAAAAGGAAATTTAGTGGCTTCTGACTGTGTGTCAGGGTGCAAACGTATTGACAATGCTGCTGTTTCAGCAGTCACGACACTGTTACCGCCTCATTGACAGAATTAAAAAGAAAAATAACACTCATTGTACTCATCGGGCATATTCAATAAAGAGTGAATGGTTTCCTTCATGCTTGTTTTGTTAAGAATAAAAGTCTCCATGTGTACCAGGTGGAATACAGCGCTGCAATTTTAGTGTGACTCCTGAACATGACTTTGTCGGGGACAATCAGAGCTGATGTGATCCATTCTGTGTGTGTTTTGGGGACACAGTTCTGTAGTTCTGAGTGCACACTGCACACAGATCTCTGGGTTTCCACTAGCAGAACGCAGCATAATTATTCACCAGTTTCCTTATATAACATGCATGGAAGAGAAATTAAAATTCTAAATGGCAGGTTTTTACCCTCGCCAAAGAAGGTGGAGGAGGTTATGTTGTTTCTTTGTCTGTCTGTGAACAGGTTAGAGCCCACAATTTTTTATATATCATTATGACATTTTTACTGAAGATTCATGTCATCATAGGCAAAAACTGATTACATTTTCAAGGTCATTGGTCAAAGTCAGGAAAAATCCCAATCTTTAACACTGAACAAATTTTTAAAAATTCATAATTCTGTCAAAAAAAGATCAAATTTCTTTCATATTTGAGAGCATTATGTAGGATGGTACCCTTTTATTGGCTCACAAAGTTTGATTCAGATCTGATCCAGATTACAGATTTTGTGACCTTTAAATTTAACATTGAAAGTCCCATTTAATTTATATTTTTTACATTATATCTTAATCAAACGTGTCCTAGTCACCCTCATATTTGAAAGTGAAGTGCAGACTGGCACTCACTATCACCTGACCAGGTTTGATCTGGATCTGATCTGGATTGTGGATTTTGCGGACATTTGAATTTAACATTGAAAACCCCATTTGGTGCACATTTTGCATTATATCTCAATCAAAATGCCTCAGTCGCTCTCATTTTTCTGTTCTGGATTTACCTACACCACCAAAATTGGATGGAGGTTCCAGTTTTAAGCCTGTTTGTCTTCCAGTTACCAGTCAGAAACCAAGTTCCAAAAAGCAACGACAAATTGTGCACAGCAGAGATAACCAATGTTCTGTGAAAATGATCTGAAAAAGAATTCAGAAACAAAAAAAGTTGAAAAAAAAAACCCCTGACAACACCACAAAAAACTTTGATTCAACTGCATGTTCAAAATACATGCTACTGTTATTTGATCACATCTAATTTAGCTTATGAAAAGACACTTCTAGGACTTTTACCTTGAAATTTTTTCCAAGGTAAAACTTTGTGGGATTGGAAACAAGTGTCGGCGGAGGTTTGCGCTGTGCGAGTGTGGTGCTCTAGTTGTGCTCTTTTTTTTGTCACTGTAACGACGTGAACACATCCAGTCACCTGGCAGAGTTTGTGCATAATGAAGCAAAAGGTGCATAACGACAAGTGGCTGATTGAATTTTCTTTAGATCTTGCGGTCATTAATACAAGCAAAATCCTCATTTACACACAGATGTCTACATCATATTACTACCTGCTCTCATGAACACAGTGATTTTTAATAAATCACCCAGAAAACAACCCACCGTGTAAAAGTCTGGAAAGCTCACACAGTTTAGCACTGGTTATATAGGATCTTAGTAAATCAGGCTCTCTGATTGCAGCAGCTCTCTTCATGCTGCTGCTGCATTACTTGGCTACAGTCCAGTAACATCCTGTCACATTCATTCAGGTCTACAGTGCAGCCTTTTTAAGGTGATAGTTTTGATGGTTGCCTTTGCTGAATCTCTCTTTTGAAGTCCACTTTCTGCTGAAGCGCTCTCCACTACCCCAGTCTATGCCTTATTTGCTAAGCTTTTAGTCCTGCTGACTTTGTCATGCTCAGGCTTTCACTTTCCCAGCTGAAATCTTTTTACTGCTCAGATTCTGTGAGAGTGAAGAATGAAGCGATGTCCAATAAATCTATCCACACAATTGCTATAAATGAGCATTATCCCAGGCTTCAAAAAGCCTACCCACGCACCTTGAAAAATGCACTGGGATAGATGGATAGATACAGAAATTTACTTACACGCACAAAAAAAGCACACATTCAGCCTTTAAGAGTAGGATAAACCTGAGAAGCCACACCTGAGAAGAGTTTATGGAGTCATGAGCTTCCTGGACAGGGTGTTTGGCGATGCCAGTATCTTTGTAGGATAATGACGGTCCAAGATTTTAGGTTCCCTGTGCTTCCTGATTTACTGTATGATTGTGATATTTGGACAATTGTCATGGACCTGGACCCCACAAAGATAGGACAAAAATGCAAGACTCTCTTTGGAGCGTTGTGAATAAAAAATGTTTTACTAGGTAATCAAACCAAGGTCTGTACATGGAAAGGCAAGCCACGATCAGTAACAGTTTCCAAAACATGAGACGAAAGCGAGGCCAAAAACAGACAAGGGTTCAAAAACACTGCTAAACAAAAACAGTCAGACTCAAGAGGTAGGTACAAAAGACTGGAACAATGACACAATGGAACAACGAACTGGCGAGGCATGGATGTGAACAGAGGGCTTAAATAACCAGTGATTAGTGAAAATGAGGAACAGGAGTGGAAGAACAACCAAGAAAAGGGTGTGGCAAACAAGGGGAACAAGACCCACCCAAACCCCAACCACCTGACCAGAGAGTGCAGTTAACAAAACACAAAGCAAACCACCATCAGAACAAAAATAACATGAACATAATGATCAAACATAACCACCCCACATGACAACAACCAATGACCTTCGGAGAGGACGAGTTTTCCTTGGCACTATTTCTCTTTGGAAGATCCTCGGGTATCACTCAAATGACTTTCTGTCAGAGGAACAGTTACTTGTCACTGATGAGCATCACTTGCATTGTGAGGGAGTGCCAGTTGTGGCATGTGGCACATTTCGTAGGTTGTGATTCACCACATAGGTGCCTCAGTGATGATGACCCAATAATTTGTGCTGTTATGGTTATGGAAAATGAAATTTACTGTCAGGTTCGTAGGTAAGTAATACATATTCAGCACCATCACCCTGATGGTGAATCACAGTGTATGATGTGTATCACAGAGCTAGGCAGAAAAAAACTATTTGTTGCTTTGGTTAACCATTGTACTAAACTCTTATCAAACCATAATTTCCAAATTGTGGAGCATAAATTGAACATTTCTTCCACAAGTTTCAAATCACATCAGTGGCCAGAGCCAAAAATAAATAAATAAATAAATAAATAAATATTTTTGGTTTTTAGGAAAAAAGGTCAGAACCATAGGAAATTGTCAAACTGTGTTCATACATTTTTATGTTGCGTTGTTGAAACAAAATCAAGAGCTTTGCAGGTGTTCATGTGTACAGAATTTCAAACCTCAGTATTTAGGTATTGAAGCTGATTCTGGGTTCATTGGCCAGTCACCCTCTGCACACAGAACCAGAGGAGCCTCTTCAGCCACAGACTGCTCCTTCCCAAGTGCAGGACCAACAGACTGAAAAACTCCTTTGTCCCTCAGGCCATCAGACTGTACAACTCCTCACTCAGGGGGAGGAGGAGTAACAGGAAGACAAAGGACAGGAAGGAGAGGAACAGTAGCAGCCAGTAACCCAGTAGTGAGCAGTATTTCTGGTATTTATATTTGTGGTATTTTGGAATTTGTGTAAGTATATTTATATTTGCAATTTTTTTTTACTTTGACTTTTGATGCTCTGTGTGCTTCTTATCCTGTGTGCCGCTATACAATGCTGCTGTAACTCAATTTCCCCGAGGGAGTCTTCCCAAGGGATCAATAAAGTTCTGTCTGATGTAATTTAGCATTTAAAGAAGATAAAAAGTGATTGTCATCCTTGGTCATAAAATTGTCTGAGGTAGTCTACAAACACTAGTTTACTGATGTGATTGTAGGTCATCACAGTTCAATACCACATTTAATACCACACTCTCCTACAAAGCTGCTTAAATGCGGCCTTTGATCTAGCACAAGTAATTGTGTTATCTTTTCAGCCAGCATAAAGACACCTAGACTCCTGAGTATTTTAAACATATCTAATGAACAATCACATAATTGTAGTTTTATAATTATCAGCCACCAACAGTCACTCTGACTCATGAAAATTCAGCAACTTGTCTGCAGAAGTGATTGTAGAAGTCAGTGCGAACCATCTGATATGGTTGCTTGGAGCTCCTGCAGGGGACGGATCATTATTTTGAATGTCTCTAAAGAAGGCTGGTCTAGTTAGCTAGCAAACCATTCAAAACAACAGCGACATCTGTCTGTTCTCTAATCTTCCTTGAGATTTAAAAGTTTCTCTGTGGTACATCCTCATTTCACTTCTGGTCTGACAGCAAGGAAGTGCTAAAGCTCCAGGTGTCTGCTTGCACGCTCCTCTGCCTCTCAGGGGCTTCTCAGTTTCTACAGTTGAACTGTAGTCCACCTGGGGTACATTCCATTGATTGGACATGATTTGGAAAGACACACCTGTTTACATATAAGGTCCTACAGTTGACAGTCAGAGCACAAACCAAGCATGAAGTCAAAGGAATCATCTGTAGACCTCTGAGACAGGATTGTCTTGAGGCATAAAATCTGGGGAAGGGTACAGAAAAAATGTCTGCTGCTTTGAAGGTCCCAATGAGCACAGTGGCCTCTATCATCTATAAATAGAAGAAGTTTGGATCCACCAGGACTCTTCCTAAAGCTGGCCGCCCAACTAAACTGAGCGATCAGGGGAGAAGAACCTTAGTCAGGGAGGTGACCAAGAACCCGATGGTCACTCTGTCAGAGCTCCAGCATTCCTCTGTGGAGAGAGGAGAACCTTCCAGAAGGACAACCATCTCTGCAGCAATCCATCAATCATGTCTGTATGGTAGAGTGGCCAGACGGAAGCCACTCCTTAGTAAAAGGCACATGGCAGCCCACCTGGAGTTTTTATGAAAGGCACCTGAAGGACTCTCAGACCAGGAGAAACAAAATTCTCTGGTCTGGTGAGACAAAGATTGAACTCTTTGGTGTCATGTTTGGAAGAAACCAGGCACCATCCTTACAGTGAAGCATGGTGGTGGCAGCATCATGATGTGGGGATGTTTTTCAGCAGCAGGAACTGGTAGACTAGTCAAGATTGAGGGAAAGATGAATGCAGCAATGTACAGAGACATCCTGGATGAAAACCTGCTCCATAGATCAGTTTCATTGGGAGAAACAGACACAACCCCTGGTCTTCCATCAAAATACTAACCAGGATCCACCCTGCTCAGCTTCTCAGATCTGACAGGATCAGGCTGACACAGACAAGACTGGCTATTATTACAACATTCAGTGTTATTAGATAATCCATTGTTGCTCACGGTTATGTTCTAAAACTCCGATAACATCATTGAAAATGCATACAATCCTGAGGGAAGGATTTTGTCTGAAAGTGAGTGCAGTAGCCACTTTTTCTGTCTCTCTCTGTCTGTCTCAACATGTGTGGTTTTGAAGTCCCATGCAGCTGGAAATGAGCTTGTTTGTTAGTTTTTTTGTTTCCAATGCCTGGGTGTGACTGTCAGACAGCAGCAGCCCCAGTGGTGGTCATTGTTAACCCAGGCCTCGACCGATCTAGTATGTAAATCAGATTTCTGATCTACTGTTGTGATTTATCAAAGGCAAAATAGAACCCAAAATGCAAGCAGCAATGGGTCAGATTTTAAATTGAAAACAAAAGGTGATTGAATGTTCCACAAAATGACAAATGGTTCAAACAAGTGACGTGAAGGAAAGAGGGTAAAGAGTCCAAACAAAAACTTATCAAAGGAATTCAGTCACAGAGTACACAACCAACATAAAAAAACCTAAATACAGCAGCAACAAGAGGTGACAAACCAGTCTCAGGGTACTTACAAACGCAAGAGGAAGCAACATGAGACCAATATAAAGCAACCAGTGAATACATAAGGGCAAACTAAGACTTAAATACACACTGGGGTGATGACACGAAATGGATGACAGGAGATTAAAAAATAATCAACCACAGCTGGGGAAGAAAACACAGGAACAAGTTATCTCAAGCAAACAAGAACAGTCAGACCACCAAAATAAAACAGGATGACAAATTACAGTTGATAAAGAAACAAAAACCATGATCAAACCAACCCCATGAATAAGACACAATAACAAAGGACATTTGAGGACAAGGAAGTTAAAATCTTATCCAGAGAAAAGAAATGGTTTGAGGGGGAGCGAAAGAAGCATTGTATGTGAAACAGTTGAAACCCAGCCTTAACCAGGGAGGGGGTCTGAGACACACTTTGTCCCCCGTTTACAATGGGGTACTCAGGTCAAAGCAGTTTCAGTCTTTTGTTCATGGTAATGAATCATTCATGTCGTCAGGAGATTCCTCAGGAAAGTCGTCAGTTCCATCATTAGGAGGGACAGCTACCCTGTCATTAGGAGGGTGCCAACTAGAGCATAATAGGTGCTAATTAGACAAATTGTTAGTCACTAGCCAATAGCAGTCTGCCTCTCAGTAGGAAGGGTCTGGTTAGGTTTAAAACTCTAGCTTTTGCTGGCTTCTGTTATTCTTCTCTACAAGAGTCAAGACAGAAGTCAGACTACCAGAGCAAGAACTTTAGCTGAGGAAGCTTCTGCGATTAGAAGCGAAACATCCTCGCGTCAAGCAACCAAGTCCAGTCGAAGATTCAAGCACTGGGTTGTGCACTCTGAATGCACTGGGTTGTGCACCAGTGTCACTAAGATTCCACAAAATTTAAGGTGTACGCCCTTCCTTCTTCTACCCTCATTTGCCCAGGCTTGGGACCAGTACTCAAAATGTATTGGCTGTAGACCCCATATTGCTGAGTTGCTCAATAAGATAAAAGAGAAGATATGACTTTATTGACCCCATACTGGTGAAATTCACTTATTACAGCAGCATAATCAGACAAGAGGTAGACAAGCGACAAAAAAATTAATTCATTCATTTTCTATACCCACTTACTGCAGTCAAGGGTCTTGTGGGGCTGGAGCTTGTCCCAGCAGTCACAGGGTGGCAGGTGGGGTACACCCTGAACAGGATGCCAGTCTATCACAGGGTGCACGACAAAAGCAGATAAGTGTACAATGGTCATGTTCAACATGTCTTCTGTATTATTCACTGAAATGAAGTTAAGTCACTTCAAGTTGTCAGACATGACCGTCCAAGTGCCAAACCTGACAAAATAGCTTCTCCCAAACCTGCACTTGCTGTAGCTGTCTGTTGGGCTTTAGGCTGGAGTGTGTGACAATAACAGCCTCAGACGTGGGTGACAGCATCTGCCCTGTCTCAGTCTGATGTTTCAAAAGGTTTCTGTGTGGTGACCCCAGATTCATTTCAACAAAGAACAGATAAAGCTTCAAACACAAGCTGGTATTTTAGCTGCTCTGTTTGTTTGTCAAGTCTGGAAAACATTAATGGTAAAAGGTCAGCAAGACTGCAGGAAAAAACGTGGCTGGGTCTGTCCTCCAAGCTGAAGCAAGCAACAGAAACAGAAAACACTTTTGCACTCATCTTCAATTGCTCACACTAATTATGGGTCATGGTGGGCTGGAGCCTATCCCAGTGTGAGGGACTGAGGCGGGGTGCACCGCGGACAGGATGTCAGTCTGTCGCAGGGCCACATGAAGACAAAAAACAAAAAACAAAACAAAAAAAACAACACACATTCACACCTGCACACTTTAAAGTTTCTAGTCCATCTAACCTGCATGTCTTTGGATGTGGGAGGAAGCTGGAGCACCTGGAAGGAACCTACAGAAATAGAGAGAACCCACAAACTCCACACCCCACCCCACCCCATGACCTTCTTGCTGTGAGGCAACGGTGCTAACCACTAAGCCACCGTGCTGCCCGAAAAGACTTTTAATCAAACTAAAATAACGCACACACACACAAAACCAATCCACTGTGCTGCCTGGAGGTTGTTAGCAGGAAGAAAGAAAAGTTGGACTCATTTCTGACATGTTTATATATTTTTTTCGCTGCACTGTGGACGTACACAGTGTTATTTTTGTTGTTCATGCACCCACAAGCGCTGACCAGGTTGCATATGTGTGCCCGCGTGCGGGGGACACGACTCTCCTGAGACATAATTTGAGCTAACTGACACTGCTAGTTCTTGTAAGACACACACACACACACACACACACACACACACACACACACACACACACACACACACACACACACACACACACACACACACACACACACACACACACACACAAGAAATCCACTGTGCTGTCTGTTAGCAGGAAGAGAAAGAAAACCTGGACTCATTTCTGACATGACTTTTTCTTTTTTTTTTTTTGCTGCACTGAGGAGGGACACAGCTGGACCGAGCCGGTACAGCGACATGATGATTTGATTGAGTTAACTGACGCTGCTACACACACACACACACACACACACACACACACACACACACACACACACACACACACACACACACACACACACACACACACACACACACACACACACACACACACACACACACAAAATCCACTCCACTGTAAGCCTCTGGATGCATGAAGATGCTTGAAACACTGATGTGATTTTTGGCTGGACTGAGAAACTACACAAAGTCTTTTTTTTAAATGGAAGTCCAAAGTCAGTGCACAGCATCACTGGACTACACATCACAGTGGAACACCAAAATGTAAGTCCCTTTTCTGTTGTTTATAAATTAATAAAACATCAAAAGACAATGATCTATTTTAGCCGTTATATAAAACAAATAATGAATGTTTTTACATTCTTTCAGTGGTACGAATATTTACGCTACACACAGGTACGAATGGTAAATACAGTGGTACGAATACTCGGCTTCGCCTCGTTGAATGGTATGGTCCAGCTTTCACCTAATTAAATATTCATACCATTGAACTCATAAACATTCATTATTTGTATAGTATTTTATAGCAATATTGTCAAACAGTTTTGAAGTAAATTCCTATTATCAAACACCAAAGTTGTCAGTACTAAAACAACTGGAAGATAGTTAAAACAAACACTATTTTTGAATTTATATAACCAGTTCAGAGATGATTTACGCTTTCTTTTGTGTGAAAACACTCATTCTTTAATCCCGTTACATTTTTGTGTTACTTTTTGGCACAACACAAAATCAAATAGGTTAGCAGAAGTAAAAAAATAAAGAAATAAAAGAGGCAATAGACTCAATCATTAATGTTATTAGAACTTAATTTTTTGTCTTTGATTTCAGTGACAACAGCAATTAAGTTTACAGAACATACATAACACAGAAACGCAATATTCTAGAAACACTCATGGCAGAATTGCTTATTAAACACAATATACTGTTCCTTGATGGAGCTGGGACTTGTACACGATTGTCTTTACACTACAGGGGTACTCGGGACTGATCCACCACCTTATCAATTTCAGAACAACATGCTCCACCATTTGTACAATTGCTAAAGCACTGTACTGCCCTCAAATGAATGCATATAGACTATGCTATGCTCTTTTTGTTGTTTGATTCCAGCATAGAGACCATCTAGGTCTGCCTAAGTAAAGAAACATATGAGGTCTGTCCGAAAAGTAACGGACCTTTTTATTTTTTTCAAAAACTATATGGATTTAAATCATGTGCGTTTACATCAGCCAAGCTTGAACCTTCGTGCGCATGCGTGACTTTTTTCATGCCTGTCGGTTGCGTCATTCGCCTGTGGGCAGGCTTTGAGTGAGCACTGGTCCAGCCCCCTCGTTGTATTTTTATTGTCTGGGAAATGGCTGAGCGACTGCCGCTTTGCTCCATGAAATTTTTTTCAGAAACTGTTAGAGACAGCCAGTTGGAAACCATTCGAAAGATTCAGATGGCTTTCGGTGAACATTCTGTCGGCGTCACACGGATTAAGGAGTGTTAAAACCTTTTAAAAGACGACCCACAGCGGCGGAGGGCGCGCGGCGCACCGAGCGGCCATCGACAGGCTGGAACGACCAGATCATTTCCAAACTGAACGCTGTGTTGATCCGGGACATCGTGTGACTACCACAGAAATGGCAAGAGAGCTGGACATAGCACTTTTGTGGCACATTCCACTGTTACAGGAGATTTTGTAATGAAAGACGTGCGGAGGATTTCGCGCATCGGCACGGAGCCGCTCATGGCGCGCAACAAATTAAACACCTCCGTGTTGGAAACCATTCGGAAGATTCAGACGGCTTTCGATGGCTTTTCAGTCGAGAAATTATGTAACAGCTGGACATGCCACAACATGTCCTGTGAGACGTCCAACACATGTGATTCAAATCCATATAGTTTTTGAAAAAAATAAAAAGGTCCGTTACGTTTTGGACAGACATTGTACAAGCCCTGAAAACAAAAGCCAGCCAAAGAAAGCACTATCTAATGAACTCCAAAGGAAAGAGTCAGTCTTGGACACTGAATTAACTCAATGGGAAAACAACATAGTTGACATTTGATTTGGTGAGTGGATGGAGCAACTATGTGGCAGGACTTTTACTCACTGAAGCTTGGGCTACTCACCTGTTCCCATGCACATGTAACGGAGGCCAGCAGGTGTTGCTGTGCAGATGTAGTTAGAAAACCTCACTCCCAACAGCTCAAAAGGATTCTCTGGTCACAAAGCCAGAGCCCTGGGTTTTAGCCTTCTGGTTAGAGAGTCCGACTCCCATGCTGGAGATCCTGAGTTCGCGTCCCAAGGGGAGCGAATGGGCGGAGTCATAACAACACAACGCAGAGTGCAGCCGCTAAACACAGGTACAATGGTGATCATTATTTTTGGCTTTATAAGACATGTTTGAAGTATTAACTGTTTTTTTTTTCAGTTGTATTTTAAATGCAAAGTGTATCAGAATAAATCTTGCTAACATGAATTTTGATAAATTTGTGGGCACCAGAGCAATTTCTGTATTTCTACTATGTAGTAAATCATATTAATTCAATTTTTGTTACAGTTCAAATCCCCCCCAGCAGTTTTGCTTCCCAAGGGAGGCCTGCCTGCCAGTTTGGAAACATTATTTTTATATGCAGCCAGACAGATCCAAATACAGCACCAATCATGCACTGACAGGCAGATTAAAGACAATTTCAAATCTCTCCTTTGTGTTGTGTGGGCCACTGAAGAGGAGGTACTGCTGGCCCACCACCACCAGATGGCGCCCTGCTTGAAGTGCGGGCTTCAAGCACGAGAGGGCATCATAGCAACCGGGAGTGACAGCTGTTACTCATCATCAGCATCAGCTGTCACTCATCCACATCATCACCACCACCTTAAAGGCCGGACTGCAACTCCACCTCCCCGCCGAGAAATCAACTACCAATCAGGTAATTCTCTGCTAAACCTTAACTTCGAGTATTAGTCTGATCTCTTTTTGCAGCCGTTTTCCTGGGACGGATACCCTGTCTGCGGAGTTGGCGTTTGGTGTGGACTGCGACGGCTTCGCCTCACACCCCACCCAGATAAGTGGTTATCTCAGGAGCTGCACGAGTGTGTGATTGGAGGTGGAGGTTCTCCCTCCTTACTGAATACAGACTGTGGGATTACTGAGTGTGCGACCTCACACTCATCAGGACTGTCTCTGTTCTCTGCCAGCAGTACCGGGTCTGACTGCTGAAGACAGCGGCCACCTGGGGCACAGGGCTTGGCGGCTCCAGTGTTCTTCAGCTCCGTTGGCAGTGGAAGCTGTGTGGGATCCAGCTCTTCTCTCGCCAGGCGTCTTCTATCGTCGAGCCTGCCCACACGTCACCTGGTGTGTGATTGACAGTCACTATATTGTTATTGTCTGTACGTCGTCGTGCGATTCACAACATTAAATTGTTACTTTTGGCTTATCCATTGTCCGTTCATTTACGCCCCCTGTTGTGGGTCCGTGTCACGACACTTTCACAACACTTTGTGTACTAATGGTACAATACATTCTTGTCCCTAAAGCATAAAGTTGAACATTGTGATTTTTGAATATTTGGCAGAACATTTTTTTGCTCTTTGGCAGATCTCCTCACCTGTGCATAATATGATTCCACCAGTCTGAAAATGTCCCATGATGCATGTGCAATTCCAATGATTTCCACTGACATATTGACTTTCACACTGAATCTAAGCTGCTTGTGCAGGTAACCTCAGATTCACCTGGGGAATTTTCAGATCTATTTTTGAGATGTTCAGTTAACATCACCGTGAGGCAACCCACTGATGTAAACTGGAGGGATTTCAGGTTGGCAGAGGAATTTGTTGACAGTGACTTGTTGCCCCGAGGGACAGTAAAGGGAATGTTGTTTCTCAGTGGTGCCTGTGGATGTCAGGCTACAGTGACACTCCAATGACGCCAACAAAAATAAAGTCAAACAAGTGACCAAAGAGTAAACAGGATTATCAAATATACAAATAAATATATCCATAAATGTGGGTTGTTACCAAATCTGATTTGTGTTGTACCCACAGATCCAGTGTACAGTCAGGTCAATAAGTAAGTGGATAGTGTCACAGTTTTGGTAATTTTGCCTCTATGCACCACCAGAAAGGAGTGGGAAATGAATCAATGAAATATGCTTGTAGTAAATAAATACAGAATACAATGATTTGCAAATCCTCTTCAACCTATATTCAAATGAATACACCACAAAGACAAGATACTTAATGTTCAAACTGATCAACTTTATTGTTTTTGTGCAAATATTTGCTAATTTTGAAATGGGTGGACTGAGACAAAGCAAATTCTTGTTCAAAGACACAGATGGGTAGCATGACTGGGAATTGGTAGCTCAACTCTTTATCCCACTGACAACCTTCAGAGAAAGTGAGCTGGCCAGTCAGCCAATCAGAGCTACAGAGAATGACCTCCTCTGTAGTGTGCCAATTTCTCACCAGGTCTGAGTGTCTCCAGCTGACACAGCTGAGAGTGTAATACCCAAGCGTGCTCACAGAGGAAATCACAAAGTCCTGTGCTCAATGCTGTGCTCATTATGGGGACAGTCATGGCCACATTGTACTGTCACCAGACTATGAACCCCATCGCAATGAATGACAATGATGAGTGGTGTTAAACAGCTGGACAGGACTCAAGTCCAGGCTGAGGATGCATTTATTTTCTCTTTCCTATGGCTAGCATACTGGCATAGTATGGTACTATACTTCCTACCCGTTTAAATTAATTTTATTAGTAAACAGAGTGGGTCTCAGCCTCAACTTTATCTAAAGTCTGGCTCTTTTAGTGAAGCTTAAGACTAGTAGCTGGCGATCACCTTAGTATTTCTTCTGCTTTCCTGTTGCTTAATGCTGATGAATTGTACCTTAAGTATAGTTTTCTGGCTGACGGTTCTGTTTTCTTGTTCTCTCTGTCAGAGATGCGGCTGCATCCACGTGCTGGATTGAATGAATTCTGTGGCGGACGTGGGACGGACTCCACTGTAGGAGCAGATCCAACGAGTGGCTCAATGACCCACCCTCCCCATCCACCTCCCCTCCTGACGGTGGACTGAACACCTACATGGACTCTTGTCAGTTGTTGTTGTGTTGTGTTCTGTATTGTATACGTTTTTGGTGGAATGGCCTAATCATAGGGTCACCCCTTTGAGTCTGGTCTGCTTGAGGTTTCTTCCTCAGTATCATCAGAGGGAGTTTTTCCTTACCACTGTCGCCTGTGTGCTTGCTCTAGGGGTTGGTAAGGTTAGACCTTACTTGTGAAGTGCCTTGAGACAGCTTTGTTGTGATTTGGCCCTATATA
This sequence comes from Thalassophryne amazonica, assembly GCF_902500255.1. Classification (NCBI taxonomy): domain Eukaryota; kingdom Metazoa; phylum Chordata; class Actinopteri; order Batrachoidiformes; family Batrachoididae; genus Thalassophryne; species Thalassophryne amazonica. The sequence continues at coordinate 71,625,817 of NC_047112.1, forward strand.
AACTAAATAAACTGAAACTGACAGGAGACAGGAACAGACTTGGTTCTTACTCAATCACGCAGTCCCACTGAAGGAAGAGTTTCCAAATGGTAGGGATTACACCACAAGGTATCCAAGACAAGGTTTGGTACATGGTGAAACAGGTTAATTGGCAACAGTCTTTCTAAGGGCACAGCAGGAGGGATAACCAGGAGCTAAGCAGAAAGTGAGCAACATCGGAGCACCAGTCTCCTTAAGATGTTACCTAGAAATAGTCAAAACATGGGAAACTGATGGCACTCAATGAGAACACCTGAGAATGTGACAAACTGGGATGGAATCACAATAATCTGGCAGGGGTGAAGTGAAATGGCCCACCTTTTAAAAGATGTCCATTAAAGGTGGAAATGCAAAGAAACAAGAAGGGAGGGTTATAACCCAGAAGAAGCCATACACAAGGAAGCAATATAGAGTCTGGAGGAAGAGCGTACAGGCAAAGAATCCAAGTTGCTTCACATTCAGTGTGAAGTTTAGACAATTAGTGATGATTTGGGGTGCCATATCATCTGCTGGTGTTGGTCCATTGTGTTTTATGAAGTCCAAGGTCAAGAGATTTTAGAGTATTTAATGCTTTATGCTAGAGATGCTGATTTCCTTTTCCAGCACAACTTGGCACCTACCCACAGTGCCAAAACTGCCAAAAACTACTTTGACCATGGTGTTACTGTACTTGATTGGCTAAAAACTCACCTGACCTGAACACCATAGATTCTATATCTTCTTGAGACCAAGCAATGCATTACTATCCTCGGTAAGAGACAAGAATTTCGCTGTTTTATTTCAAAAGAATTTTTCAGTTAGCACTACATACAGCTGTCCACTGCTAAGGACATTTGATTAAAAAATGTTTCAGACAAATAAATAAATAAAATATATATATATTGTTGTGGCATGTTGTTTTGAGCCAAAACAATTACTAAAATAAAAAAAGAAAAAAGAAAATTGCAACCCTTATTTTTCTGAGTCTCGGGAGGCTGCCAAGAAGAGGAAGATGAGAGACACCAAACCCAACAATACAGACGAGTTGAAGGTCCCTATCAAAGCAACCTGGGCATCCACAGCACCTCAGCTGCAAGATGCAGTAATTCAGGCAAACGGCGGCCCAATGAAATATTGAAAGCATCAAAGACATAGTTTTCAGAAAGTCAGCATTTCTGTATTATAGTTCCTGTTTTTATTTTTGTGGGATTCATTTTATGAAATATTGTAATAATTTGAGATTCAATTTTTTTTTTTTTTTTTTGGAGCTGCAGGACATAATTATCAAAACTAAAATAAAAATTAGTTTACAGTATAATGTCTAGAATACATAAAATTGTCACTTTCTGAAATACCTTACAAAAAATATTGAATTTTTTTATTTTATTTTTTGCAATATTCTAATTCTATCTTAGTGTAGAGCTGGATCAATCAATCAATCAATCAATCAATCAATCAATCAATCAATCAATCAATCACGTTATTAATCCCACAAGGGGCAATTTCATTTGAGCAGTCCGTTAAACACACACACACACACACACACACACACACACACACACACACACACACACACACACACACACACACACACACACACACACACACACACATAACAATAAATAACAACAATAGAACTAATAAAAACAAATAAAAACAGATTTAAGCAGTTAAAATGAACAGCAAGAATAAATAAATAAATAAAAACATGGCAGACCTACAGAGCATTTAAAAGTCGAATCGCCGAAGGGATAAATAACTTTAAAAACTGGTTGGTTCTATAAAATGGGGAAGCATAATGGTGTCCTGAAGAAAGCTGAAAAAACTCTCCTAAAAGAACATGACCTGACAAGGACAAGATGCTTTCAGCCTTCCCGGAGGATCTGTTGATTACAAAAAGAGTGTAATTCTCTTTGTTTCCCTCCGATAAATCTTTGAACAGATTTTAACAATGTTGTTCAGGCTGTTTCTGTCTTCACTGAGAGGCTGTGAAACCAGCAGATAAATGAAAAACACAAAAGACTCAATGGATAGATATACAACCTTTGAACTGTCTTTGATACTGATTACTCTTTCACCCTGATTACAGAGTCGATCTATACGTTCAGCAATCAGGATCGAAGCTTAGTAATCAGGAGCACAAGTCACTGATCAGGATCAGTGATCAAGTTTAAAAGGTTAGGGTTCAGGTTCCAAAGTAAGTAATCAAGATCAAAGTTCTTTAATTAGAATCAAAGTTAATCAGTTGGGCTTAAAGGTCAGGATTAAAGGCGTGTGATCAGGACAAAAATCAAAATCAAAGGTGATTGATTAGAAAGAAAGATCCGGGCCAGGATCACAGTGGTTTAATTGGTAATTAAACTGTTAATTAGACTGTGGGGTCTTGGCAGGGGTACAGACTCTCTGAGTGCCCTTCTATCTTCAAATGGAAAGTTCTCCACTGGTTTATTTTGGTCACCCAGCAGAGATCATCACATGTACTGAAAGTACAAATCTGATCCCTGGGCATTTATAAAAGATGAGAGTGGAAATGATAAATCTGTGAACACAAACTCTCTGTTTGATGCCTGTAGGTTTTTTTCATGGAGAATCGGTCAACTTTTGAAGTATACTGATAGCAAAGGAATGGCTCAGCGAAATTATGCACATGCAAAACTTGTTTTCTCCCATTGCTCTAATGATGTCATAGCTTTCATGTTTACAATATTTTTGCAAGCTTTGGGACGTGTCATTTCTGCTTGTCTTTTAGACCATCTATAGAACACACCTTTAACAAATCCTTTAAGAGAATTGAGTTATTTGGTTTTCATTGAATTGATCCAACCAGAGTCTCACCTTTGTCTGTTTTAATGCACTCCGTGAGAAATGGCTTCTACATATTACAATACATGCAAAATAACTGGTTGCCAGGTTGTAACATGTTGGATCACCATAAGATGACTTTTGAACTCTGTGGGGGATTGTGGAGTTTACGTATTCTCTGTATCTTTGCTCTCAGAATCCAACAACAAAACAAACAAACAAACAAAAACACATTAAACTGATATCTCTTGGTTGCCTGAAGGTGTGAACATGAATGTTAATGTCTGTGTGTCAGCAGCCCTGTGATAGAGTTGCTACAGTCCCCTGACAAACCTGTATGGAAAAAGAAGGTGCAGCTAATGAATGAATGGAATTCTGATCCAAGCATGCTTGGATGAGCTCAGTAATGGGGCCCAGAGCCATAAATGAACTATGAATACTGATACTCTCTTCCCACCATTGTTTGTGCACTGTGTAGTTCTGTCTTCAAATGTAGTTGGCACATCAGATTTCAGATGGTAGCTTCATTATATTTTGAAACAGAAACCATGTTATGTCTACATACAGAGCAGTTCATGTGACAGAAAAATGGAGGTTAAAAGAATGTGCTCCTAAAATTGCTCAGCCCACCTAGCAAATAGGCAAAAGAAAAAATGACTTGTATTGCACAAACGTTTGCCTGTTTCACAGTAATTATGGCATACAGTTGTGCTCAAACGTTCACATACCCTGGCAAAATTTTTGATATTTTGCCATTTCTCAGAATATGAATAACATGGTTAGTTGTTGTGTGAAGCCATTTATTATCAAACAACTGTGTTTACCCTTTTCAAATCATAATGACAACAGAAACTACTCAAATGACCCTGTTCAATTTCAATTCAATTTCAATTTATCTTGATTTATATAGCGCCAAATCACAACAAAGTTGCCTCAAGGCGCTTCACACAAATTGACACAAACAGTTTGAATGGCTACTAAAGGTAACCGTCCTCACCTGTGATCTGTTTGCTTGTAATTAATGTGTGTGTATAAAAGGTCAGTGAGTTTCTGGGCTCCTGACAGATCCTTGCATCTTTCATCCAGTGCTGCACCGAGGTTTCTGGTTTCTGAGTCACAGGGAAAGCAAAGGAATTGTCAAAGGATCTGTAGGAAAAGGTAATTGAACTGTATAACACAGTCCCTTGGCTATATTTCTATATCCCTTTCCTGAGAATGCCAATCAGCACTGTTTAAACTCTAATCAAAAAGTGGACAATGAAGGTCAGGTTTTCCAACAAAAATTTCAGCAACAACTGTCAGGAAAACTGTTCGGGATGCAAAGAAAAACCCAAAAATAACTTCAGTTGAAATATTGGACTCTCTGGAAAAAAACTGTGGCTCTTTCAACATGCACAATAAGGCGACACTTGAAGAAAAAAGGCTACATGGTCGAGTTGCCAAGAAGAAGAAATCCATTACTATGTGAATGGCACAAAGTATCCCACTTACAATACACCAAACAGCACAGAGAACATTCATTCATTTGGAGTGATGTGACCAAAATTGAACTCCCACATCCATAAATGTTACATTTAGAGAGGAGTCAACAAGACCTATGATTCCAACTGTGAAGCACCGAGGTGGATCCCTGATGTTTTGGGGATGTGTGCGCTACAAAGACACAGGAAACTTGGTCAAAATTGATAGCAGGATAAATGCAACATGCTATCAGAAAATACTGGAGGAAAATTTACACTCATCAGCCCAGAAGCTGTGCATGGGACGTACTTGGATGTTCCAACATGACAATGATCCAAAACACAAGGCCAAGTCAACCGGTCATTGGCTACAGCAGAATTAAGTGAAGGTTCTGTAGGAATTTACAGGAACTGGAGGCTTTTTGCCAAGAAGAATGGGCAGCTTGACCATCAGAGTAAATAAAGAGCCTCATCCACAACTACCACAAAAGACTCCAAGCTGTCATTGATGTTAAAGGGGGCAACACACTGTATTAAGAACAGGGGGATGTAAACATTTGATCAGGGTCATTTGGGTAATTTCTGTTGTCATTATGATTTAAAAAAGTAAACACAGTTGACAATAAATGGCTTCACCCAACTACTCACCATGAGTGTATGTAAACTTTATACTAGACTGTATACTAGGAACCAATGTTTCTGTGTAGGCTCTCAGTTGTCCAGGTGGGTTCCATAGTAGAGAAGCTTGAATCTTCGACTGGACTGGGTTGCTTGATGCGAGGACCTTTCGCTTCAAATCGCAGAAGCTTCCTCAGCACCCAGAGAGGGCACCAGTGGACCTCAGTCTGCAGTTCATCTCCACCTTAAAGACACTAACCACGTGTTTGAGGACAAGGAAGTTAAAATATTAGCCAGAGAGAAGAAATGGTTTGAGAGAGGGGTCAAGGAGGCATTCTTTGTGAAACTTTTGAAAGCCAGCCTTAACCGGGGAGGGGGTCTGAGACATGCTTTATCCCCTGTTTACAATGGGGTACTCAGGTCAAAGCAGTTTCAGTCTTTTGTTCATGGTAATGAGTCATTCACGTCATCAGCAGAGTCGTCAAGGGAGCCATCAGGAGAGGGTCGGTCCCATCATTAGGAGGGACAGCTGTGTGATCCCAGTGCAGTCTCTGGTCCCCTCCCCTCCCGGGGTACTGATGAGGCATTTAACAGGCTGACATCATTAAATAGGTGGTTGGTGCAATTTTGTAGACAGCAAGGCTTTAGCATTACTGATAACTGGCCTTCGTTCTGGGGCAGCCATGGCTTGCTGATGCCAGATGGCCTCCACCCTACTGGGGCAGTTTCTGTTTCTGTTTCATTTTAAATAATTTTATTAGTAAACAGAGTGTGCCGTGGCCTCAACTTTACCTAAATTCTGGGTCTTTTAGTGAAGCTTAGGGCTAGTGGCCGGTGATCACCTTAGTATTTCTTCTGTTTTTCTTGTTGATTAATGCTGGCAAATTATACAGTATTTCTTGTGTTTCTGCTGCCTGATTCTGCTTTTTCTCTCTGTTTAAGGTGCAGCTCCATCCAGCAATGGGAGCTGTATTTGTGCGGGCGACCCTCCTGTCCTGTGCACCAACAGCATTTCCTGTATATTCGAATTGTGAATTGTTCTGTGAATTGTTCTGTAATTTGTGTCAGTAGCATGGTCCAAGCAGAGGGTCACCCCTTTGAGTCTGGTCTGCTTGAGGTTTCTTCCTCAGAGGGAGTTTTTCCTTACCACTGTTGCCCTGGGGGTTAGTAAGGTTAGACCTTACTTGTGTGATGTGCCTTGAGGCAACTCTGTTGTGATTTGGCACTATATAAATGAGAATAAATAGAAAATTAAAATTGAGTCTAAATAGAGTAGTAAGAGAGTAGTAAGCTAAGCAGAGCAGGATCTGGTTAGTACTTGGATGGGAGACCTCTTTGGAACACCAGCGGCTGTGTGTTTCTCCAGGTAAAACTGGAGTTGCGTCAGGAATGGCATCCGGCATAAAACCTGTGCCAATTACCAATGTCTATCTGGTTGTATCCGCTGTGGCGACCCCGAACGAAACCGGGAGCAGCCGAATGAGCAACAACAACACTCCTATTATAGAGTGAAATCAGCTCGACCATCTTGTCAAATCAAGTGTTTCTACTGCAATAAGAGTTGATTTTACAGTGTGATAGAGTTGGTTTAGCACTGTGATATAGTATGTTTAACTCTATTTGGACTGGGACCAAATGTTATCCCAGCAGAGTAAATTTTACTCTGCAAAATTTACTGTGTATAAGCTGGAGCAAAATACTTTGAATTGGAAATGTTCTCATGGTAACAGCCAAATAGGACAAAAGTCATCCACTATTCAGATCTCAACAACCACACTAACGATAGGACAGGTCTATGTGTTGTGTATGTGTTCGTCTGTCAGCCATGTCCTTATGTTTATGGGTTGGTATTTCATCCTCTGTCCTGTTTCTGTGTATGCACTTATGTGTTTATTTTCTGCTGTCTACATTCCTCACTGTGTGTTATTGTCATTGCCACTGATTGTCCTCACTTTGATTCACTTTTGAGCTCCTTATCAGTTTTCTGCTGTATCTTGATGTTATGTTGGTTATTGTTTAGTCTCTGTCATAGTGGATTACTACCTCCCTTTGTACTCTCAGTTTTCTTGTCTGTCTTTTCACTTTGGCATTTTATACATTTTGAGTTCCATGTTTGTTTTTTGGCATTATGTACTTAGATTTGTATTTTGGGTTTGTGAATGATCTGCTGCTTAGGTTATGTTTTATTGTATGTTTTGTTTTTTCTGACCCTTAGACAGGGCTGCCGCCAGGGAGTTTTGGCCCCATGAAGACAAATTGTAGTGGGCCTCCCCACAGAAAATGTTTATACTGTTTTACATTCCCATATTTTTGAAAAGAAAAACGTGATTTGACAGTTACTTGATAGGAGAAGCACTGAAAATACAAGACTGATATTCTAGACTGACAAAAATACATACAGTATATGAGGCTGGTTGTTGCTATTTAATCTGATTTCCAGAAAATGTAAATATTTCTCACTGGATTGAGAGCAGTCACCCTGTCTGTACGCACTAGAAATGCTCTTAGTTCCTACTGCAACGCAGAGAGATGAGAGTCCCAAACTACTGACCAAACATATTTCATTGATAGCTGAAGCTTTTTAAACGATTAAAAGCCTAACCTGCATGTCTTTAAATGTGGGAGTCAACCAGAGCACCTGGAGGAAACCCACACAAACTCCACACAGAAAGGCCACAGGCAGGAATTGATCCCATAACCTTCTTCCTGTGAGGCAACAGTGCTAATCACTAAGCCAATGTGCTGCCCAAATAACAATACCACTTGTGCAGCTGTAGGCATGTTGATGTTCTATTCATATCTTCCATCATCAGAAAAAGTTTACAACAAAATGCAAGCCAGGTCTCAAGTCCAACGCTGTCCAGTGCTGAACAAAGAGTTCAACAATTAGACATCCCTACATATGAGGCTTTACAATGTACATACATTATGCCTGCACATATCAACACTAGTTACCTAGTAACAGTGCAATATTAATATGATGGTGTATTATGGCCACTGTAAAAAAAAAAAAAAAAATCATATTTAAGAAGGACAAATGATTCTCTCTCTCTCTCTCTCTCTCTCTCTCTCTCTCTCTCTCTCTCTCTCTCTCTCTCTCTCTCTCTCTCTCTCTCTCTCTGCTGCTGCTTTGTTTTGAACATAGGAAATTATCAGGCTAAACGTTTCAGGGATAATTAATTGGGCCTTACCTGTGACTGAATTAAATGACCATAAAGTACACATAAATCCAGAGATTTCTACTCTCTGACTTTAAATGCATCCTTATTAAGAGTCAATGACAGAAATAACAGCTCACAAAACAAAGCATTTCTGTAATAAATAAATAAGATTGTTTGTGGTCTGTCTTTCGCAGGTGTCAAATGTTGAAGTAGCTCCAAATTTGATAAAAAGTGTTGTAGATTATTGGTTGAGCTAATGTAATTTTAAAATAGAACAAATTTTGCCATCTGTTAAGCTTAATTATGATAACTAATGGCAACATATATCACCTGTTATAGAATCCATCTGACATTAACCTTGTTTGACCATTATTTTGGAGAATAAACATTCAGCACTGGCAAAACTATTCAAATGATTAATCCTATTAGCTCAACCAATACAAACGGAAGTGGACCTTTGTCATCATTTTTTGCTAGTTTTACCTCATAACTCCATAACATTCATTCATACTCCGAACAATACTTTCGTGGAATCTTTATAGTCACTGTCTTGCATTTCCTGAGTTTGTTAAATGGTGTGATGATAATTATCTTGGCCTTAACATATCAGAAACAAAATAAATGATTATTGACTTAAATGTAAAGCTAGTGTCATTCACAGTGAAGATGTCCAGACTGAAGACAGGGTCCATTGTCAAGTGAGGAAACTAAATTCTTTTAATGTCAGTCAGAGGTTTTGAGTCAACCCTTATTGCTCATTTATTGAATATCTTTTAACATTCTCGTTAATCTGCTGATTTTAAGGACAAGAACAGCCTGTATAGGCTTGTTAAATGGTAAATGGACTGCATTTATATAGCGCTTTTCCATCTGCATCAGACGCTCAAAGTGCTTTACAATAATGCCTCACATTCACCTCGATGTGAGGGTGCTGCCATACAAGGCACTCACTACACACCTGGAGCAATAGGGGATTAAAGACCTTGTCCAAGGGCCCTTAGTGATTTCCCAGTTAGGCTGGGATTTGAACCGAGGATCTTCTGGACTCAAGCCCAACTCCTTAACCACTAGACCATCACCTCCCCTTGTTAAGGCCTTCTCCAAGATCAGTGGAGTCAGACAGAGAGACTTGTGTTCCCTCTTGGAGAAACAGACGTAAAAGAAAACAATGAATATTATCAGCCACCATGATCACATCCTGGGATAGATTTACTGAAGGTTTGTTTGCATGCGTAAAAACATGCAAACACCATTGTACCCTTAAATACACCTGCACGGTGATTTACTAACAGTGCACAGTGAGCACTGTGTCTGTGAAATGCGTAAAATAGTGTGTTATTGTCAGTTTAGCAAATATGCCTTCATGAATATGCAATTTGGGGTTTGTCCACATGCGTACACAAAATTCTGGGAGGGAACAACAGGTTAGGTTTTGCACACACAATGTTATTTTTATCATGTATATTTTATCATGTATATTTTTTCTAAGAATAAATGTCTCCATATGTAACAAGTGGCCCAGAGTACATTTTGATGCAATTCATGATAACTGGGCAAAGCAGCCTCGTTTGAGGGCAGGTACTAAAGGGGTAAAATATGACGCATATGATGTAATTTCTCTACTTCTGGGGGACCAACCACGGAGTTTTTGGGCAAATTACACGCAAACAAAGTGAAAATGCAAAGAAAAAGTGATGATGTGGTGGAAAGTGGACATGTGTTGCAGTTTGTTTATGATCCGGAGTACAAACGTGTCAAGGTGATTTTGCAAGCGAGAGAATGGAGCTACTCTGGTTAGCTGTGTAGGCTAACACTTACCGACACAACGTCTCCCATTCGCCTCATCTTCTCTTCTCCACTGGGAATCGAAAAAACCCACTTTTCGCAACTGCTTCAGTAATTGCAGCCAAAAACAAAACAGTACACTATTTTTCTGTGTGAACTTATGCTTTGTATATATTTCACAACGGAGCCCAGGTCCCCGTAAGTGGGACCGCGATATCATGCAATGTTCAAATGAGACTGCGGTGCCCTATTGCGGTTAAACAGCAGTCAGACAGCTGAAGAAAGGTGGAACTTCCTGAGGGACAATCTCCACAGTGCAGCTATGTCTTCATTTGGCAAGAAAGAGTGACAAAACTCTGTTTGGTTCAAGGCATGGAATCAGTCTTCAATGCAAGGCGTGAAGCCCTGGTCAACTATAAGAGAGAACCAACAGACAGAAAACTTGCCACTCTGAGAACCACAAGGAACAATGCTCAGAGGACAGCACGACACTGTGCCAACCAGTACTGACTGAACCTCTGTTAGGGAATCCAAGTCGCTGACAGTGGAAGTCATCCACTGGAGAGATCAGAGAGACTAGCCAGTGCCTTCCTGTGCAGGAACTGCAACAGAGACCGCCGTTCAGAAATCGGACTGTTCAGCCACAGCTGACACTGTTCAACAGCAAAATGACATCTCCAGCGCAGTGCACTGTCTTCGGAGACAGAAGGAGACAACAGTGATGTGTCACACTGTTACACACACACACACACACACACACACACACACACACACACACACACACACACACACACACACACACACACACACACACACACACACACACACACACACACACACACACACACACACACACACATATCTTGGGGTCTGTGTGGGATGATGCATGCATGCCTGTGGATGCTGCATGTGCGTTCTGCTGTGTTTGTTGCTGTGCACACAGAGCGCACACAGACAGCTGTGCTTTGTTCTGCTACAACGCAGCAAAATTATTCACCTTTCTTATCTCTTCTGTCCTTACCGTGTGATGTGTAACTGCTCAGAAAAATGTGGATTCAGGAAAGGGGTTCAAATGATTTTATAGATCCACCAAATCAAAAATATACAAGCAGTCCAAAAAATGTTTGTTGCATGATTTCCAACACAGTGTCTCACATTTTTTAACGTCCCAGTTAGTAAGACAGTATAAAAGTACTCATGATTGTAAGTGTCTCCGCACTTATGTGTTAATAATTAGTGATGTCTGATGTATTTTATTCCTTTCTCTCTAAGCGTTAGCAGGTGCATTTCCGGAAAACGTTTCACTCGGCAATCCTCTGGATTTTTCGGTGTGTGAGGTCCTAATTAGCAAAACAGAAACCTCTCAATGACTGACAGATGAGGGAAATGAACCTGATCCGTCCAAAATCAAAGTTTCTGAGCTGCTGTTTGAAAGTGGTGGCTCGGATTTACAGAGACGAGATGACCAGTTTCACGCTGAAACTCTTAACTTTTTCAGAGTGTCAGATTTTGGAGCCTAAAGTGTGGAGACGTGCTGTTTACTGAAGCTGTGTACATGGAGTTCGGGACATCTGACACTGTTTTTAACAGACTGCCTGGACACAGAGATTTGTACATTGGAAAAAGTCAGAATACATTATTTCCAGGAATTAATGGGCATTATTTAACGTGCCATATGTTGTGTGGGCCGCTGAAGAGGAGGTACTGCTGGCCCACCACCAGAGGGCGCCCTGCCTGAAGTGCGGGCTTCAGGCACGAGAGGGCGCATCCGCCCCACGGGAGCAACTGGGAGTGACAGCTGTCACTCATCGTCAATGCCAGCTGTCACTCATCAACCACCACCACCATAAAAGCTGGGCAGCATCTCCACCTCGCTGCCGAGATATCATCTACCAATTAGGTAAATTCTCAGCCGTGATTGTGCCGTGCGCACAGTGTTACTCTCTTGCAGTTTTGGTCTGTTTGCAGGTGTCCGCTCGCTGTTTTCTGCCAGGTTCGTGGTTGGTGGAGAAGTGGAGGGATTTCACTTCTCACCCCGAACTGCATTAAGTAGGAGACTGACTCTGCAGCACCGTGAACTTGTGTTAAAGGTGGAGGTGTTTACCAAGGAGAGAACGTTTTTTGCTGACTGTTTACTGGGTGTGTACACACATACCCACCATTAACTGTTTCTGCTTCCTGCCAGCAGTACCAGGTCTGACAGCTGGAGACGGTGGCCACCTGGGGGCTCGGGATTTGGCGGCTCCGGTGTGCTTCAGACCCGTTGGCAGTGGAAATCGTGTGGGACCCGGCTCTTCTCTGGACAGACGTCTTCTATCCTCGAGCCTGCCCACACGTCACCTTTGTATATTGACTGCATACAAATTCTGTGATTGTCTGTATTTCGTTGTGCACATTCACAACAGTAAATTGTTGTTTTTGGCCCATCCATTGTCCATTCATTTACGCCCCCTGTTGTGGGTCTGTGTCACTACACTTTCCCAACAGGATATCTCGGCCAACGTCATGGATTCCGAGGGGCGTCAACTATCGGTTGAACAACCAATGGAAGAGCAGGGTGCACAGGCACCAGCAGGAGACGTGGTAGGTGAGTTGCAGAAAATCCTCATCGCCTTCACTGCTCAGTTGGATTTAATGACCGAGCAGAACGTCATACTCAATTGTAGGATGGAGGCGCTCACCGCACAGGTGGAAGCGCGCACACAGGGCGCGGCTGCAGCTCCTCCTCCTGCTGTCCTGGGGCCAAATACAGACATTCCAATGGTCGTTCAACGAACCCCCCCACCATCCCCTGAAGCATACATAAGTCCCCTGGAGCCGTACGGAGGCTGTGTGGAGACGTGCACAGACTTCTTAATGCAGTGTTCGCTCATCTTTTCACAGCGTCCCGTTATGTACGTGTCGGACTCCAGCCGGGTGGCTTATGTGATTAATTTGCTTTGAGGTGAGGCACGCGCCTTGGCTACGGCACTCAGGGAGCAGAATTCATGGCTCCTAATGACATACACTGGGTTTGTGAGGGAGTTCAAACAGGTTTTGATCATCCAAATAGAGGCGAGACTGCTTCAACAGTGCTGCTGTCTATGAGACAGGGGCGTCGGAGTGCAGCCGAGTATGCAGTCGACTTCTGCATCGCGGCTGCGAGGTCTGGCTGGAATGCTGCTGCACTCCGCGCTGCCTTCGTAAACGGACTGTCGTCGGTCCTAAAGGAGCACCTGGTGGCTAAGGATGAGCCGCGGGATTTAGACGGGCTTATCGACCTGGTTATACGATTAGATAATCAGTTAGAGGAACGTCGTTGGGAGCGAGACGAAGGACGTGGCCGGGCATGCGCCGTCCCTCTCCCTTCTGGGTCCGAAAAGGTTCCGCCCTCCCCACGCTCCACAGCCTCACGCGCTCCTTGTGGTTACAGCTCCCCCTGCTGACGAAGCTATGGACATGAGCAGGGCTAAATTAAGAGCATCCAGTAGACAGAGGAGACTGGCCCGCGAGGAGTGTTTTATCTGCGGCTCGAGTGAGGATCTGCAGAGAGAATGCCCCAAGCGGTTAAACACTAACGCCCACACTTAGAAACTGGGCTGAGGGTGGGCCAAGAGATTCACGTGGGACACACACGCATATCCGCACGTCTCCCAGTTACGATCCTGAGTGGGGATCTGACCCTTCAAGCCCCAGCACTGGTGGACATGGGGTCAGAAGGGAATCTGCTGGACAGCAGATGGGCTAAGGAGGTAAGGCTCCCTCTAGTGGCACTCCCTTCACCATTGAAGGTGCGGGCGCTAGATGGCACCCTTCTTCTTCAAGACTCAACCAGTAACTCTGGTGGTGTCTGGGAATCATCGGGAGGAGATTGAGTTTTATGTGACTCCTTCTACCTCCCGCGTGATTTTGGGCTTCCCATGGATGATTAAACACAATCCCCGGATTGATTGGCCGTCTGGGGTTGTGGCTCAGTGGAGCGAAACCTGCCACCGGGAGTGTTTAGGATCATCGGTTCCCCCGGTTTGACTGCTAGCGAAGAGGTAAAAGTCCCCCCAATCTGACGGCAGTGCCTGAGGAGTACCACGATCTTGCTGACATCTTCAGCAAAGATCTGGCACTCATTCTTCCCCCGCACTGGCCGTACGATTGCGCCATTGATCTGATCCCGGGCGTTGAGTACCCATCCAGTAGACTGTACAACCTCTCACGTCCAGAGTACGAATCAATGGAAACCTACATCCGGGACTCATTAGCTGCCGGGTTGATCCGGAACTCCACCTCCCCGATGGGTGCTGGTTTCTTTTTTGTGGGCAAGAAAGACGGCGGTCTCCGTCCATGCATTGATTATTGATTATTGATTATTATTAGGGCTGAACGAGATTACGGTTTGCAATCGATACCCATTGCCCCTGTTAGATTCAGTGTTCACGCCCCTGCATGGAGCCAAAATTTTTACAAAGCTGTATCTTAGAAATGCATACCACCTGGTTCGGATCCGGAAGGGAGACGAGTGGAAGACGGCATTTAAGACCCCGTTAGGTCACTTTGAGTACCTGGTCATGCCGTTCGGCCTCACCAACGCCCCCGCAACGTGTTCCAAGCTTTGGTAAACGACGTTTTGCGGGACTTCCTGCACCGATTCGTCTTCGTATACCTGGACGATATACTCATCTTTTCCCTGGATCCTGAGTCTCATGTTAAGCATGTACGTCAGGTCCTGCAGCGGTTGTTGGAGAATCAGCTGTTTGTGAAGGGCGAGAAGTGCGAGTTCCACCGCACTTCCTTGTCCTTCCTGGGGTTCATAATCTCCTCCAACTCCGTCACCCCTGATCCGGTCAAGGTTGCGGCTGTGAGAGATTGGCCCCAACCAACAAGCCGTAGGAAGCTGCAACAGTTCCTTGGCTTTGCTAACTTTTACAGGAGGTTCATTAAGGGCTACAGTCAGGTGATTAGTCCCTTGACAGCCCTGACCTCCTCCAAAGTCCCCTTCACCTGGTCGGATCGGTGCAAAGCCGCGTTTAGGGAGTTGAAACACCGGTTCTCAACTGTTTTGGTGCAGCCCGATCCTAATCGCCACTTTATTGTTGAAGTGGATGCCTCTGACTCAGGGATAGGAGCCGTGCTCTCCCAGAGCAGGGAGTCCGATAAGGTCCTCCACCCCTTTGCCTATTTTTCCCGCAGGTTGACCCCGGCTGAGCGAAACTATGACGTGGGCAATCGAGAACTCCTTACGGTGAAAGAGGCTCTTGAGGAGTGGAGACACCTGTTGGAGGGAGCTGCAGTGCCATTCACGATTTTCACGGACCATCGGAACCTGGAGTACATCCAGACCGCCAAGCGTCTGAACCCCAGGCAAGCCTGCTGGTCATTGTTCTTCGGGCGTTTTGACTTCCAGATCACCTACCGCCCCGGGACCAAGAACCAAAGATCTGACGCCTTGTCCCGGGTTCATGAAGAGGAAGTCAAAACCGAGCTATCAGATCCAACGGAATCCATCATCCCCGAGTCCACTGTCGTGGCCACCCTCACCTGGGACATGGAGAAGACCATCTGGGAGGCCCTGGCATGGAACCCGGACCCGGGAACTGGCCCGAAGGACAAGTTGTACGTCCCACCAGAAGCCAGAGCTGCAGTCCTGGACTTCTGTCACGGTTCCAAGCTCTCCTGTCACCCAGGGGTGCAACGAACCGTGGCAGTGGTCCGGCAGCGCTTCTGGTGGGCGTATATGGAAGCCGACATCCGCGCCAGGGGAAAAGCTGACCACCAACGGGTGCAGGGACTCCTCCAGCCGCTACCTGTGCCTCATCGCCCCTGGTCCCACATCGGCCTGGACTTTGTCATGGGCCTCCCGCCGTCCGAGGGCATGACCAACGTCCTCACGATAGTGGACCAGTTCTCCAAGGCAGCCCACTTCGTGGCCCTCCCGAAGCTCCCGATGGCCCAGGAGACAGCAGACCTCCTGGTCCACCATATCGTACGTCTGCATGGGATTCCATCTGACGTTGTCACTGACCATGGTCCCCAGTTCTCCTCGCAAGTCTGGAGGAGTTTCTGTAGAGAACTGGGGGCCACCGCAAGCCTTTCGTCTGGGTACCATCCCCAGACGAATGGACAGGCAGAGCGGACAAACCAGGATTTGGAGCAGGCTCTCCGCTGCATGACCTTCGCACACCCGACGGCCTGGAGCACCCATCTGGCCTGGATCGAGTACGCTCACAATAGCCAAATTTCATCTGCCACCGGCCTCTCCCCGTTTGAGGTATGTTTGGGGTACCAGCCCCCATTATTTCCGCTCGTGGAGGGAGAGGACAGGGTGCCCTCGGTCCAGGCCCACCTCAGAAGGTGCCGTCGGGTGTGGCGTACTGCCCGCTCTGCCCTGCTGAAAGCCCGGACGAGGGCCAAGGCCCATGCAGACCGCCGGCATTCCCCGGCCCCGCATACCAGCCCGGCAGGAGGTTGGCTTCCACCAAGGACATCCCCCTGCAAGTGGAATCTCAAAAGCTAAAGGAGAGATTCATCGGACCCTTCACCATCCTCAAAGTCCTCAGTCCGGCCGCAGTGAAGCTGAAGCTACCGGCTTTACTGCGGATTCACCCCGTCTTCCACGTCTCACGCATCAAACCCTACTGCACTTCACCACTCTGAACCCCCGGACCGGCGCCACCTCCTGCCCGGATCATCGACTGGGAGCCAGCATGGACAGTCCGTAGGCTCCTTGATGTCCATCAAAAGGGCCGGGGATTCCAGTATCTAGTGGACTGGGAGGGGTATGGACCTGAAGAACGCTCCTGGGTGAAGAGGAGCTTCATCCTGGACCCAGCCCTCCTGGCCGACTTCTACGACCGTCACCCCGACAAGCCGGGTCGTGAGAAAGGCTGGGGCTGACTTCATGTGCACACTTCTTTGTTCATGTGAAGTTTACATTTGGAAACAATATAACACAGTGAGTCTGCCATGTTCAGCATTTTACCACTTTTGTTATTTTGTGGCAATTTTTTTTTTTTTCATTGAGGAACTGGAGTGTGCATGTGTGTGTGTTGGCTTGTGTGCGTTGCTGCTGCTCATTGCCCCTCTCAGCTTGCTGCAAAAAGGAATGCCTCCAAGACGGTTTTCCCCCCTGCAGCAGATATATGTTTTAGATTTTATTGATAACAACACTCATAATTAATCGTGCACAAAGCTGAACCTGGAGCAGAGATGGTTGTTGACAGGCTGTGTTTATGACTCATAGCAGTGCAGGTGCATAAAAACCTTCACAAAGCTGCAGCTTTTACTGTGAATGCATCAAAATGAACAGTTTTCACTTAAACAGTCGTTATAACACAACATCACACTTATGTAAACTTTGGAATTGATCTGTGCCTCCGTTCTTAACGTTATCAGCTACATTCCATTGAGGCGCATGCTGGGACACTTCTAGTTGGGATGTCAATTGGAGACACTTGAGTACTCACAAATACTTTGTTTTCTGACGTCTCCGTAGCTGTTTGTTGTGAATGCCGTATACTTTGAAACCGGTTATGGAAGTGCACAAAGTAATCCCGGTGGATCATCAAATGGTCACTAACTGCATAAATCTTGATTGTTATGATTTTGGTGCAACATGTCCTTTAATGTAGGATTTTGAGATTAGGGAACAAAGCAGGCATAAATCAGACTCTGAATACTTCAGCTGGAAATTATGCCTACAGAAATATTAATAGTTAAACAGCCACTTTTCAGTGGCTGAATAGAAAGTTTTGAATTTTTTTTGGTGCACGCTCTCTGATTATTTGCCTTGCTTGGTAATTCATTTTGTCTTCTGAGGTTGTTTGAAGCAATTGAAATGACTGATAAATATTTCATGCACTTCAGAATTCATGCAGTCAGTCAGCAGAGAAAAACTATTGTGTGAGATTAATGTGAAGCAGAATTTTGTATTGCACAACAGTATTGGAATGAAACTGAAATAGCTCAGAATAAGATGGGGGGGGGCTCTTCTTTCTATCCTGACAGCAGTTCTTACTGGCAGGCACATGTGGCCCCCTTTGTTGAGAGTACATGAGCTCTTTCTTCCACCCAGCTCAAACCGGCACAGGGACAATACGACCTGCATTCATATGGGTGTTGATCCAAGAATGTGGTGCGTTTAGATGCAGAGCAGGTGCACTGATATTGTCTGTCACCTGAAAGCATTTGCACCTTAGACCATCAATAACCCTGTCTAAAGTCCAGCACTGTGCCTCGCTGTTAAAATTACAGCACTCAAACAAAAGTGGGTTCTGAACACAGTGCACTCTACGTGCCTGCACATGTTGGTCACCTACTACAGTGTATTAGTATGATGGTGTATAGTGAACACGTCACAGGTTTATTGGAGAACAAACAAACAACAAAAAAATCCATGAGAAAAGCTGTCCTCTCCCCCTCTCTCTCTCTCTCTCACACACACACACACACACACACACACACACACACACACACACACACACACACACACACACACACACACACACACACACACACACACACACACACACACACACACACACACACACACACCAGCCATGTTCAAAGCTGTAGGACCGCACAAAAAAGTTTGAAATCAGCATCTATGCAGAGGTTGCAAAGTGAAACTATTTGTTTGCCACAGAAAAATCTCATTGTATGTTGTAAGAGTATAAGTATGCATGTGACAAACATAGAATCTTGAAGAATCTATTGGACATAAGTGAAATTACAAGCTGTAACATAAGTGATGAAAGTGAAAGGAAAACATTCATTAAACAAAAATAAAACACTGAAAAATATTAAAGCTGAAATTGGTGCATGCATCACCTCAAGGAACCTTGGTTGCTAGTTTCTGCTTTAACTTTCATTCATTCAGTCATTTTTTATTGTTAATTTCTTAACAGAAATAATTTTTCTTGTGTCTGCTTTCTGGATACCACACCTGGCACACTCCAGTTTAAAGGACAGGTGTCACTCTGACTGATTGATATTATATTCAGATTCCAACATACCCTTGCCTCAATGGACACGCTAATTCCAATCCCTTTTTAAACTTAAAAAGTATGTATTTGCAACTTTTTGGCATCTGATGTCAAGATAGTGTGTTATTTGTTATTTGTGGAGCACAGTGCTGACAATGTTACTGACTGGAGTCATTGTGCAGACAGAAGAATTAAGAGCAGACCGACTGCCTCTACTGTGCACAGTGTGTCATTGCTTTTTGGCACTTGGTTTCTGATAGATAACTGGAAGACAAACAGACATAAAACTGGAACCTCCATCCAAATTTGGTGGTGTAGGTAAATCCATAACAGAAAAATGACAGTGATTTAGGTGTACAAAATACGAGGTCTGTGAGAAAAGTAACGGACCTTATTATTGTTTTCTAAAACTATATGGATTTGAATCACGTGTGATTACATCAGACATGCTTGAACCCTCGTGGGCATGCGAGAGTTTTTTCACGCCTGTCGGTTACGTCATTCGCCTGTGGGCAGTCTTTGAGTGAGGAGTGGCCCACCCTCTCGTCGTTTTTTCATTGTTTAGGAATGGCTCAGAGACTGCTGCTTTGTTTGATAAAAATGTTTTCAAAACCTGTAAGGCACAACTGAGTGGACACCATTCGATAAATTCAGCTGGTTTTCGGTGAACATTTTAACGGCTGATGAGAGATTTTGGAGTTTTACTGTCGCCGTAAGGACGGCCCACGGTGCCTGACGGCGATCTGCGCTCCGAGGCGGCGTCGTCTCGCTGTTTCAAGCTGAAAACTTCCTAATTTCAGGCTCTGTGGACCCAAGACGTCCTGAGATAACAGAGAACTTTCAGAAGAATTCGGGATCAGGAGTTTATCCAGACATTCCACTGTTAAAGGAGATTTTGTAATGAAAGAAAGTGCGGGCAGATTCACATGTCCGGCCGGACCCGACCGCGGGGGTCGCCACAGGAAAAACACCTCCGTTGGAAACCTTAACGGACAAGTTGAAACGTGCCCAAGCTGTTAAACAATTTCTCAGATACTCACTTGTTGAAAGCCATCAAAAGCCGCCTGAATTTTACAAATGGTTTTCAACACGGAGGTGTTTTTCATGTCGCGGCGCAGACGGATTTGCCACGTCGTCACGGATTCGACTCGGCAAATTCGTCCGCACGTTCTTTCATTACAAAATCTCCTTTAACAGTGGAATGTCCAGGTAAACTCCTGATGCCAGCTTCTTCTGAAACTTCTCTGTTCTCTGACGACGTCCTGGGTGAACAGAGCTTTAAATTAGGATGTTTTCAGCTCGAAACAGCCAGACGGACGCCACCTCCGACCGCGCCGCGCCGATCCGCTTTGTGGGCTGTGCTTAAAGCGAAAGAAACTCCACAATCTCTCATCAGCCGTTAAACTTTACACCGAAAACCAGCTGAATTTCTCGAATAGTGTCCACACGGATATCCCTCACCGGTCCTGAAAAAATTTGATAAAGCAACGCGCGCCGTCTCCCTGCAGCTTCTCAGACAAAGAGATTCCGACGGGAGGGGGAGTCCCACAGGCGAATGACGTCACCGACATATTAATCAAATCCATTTACTTTTTGAAAAAAAATAAGAAGGACTGCTTTTTTTTTATCACAGACCTCGTATACACCAAATGGGCTTTTCAATATTAAATTCAAATGTCCACAAAATCCATAATATGGATCAGATCTGGATCAGACTTTGTCAGGTGATAGCGAGTGCCAGTCTGCACCTCACTTTCAAATATGATAGTGATTGGAGCATGTTTGATTAAGATATAATGCCAAATATACATTAAATGGGGTTTTCAATGTTAAATTTAAATGGCCACAAAATCACAGAAAAGCCATTCAGTCTTTTATGACAAGAGTTATGAAGTTTTGAATGTTTGTTCAATGTTAAAAGATAGGGATTTTTCCCAATATTTTTCCCGACTTTGACCTTGAAAATTTAATAGTTCTTGCCTATCAGGACATGAAGCCTTTGTAAAAATTTCATAATGATTTATGAAAAATTGTGGGTTCCAGACTGTTCATGAAACATAAGAAAACATTAGAAAACATAACCTCCTCCCAGCTTCATTGGCAGAGGTAAAAACAAAATATGTTTCATAAGGGAGGAACATCTCCAGATGCAACATTAGTCCCACTTTATCTTTCAAACTCTTGGCTGCCACATTTATCTCCCTGTGTATGTGCTCTGAATTCGAACTTGCCTTGGCCCAATTATTCCAGATAATTATGAGTCCAGGCTTTTTAATTTTTCTTTCTTGACACTTATAATGTGTCAAAAGATACACTTATCCACAGAAACATGATACACAATATGCCATACATTATATTATCTTTAAGAGATGGTGACAGCGATAATACAGACACATTCACAGATCACAATGTCACATCAGAGGCATTCAGTTAATTCACTGTTTCCACATTTTATGTTACAGACTTACTCCAAAATGGATTTCCCTCAAAATTCTGTTCACAAAACTCCATAATGGCAACATGACAGTTTATTTTTAGAATTTTACAAATTTATTAAAAAAAGAAAAAACTAAGAAATCACATGTATTCACAGCCTTTGCTCAGTACTTTTTTGATGCGCCTTTGGCAGCAATTCCAACCTCAAGTCTTCTTGAATATGATGCCACAAGCTTGGTGCACCTATCTTTGGGCAGTTTTGTCCATTCCTCTTTGCAGCACCTCTCAAGCTCCATCAGGTTGGATGGGGAGTGTCAGTGTACAGCCATTTTCAGATCTCTCCAGAGATGTTCAGTCAGATTCAGGTCTGGGCTCTGGCTGGGCCACTCAAGGACATTCACAGAGTTGTCCTGAAGCCACTCCTTTGTTATCTTGGCTGTGTGCTTAGGGTCATTGTCCTGCTGAAAGATGAACCGTCGCCCCAGTCTGAGGTCAACAGCGCTCTGGAGCAGGTTTTCATCCAGGATGTCTCTATACATTGCTGCATTCATCAGTTCCTGCTGCTAAAAAACATCCCCACAACATGATAATGCCACCACCATGCTTCACTGTAGGATGGTGCCTGGTTTCCTCCAAACATGTCACCAAACAGTTCAATCTTTGTCTCATCAGACCAGAGAATTTTGTTTCTCCTTGTCTGAGAGTCCTGCAGGTGCCTGTTGGCAAACTCCAGGTGGGCTGCCATGTACTTTTTACTAAGGAGTGGCTTCTGTCTGGCCACTCTACCATACAGGCCTGATTGGTGGATTGCTGCAGAGATGGTTGTCCTTCGGGAAGGTCATTATTGCAACATCTATTGATTGCTTTGTTTTTTAATTATTTTTTCCCACCAAAAAACAATGCACCAAACAAGTTATTATGCCATTTTTTATTCTGAGAAAGCTCAAGCTCACAAACATAGCACAATGCAGTTTCTTAAAAATATGCTATACCATATGCACTCCAGGTTTTTCACGATTTATTTGCCATTTTTATACAATTAAAAACAAAACACTGTTGCCCGACATTTACAATTTTTTTTTAAAGTTTTTTTTTTTTAAGTTTGCTGAGACAATGAGCAGAATTCCACTGAAGAACAAACACAAACAGGAGTTATTTAGCACGTTGAAACAACTCTGGAATCCTGACAATGTAATCATTTCCCCTTTAAAAAAATTAAAGGGGTCATATTACGCAAAAATTGGATTGAAAGACAATCTCCCCCAAAGTCGCTCAATTCCATGACTGTGAATGTCTTATCGTCTGCTATACAGCCACATTTAGGCCCGAAAAGGCTTGTCTTACATTTCTGTGACATATGTAATGTGTGTACACATCTAAACTGTTTATTCTTGGACACGCCCACTGAAGTCTGAGGTCAATGTGACCACACCATCTGTGGAAAAGAGATGGAGACACAGCCCTTCTTTGAAGACAGAGTGGGTGTGGCAAGCAGCAGCGACTTCCATTTAAAGGATAAGTTCAGTTTTTATAACCTAAATCATATTAAACCATTCTTAGCGCTCTACTCACCTTTGACAATTGTTTGGTCTGAGGGAAGTCCCATTTTGAGCAAGTTTAGGGTGCGACCGTCCAGGCGATTATAAAAATCCACCATATGCTCAAAATTCTGATCAAATAATAATTATAGCGGTCTGCTCTGTAATCATTGGCACAGTCCAAGGATGTCTGAAGAAATATGAACAACAAGAGAAATCCAAGATTTCTTACGTCCACCAAGGTTTGACGAGGACTCAAAATAAAAGATATTCACATTGTGACCCGGACTTTAGCTGGGTCCGGATTCCACAACACAATGCAATAATTGCATACTGATCCAGAATGGTCTGATTGATCAAGATGTTACAATCTGATATTTAATTCACAAAATGGTGAACCAGGGGTTTTCCACTTACTAATATCCATCTGTGGTACAAATCTGGTGAGAATCCATGAAGTACTTTTGACATAATCCTTAAAACCCAATAAAGTGAAATCCTGAACCAGAATCCAGATCACCTCCAAAATTCAGTGGAGTCTTCCATGGCCTAATATCTGTCTGTGGTGCAAAATTTTGTGAGATTCTGTTCAGTAGTTTTTTTTTTAATGTAATCCTTCAAAGCCTATATAAATAGAAATCTTGATCCAGAATCCGGATCCAGATTGCCTCCAACATGGAATGGAGTCTTCCGTGGCCTAATATGTATCTGTGGTGCAAATTTCACCAAACTCTGTGCAGTAGTTTTGACATAATCCTGCTAACAGACATACAGACAGATAAATAAATGCCAGTGATATTATTGTGTCCTTGGTGGACGTAATTAGATGTAGTTTTTATGCATCACTCAGCTAGTTACTGAAAGAGTTCATTGTTTTTACCACTGGTGTCGGTCATGGATTTCACATTGTGAACTTTTCGTTTTTCCCCTCCATCATGTATCCTTGCTACAGTCTATGGAATGATGCTGACTCTTCAACAGCTTATTATTAATAAATCCATATTTCTGATTAATAATATTTTCAGCAATGTTACTAATCATACGAATTTGTTAATAGCTACACCATGTAATTTGTAGTTGTTTGCTCTATTTGATGAAAACAGGGAACAAGGATGTTAAAAACACATATGCTGTATATGTGTTTGGCACAGAAACGGGTCACTTCTTGGATGCTAAGGACCATATTTACCACTTGGCATAATTTGTGGCACAGCATTATTGGTAGTTTCCACCCAATGCTCTTATGGTGAATGTCCATGTTAACTATATACTGAGTAGAATTTCACTCATATGCGCAGCAGGTTAAAGTGCTTATCTCCAGATTCTGTAGTGTGAAGCTATCTAAGGCAGGCTACCTCCCAACCAAGGCAAGTATGCATTTGCAGCTGAGTTGACTGAGATGATGCAGATTAAATGTCTTGTTCAAGAACATACACAGGTAGTGGGTTCAAACCAATTGCTATAAATTGGCAAAGCAGCTGGTAATCCACTGAGCTCCCGGCTTATTAGCAATGTTTTAAGATGATAAGCCATGGGTATGTTGGTCTAAAAACTAGGTGTAGTCAGGCACAATGAGGTTGCATTGGTATTGTCTGGCAGCATAATGCGCTTTTGCCATCAACCAGCAGAAACCTGGTTGAAATCCAATGCAGTGTTTTTTTTGGTATTTAGAGGGGGCAACACTCAGATGAACCTTACATATTTGGGTTCATGACGGCACATGTACTTACTGCTTCTATACACAAACAAATAAAATTGAAAACAACCAGTTAGCAAAATAAAAGTAAGCAAGTGTAAAAATTCAAACCCTTCCCCTTACGTCTTCAGTCCTTCACCTCAGGGAGCTTTGGTGGCTGCTGTCTACTGGTGAACTCTGACAGGTTGGTGCTGATCTGCAAACTCTCTAGACAACCTATCACTTGTGCACACTTTCTCTAAACCACAGTACTGTGAACCTGGAGCACTCCCTCTTAAAGTGAATGATTTGTGTTGCTCTGTGTAGTTTATGTCATGTTGCTTCCAGAAAACGCCCATTATGATTAAAATCTACCCCCTCTAACACCTATCTAGTGCCTTGGCAATTATGTGTCCTCTGAATACGTAGCACAGATGAGGCAGACCCACCATAAATTGATTTGCACTAAGCATTTCAAACTGTACACCACAAAGTGGTGGCCCTAATTTTTCTCTGGAACTTTTTGTAAGACAGTTCATAGACTGGAAAAGTGCATAATACAACCCCTTTAAAATTATAAAATAATTTTGTTCAACCACATATAATTCAGCAAGTTTGACCAACAATGCCATTTGTACCATCTATATTAGAGTCTATCCAATATACTGTTTTACTGATAATATTGGCCAATAAAAGCCTTTTATTTTTGCCAATATGATACTTTTATTGCACTGAATAAACAAGGTCGTAAAACACTTGATGTTAGACATGGTGTCATCACATAGTTGTCCAGTAGAGGGCGTTTTAGCAGCACAGGCTACAGTGCTGTCAAGCATGACTGGGACCCCTATCACCCCTTGGTCACATGAGCTACGAGCGACAGAGCCATAGTGACCAGTTGCCATTCATTTCCGGGCACAGTGGGCATTTTACATTAACAAGAGACAAGTGCTCACTATGCCATCAGTTAAACGGGGCCAAAATAGACAAGAAGTCTATTTATGCAAATGCTGAACTATGTGACATGGCAATTGCATGACGGCAGTGTGACCTACGCTGGCTGGTTGATGGTAAGGTCCATGTTGGTAAGGTTAGACCTTATCTGTGTGAAGCACCTTGAGGCAGCATTATTGTGATTTGGCGCTATATAAGCAAATTGAATTTAATATTTAAACTGGAAAACATCAAGCCTCAATTACATTTCATTGTCATAAGGGTTTGATAATAAAAACTTAGGAATCATTTCCATTTTTTTATGTCTATATCAACAGATATACAGGCATCATAAATTTCTGATTCTAGAATATTGGTATCAGCCACCCAAAAATCCATATCGGTCAGGGTCTAGTCTATATAAACAATAGCACATATTACTTTTTTATAGCTTATGTGGCAAATTTAAATTGTGGTTTATCTTAGACTTAGCTGAATTCATCTCAGACAAACATCTGAGTACTGTGACTATTTCAATGTCAATGATTTATACATATTCATGCCAAATTACCCAAACAGTGCAAGTGTTGTCTCTTTGAGAAACTGGGAGGTACAGTGAAGGAAAAACTGAGGTCTCAGAAGTAAAAAATAAAACATTTGCAGCGGAGTGAATGTTGGATAACAGTGAAAGTGGGGCACATCCCAATAAATAGTCCGTTATGATTGTGCTGTTTTCAAAAAGCCATAAGCACTGATTTGATTTTCTGTTCGTAAACAAGTCCAACTCAATTGCCTTATTATTTTCTGAATGATTTCTGTCTGTCAGACGTCCATTTGGACTAGCACTACAACAGGCGGAGCCTCAGCTACCTTTGCTTTGCGGCGCATCATACGAGTCAGGTTTCTGACTGACGGCGTGGCATGGAGGAGGAGGCTCTTCAGACCCAGCCGAAACTCCCGGCGGGTCAGACAGTAGAGCACAGGGTTGAG